>NC_090450.1:688513728-688821228 GCF_031143425.1 Pleurodeles waltl
CTCAAAGCGTGTCGCCGGCATCTTCCCCAACCGCCTTTCCTCCCGGCCCGTACATTCCACATTCCACCCCACGAGGCCCGCATTCCACTGCCCACATTCTACCCACGGGCCCCGCATGCCAATAAACATCCCTCGAGCCCTGGATTAAGATACTACAACATAACATACATCAGTAGCTTTGCTGAGCGATGCTTCATAACATGTTTTGGAGCACCTCATTTTGCTAGTGGAACAATGGCGTAACAAAGGCCTGCGCTTTATGGGGGATGGTGGGGAGGGTCCTCAGCATAGTACCTGGGTCTGGGAGCTCCAGCGTAAGTCCGGAAGGGGGGCCCTCAATGTACTTTGTAGGCCCCCCCTTCATATTTCCTTAGGGCGCTGTGGAGGAAGTTAAGGCAACCATAGAACAGTTACCAAATGGCAATCAGGCCTGGACAGCGTGTCAGCAGAACTGTTCAAAACCTATGATAATATTGTTGTACCAAGACTGTTAGAAGTATTTACGGAGGCCATGGAAAAAAGCTCCCCCCCTCCTTCCTTTACATGAGGCAATGCTGGTAACGCATACTGCCGAAACCCAATAAATGTTGAGATAGGCTACTATCGCTAATAAACTGTGATGCCAAAATACTAGCCAGAGTGATTGCCAATAGAATATTGCTGTTACTGCCGACCGTGATTCTGTCTGACTGGGCGGGGATAGTGCCTGGTAGATCGACAATGCATAACTTATGCACTCTATTTGCAGTCTTGCATCGGATTCAGCCTGATGCAGATGTGCAGGTGGTGTTTCTCGATGTCACAAAGTGTGCTTGATTTTTTGGCGTGGCCTTATCTTAGGGCTATGCTGAGCCAATCATATTGGGATGCCCTAGGCATGTTTAGACTGATTGGCGTGCTGTATAATGCCAATGTAGCTAACGCTACTTGAATGGCTGCATATTTCCCTGATCACTATTAAATGTGGAACGTGACAGAGATGTTCCTTATCCCCCTTTTTTTGCACTAGTTCTACAGCCACTGGCGTCAAAACTTCTGCAGAAGCATAAATTACATGTCTTTCAATCCTTGATCACCCTCTGATCGTCTTGATGTTTGCTGATGATATAACGCTATACCTGAGGGACCCGCAAAGGAACTTAAACTCCTTCTTGAGGGGGATTTGACACATTTGGCTATATGTCTGGGCTCACCATAAACTAGAACAAGTCAGATATATTTTTTCTCATTTTGAAGTGGCACATTGACCGTATTAGGTATCTGGGGGCTCGTATTAGCTGAAATGCGTACAGTATAGTGCGGCTAAATTACGGCATCGAATAGGTACCACACACTAGATTAGAAGATGGCTCCAGTTGCCCTTCTCAATGGCTGGAAGACTTTGGCCTTCATTTCAACCTCGGCGGTCTTTTTGTAAGACCGCTGAGGTTCCGCTGGGCCGAAGACCGCAAGTGGTGGCGGTCTTCCGCCAACCATATTATGACTGGTGGTGACCCTCTGCCCTTTTTTGGATGGAGAGCCGCCAGCAGCCCTACTGGCGGTCGGCGGTGTAGTGGAAGCTGCTCCACCACCATGTCATCAGAACACAGCCCACCGTATTACGTTCCAGTATTCAGCGTGGCGGTGTTCTGGTGACAGGGTGCTGGCGGCGGAGCAGCCCCCATGGAACCCGTTCCCTCCCAGAGGACCACCGAAGCAGGTAAGGTGATCGTCCGACAGGGGAGGTGGGTGGAGGGGTGTTGTGTGGTGTGTGCGTGTATGGGGGTGTGAGTGTGAGTGTTTAGAGGAGGGTGTGAGTGCGTGTATGTATGCGGGGGTGCGATGTGTATAGGGGAAATGTCTTGTGTATGTATGTGTGCATGTATGTGTGCGAGTATGTGTGTGAGTGGTGTGTGCATGCGTGAGTGGGGGGTATGTCTGGGGGGTTCCATGGAGGTGAAGGGTGGTAGGAGGCTCATGGGTATTGGGGGTGGACTCCTGGGAGGGGGAGGAGGGAGGGAGAGACCCCTATCAGTGCCAGGGAATGAATTCCCTGGCGCTGATAGTGCCTTACGCCATGGATTTCGTGACGGTTCAAAATCCACGAAATCCATGACGGTATGCGGGGTCATGATCCCGCAGGCGGACTAGTGACGGCCACCGGGCTAGAGACCGTTGTCTCCAGCCTGGCGGTCGTTACCGCCGTGGTACATTGGCGGTTTGGCATGTGCCAAACTGCAAATGTCATAATGGGGCAGTAATTACCGCTGGCCTGTTTGCGGTCCTACTGCCATCATTGCACCGTCCGCCAGGGTTGTAATGAGGGCCTTTGTCTTTTCAAAATCGCTATTCATCCTAATTTTTTACATTCTTTTCACAAATGCCTCAGATGGCTCAATCAATCGAACACTCTTATGTTTCCATATGAACAAGGTGGGGTTGCAGTCCCAGATGTAGAACAATACTGCTTATTTGCACAAGCAAATTTTGCGTACTACTGGTTTAATGCCATGAGCTATATTACTCATATTGCAGTAGAGAGAGAGGTATCCACACCAACACTTCTTACCAATGTATTATATACCAGTCTGCATGAGATAGGATAAAATCTACAAAGCAAACCAAAGCTACTGTACACACCTCATGCGCCCCTAGCAACACACCTGCTCTGTATGGAAGATGAACCTAAAGCAGCCTCCCAACTTCAAAAGTTTATATTGACTCAGTGAGTTGACCTATATGAAAACGGACACTTCATTAGTATAGAGTCTCAAGAAACCGCTCAACACTTACGTCACTGGCCACTTTTTATATCACAGGATAAAAGGTAGATGTAGGCAGATGTCCACTGACTTCCCGAAAGAACCTAAGCTATGGCCTTTAGACAAATTCATTATGGCAAAAACCCACAAAAAAATAATTACGTTGGTGTATGGAGATGCAGAGGACGGCACATCTTTGCAGCTAGAGCTGGATGGCAGGCAGATTTGAGCACCCCGTCCCAGATTAAATTTGAGAATAGTACAGTGCTCCAAATGGGCCGGTACTCACCAGTACTGAGGACTGGCACTTCTGAGCTTTCTGACCCTGGATTCAGGAACTTCTCCTTGGCTGTGGAGAGTACAGGTACTCAGGAGGCAGCGAGGCAAGTTCAGGTGCTGCTCAACAGTCACTGATGAGTCTGTGCGTGGTGCGTTCTCATGCTGCACCTTCAGTGCCAATCCAACCTTGTACCCTGCAGATTATTTGCATTAATTCACTGCAGAAAGGGAATTTGCAGGGGGCCTGCATCACATTGTGACTGATGGCACAGAGTCTTATCGGGCCCTGTGAAGTCAATCACATTGCGTATATGTGATGCAGGACTTGCTGATTGCGACGTCTGGGGACTCTGGGTGAAGTCAAGATGATGGTATAAGCAGAGTGAACCCGTGCCTGTCTGTTGCATGTCTGTAGAAGGTGATGAGAGTGAAGGGAGGCACAGTGGGAGAGACTCAGGTACAGCAGAGACTACATCAGCAGAGGTATTTGTGAAGACAAATATATTGAATGCTGTGTGTAAGTCACTGTGCAAGTGCCTGCATGCCCAAGTGTTGATGTCTGCAGTGTCCGCCGTAGCTGATAAATAGGTGTTAGCCTCACCAGCCCTGCACCAGCACAGCTTGGCCAGTCCATGAAGCTCTCATACCAGGTTTAGCTTGTAGTAAGTGCAGGTTCCCAGATCACCCCAGCGCAGATCTGCCTTTTTCTGTGGGGTTGCAGAACTGTTTCAACATGACTGTATTTTGGTTTGAATTTGAAGAGGCCACTCTGCCTTGGGTTAAAGAGGTGGCTCTGGGAGAAAGGATCTGACTTTAGACCTGGTAAGGAACTCTGAGACAAGAATGTGTCAGCTAGGAGCAGCTGGGTGATGTCTGCTAGGTGCCAATGAGGCAGTGGGTTTAAAATAGTTAAGCACCTCCAAAAATGTTATGGAAAATAACTTGTGCAAACCATGCATGTTGTAAGTATCATACCGCAGAGTTCCAACTTCTATTGTGCAGGTAAAGAAGTGCTGCAAATGGAAAACAATTTACACCAGGATCCCACAAATTGGGGATCAATATGTGACAGCTAACAGGGGGTGGAGTCGGGAAAAGAGGCACCCAACACTTGTAGTGTCTTGCATGATTTAGAACGGAACCTTTCTTGCTCCCCGAGGACTCTGTATCCATTACAACACACAAGAACACATGATAGAAGATAATGCAAGAACCAGAAGAGACTGCAAGACACCAACAATGGATTCCTGGACCTGAAGACTGGTGGAAGAAGGGGACCAAGTCCAAGAAGTCCAGAGAGAATAGGAGCCCCTGCTAACCTGGACGAAGGTGCAAAAGAACCACCGGTGAAGAAGAACAGTTGGTACTTCACCCAAGAAGACGGATGCGGGTACCTGGTTATTGCAGATGATGTCCCACGCTGGATGGATGATTGCAGTCTGGTTTGCGTCCCTGGATTCTGCCAACAAGTCGTGGCACACGCAAAGCATGCGGTTAGCAGAAAATGGCAGTGCCCGGGACCAGGAGGGACCTGGTGTCCTCTACCCAGGAGAGGGAGACAGAGAGGGGCTCTCAGCAACTCAAAGAGCGCTCAAAAGACCAGGCAGCGCGTGGAGGAGTCCCAACACACAGGTACAAAAAAGGTGCAAATGGAGCCCCACGCAGCACGACACAAAGGGATCCCACGATGACGCACAACCACTCAGGAAGCTGTGCATCGCAGGAAGGAGTGCTGGGGTCCTGAGCTGTGCTGTGCACAAAGAACTTCTTGGAAGGTCACACACAAGCCTTGGCAACTGCAACTCACACGGTGCACGGGATACTGTTTTGCCTGGGGAGAAAAGCTCTTACCCCCACCAAATTTGGACAGCTGGACCTTGGGACAGTCGGGGTCACTTTAGTCCAGAACTCGTGTTGCTGGATCCACGCTCATCGTCAGGAGAGGGGACACACGCCACCGGTCGTCGCTGCAGAGGGGTCCCTGCTGAAGCAGGGAAGTGCTTCCTTCACTTCAAGGGAGATTCCTTTGCTTCTTCTGGTGCAGACTGAAGACGGGCAGTCTTCGGAGGATGCACAACCTGGAAACAGTTGCAGTTACTGGCAGGAGCTGAAGATACGATGTGTCGTCTTTACTTCTATGTTGCAGTTTGTAGAGTTCCTGGAGGGTCCAGATACAGTTTACTCTGTAGAAGATGAAGTAAAGGATGCAGGGGATTCCTGCTGGAGTTTTGCCATCCAAATATGCAGAAACACCCAGGAGAGAGACCCTAAATAGTCCTGAAAGGGGGATTGGTCAGCTACACAGGTAAGCACCTATCAGGAGAGGGCTCTGACGTCACTTGCTGGCACTGGTCACTCAGATGCTCATAGAGTGCCCCACCATCTTGGAATCCGAGATGGCAAAACAGGGGACACTCTGGGGGTCATTACAACCTCGGCGGTCTTTTAACAAGACCGCCGAGGGACCGCCGTGCGGAAGACCGCCAGTAGTGGCGCTTTGCCGCTCGGCGTATTATGACTGTTGGCTGCTCTCTGTCCTTTTTCGGACGGAGAGCCGCCAACAGCCATACTGGCGGGCGGCGGGGAAGTGGAGGTTGCTCCATCTCCACCGCCACGCCAACAGAACACCGCCCAGCGAATCACGTCCTGTGATTCGGCGCAGCAGTGTTCTGTTGGCGGTGTGGTGTCAGCGGAGCAGCCCCCATGGCTCCCGTCCCCTCCCGGAGGATCGACGGAACAGGTAAGTCGATAGTCCGTTAGGGGAGGGGGTGGGGGGGTGTTGTGTGTTGTGTGGGTGCATGGGGGTGAGCGTCTCTGTATGTAGAGGGGGTGTGTGAGTGCGTGTATGCTTGCGGGTGTGTTGCGTGTTTTGGGAATGAGTGCGTGAATGTCTGTATGTATGTCTGTATGGATTTGTGCGTGTATGTCTGTATATGGGTGTGCGTGTCTGACGGAGTGTGTGGATGTAGGCATGTATGTCAGTGTGTGTGCGTGTGTGTGTTGGTGGTGTCTGCGTGCGTGTCGTGTGTGTGTGAGTCATGTGATGTTGGGGGTCGGGAGTGGGCCCTTGCCACCTTTGGGGGGTGGCAGGGGTGGTGGGGGGTGTAGGGGAGGGAGTCGGGGTGGGGTGGGGGAGACCCCTATCAGTGCCAGGGAAGGAATTCCCTGGCACTGATAGTGCTTACCGCCATGGATTTCATGGCGGTTCCTACCGCTGGAAATCCACGGCGGTAAGCCGGGTCAAAATACTGGCGGCGGTATTGTGACGGCCGCCGGGCTGGAGACCCAGGTCTCCAGCCCAGCGGGCGGAACGGAGAAGCGGCGGATGACCATGGCGGTAACCGCCATGGTCATAATACTAAAAAAAAGATCGCCAGCCTGTTGGCGGTCTTACCGCCGCTTTAACACCGTCCGCCAGGGTTGTAATGACCACCTCTGGAGGAGCTCTAGGCACCACCCCTGGGTGGTGATGGACAGGGGGTTAATCACTCTCCTTTCATTTGTCCAGTTTCACGTCAGAGCAGGGACTGGGGGTCCTTGAACTGGTGTACACTGGATTATGCAAGGAGGGCACCATCTGTGCCCTTCAAAGCATTTCCAGTGGCTCTGGGGGGATACCCCTCCCATGCCTGTAACACCTATTTCCAAAGGGAGAGGGTGTAACACCCCTCTCCCAAAGGAAGTTCTTTGTTCTGCATTCCTGGGCTCAAGCTGCTTGAGCAACAGGAGGGCACAAACCTGTCTGTGAGGTGGCAGCAGCTGGGGCCCCTTGGAAAACCTCAGAAGGCTGGTATGGCAGTACTCGGGGTCCACTGTGGAGCTCCTAGATTCCATGGAATTGTAAAACCAATAACTAGAATCAGTATTGGGGTACAATTCCCAGGTGTTAGACACCTTACATGGCCATATTCGGAGTACCATTGTGCAGCTGGACCTAGGTATTGACCTATGTCCAGTGCACATGTAAAATGGTGTCCCCGCACTCACAAAGTGCAGGAAAATGGTCCTGGACAACGTTGGGGAACCTCTGCTACTGCAGGGGTGCCCTCACACACAGGTACTTTGCACCTAGTCTTCAAGGTTGGAAGACCTGACATATAGGTGACTTATAAGTGACCTGGTGCAGTGAAAATGGCTGCGGAAAGATGCATGCACCATTTCACGCAGGCTGCAATGGCAGTCCTGCAGAAGCTTTTGCATGGGCTCCCTATGGGTGGCAAAAGTAATGCTGTAGCCCATAGGGATCCCCTGGAACCCCAATGCCCTGGGTACCTAAGTACCATATGCTAGGGACTTCTAAGGGGTGACCAGTATGCCAATTTGGGATGAAATACTGGGTTACCAGTATGTAGCGACAAATTTGGGATGGGAGAGAGCATAAGCACTGTGGTCCTGGTTAGCAGGATCCCAGTGACACAGTCAAACACACTGACATCAGGCAGAAATTGGGGGCAACATGCCAAAAGGAGGGTACTTTCCTATACATCACACTTCAGAATTACAAAAAAGAATGCACTTGATTTTTGCTTTCCTAATTGCTGCATGTATACAGTTCATTTATAGGTATTTACATATTGTTGTGTTCCAAAAAAATGAGAGCCTCCAGCCTTTCCTTTCAACTTATTGTACCCCATGGAGATTGTCACATAATGCACTTTACTTTTCTTGCGCTGACTGTGTGGGAAACTGGCACTTGGTTGCAGTACCCCCCCCCCCCCCACACACACACACACCTTTTGCCTGTCATCTTGATACAACATGTACTGGTGTGCACTGCGATCCTGATAACCAGGTTTCCAGTGCCAGTGTACTAAAAGTCCCTAAAAATTGCAAAGGTGATTGGCAACACCTTTACGTGCCACTATAAATCCTTAGTAAATAGTACTTAGGTAAGTAGGGCATGGGGTACTAAGGGTAGGTCCCTGAGGGCAACAGCACTGATTGTGCCGCTCTCTAGGGCCATGCATCCTGATGCTCCCAGCACCGCCATTGGAGGCTGAGTACTCAGGGGCAAACCTAAAACACCAACTTGACATGGCACACTGCCTGGGTGCCCTGTTCACCATACACTGCATGCACTATGGATAAGACACCCCACTGGCAGGCCTTCCAGCACTAAGGAAGGGTGCACCATGTTATAAGTGAGAGCAAAGCTGCATGAGCATTATGCCCCCACTCTGTCCTTGCCAAACCTGGGACATAGTGAGTGAACAGAGCAGCCATTTTAATACATGTGCTGGGCACTGGCCAGTACCAGTTTCCAAGCTACATGATGACCACTCTGAACCCTGGGTTGTTTGGCATCAAACAACTCAGAATGATAAATCCACACTGGCACCAGTGTTGAATTTATTATAAAATGCACCCAGGGGTCACCTTAGAGGTGCCCCCTGCAAAAGCTAACTACCCTGGCATGGTTGCTGATTGGTCTTTGCCTGCCACTGCCAGACATACAATCTACAACCTTGGGGGAGAGACCCGTCTCTCTGGATTGTAGAACAATGCCCTTCCTGGGTGGAGGTGGAGGTGCCAATACCTCCTCCCTCAGGAATGTGCACTGCCCTGCTGGTGAGCTTCAAAAGGCTTTCCATAGCAGATGGCCTCCCCTCTTGCAAACCCCCACTTTTGGTGGGAGCAACAGCGGGAAACTCAAACAAAGAGTAGGAGGAGTGGTCCCACCGAATGTATGTCGGAACAACGCATGACTGAACAACGCGGTCGGAACAACAACCACGTTGTTACCACTAATGCCTTTACCACGAATGCCTTAACAATGATTTTTCGTTGTAAAGGCATTCCTGGTAAAGGCATTAGTGAACGGCATGCATGGTTCCAGCATGCGTCCCCCTTGGCCCACACCCTGCCCCTCAAAATTACCACGACCCCCCCACCCCACCCCTAAAACCTAAAACCACCCCAACCCCCCACCCCTGCCCCTAAAACTACCCAACCCCCCACACCGCCCCAATAATTACCACAACCCCCACCCCGCCCCTAAAACCTATAACCACCCCAACCCCTCACCCTGTCCCTAATACCTAAACTACCCCAACCCCGCACCCCTGCCCCTAAAACATAAAACCACCCCAACACCCCACCCTGCCCCTAAAACCAAAACCATTCTGACCCCCCACCCCCAGAAACTAAAAATACCTGACCCCCCACCCCGCCCCTAAAACTACCCCGACCCCCCACCCTGCCCCTGAAACCTAAAACCACCCCAACCTCCCACCCTGCCCCTAAAACCAAAACCATCCTGACCCCCCACCCCCAGAAACTAAAAATACCCCAAGCCCCCACCCCGCCCCTAAAACTACCCCGACCCACCCACCCAACCCGCCCCTAAAACTACCCCGACACCCCCACCCACACCCTAAAAACTAAACACCAACCCCCCACCCCTGCCTCTAAAATTATTCTGAACCCATTCCCCGCCCCTAAAACCTAAAACCACCCCAACCCCCACCCCTCCCCTAAAATTACCACAACCCCCGACCCTCGCCCCTAAAACCACCCCAACCTCCCAACCCACCCCTAAAATTACTGCGACCCCTCACCCCCTCCCCTAAAATCTTAAACCACCCCACCCCGCCCCTAAAACCAAAACCACCACGACCCCCCAAAAAACTAGAAATACCCCGACCTCCCACACCCGCCCCTAAAACTAAAAATGCCCCAACCCACCTCCCCCGCCCCTAAACCTAAACCACCCTGACACCCACACCTGAAACTAAAAATACCCCGACCCCCCACCCCAAAAACTAAAAATGCCCCGGCCTCCTCCCCCCTAAACATAAACCACCGACCCCCACCACTAAAACTAAAAATACCCCAACCCTAAAACTAAAAATACCCGACCCCCCTCCCCGCCCCTAAACCTAAACCACTTCTAAAACTAAAAATACTCCGCCCCCCCTCGCCCCCCGACCCCCTAAAACTAAAAATAACCGATCCTCCACCCCCGCTCCTAAAACTAAAAATATCCCACCCCCTCCCCTAAAACAGCCCCACTTACCTGATCACGTCGTCCTCCCCAGCCGACTCCCTTCTTCCGTACCTTAACCACGCATGTGCGTGGTTCAGCACATGCGTGGTCAAGGCACCAAACAGGGAAGTCGTAGTTAACAAAAGCGTTGTTCCGATTTCATTGTCCATTACTTCGTTGTTAGGGAGACGTGGTTAAGGCCGCTTCCCGTCCCGCCTTGCATGCACCACTCCTAAGGTGTTGCCTGCGAGGTGGGCACTCCATTTCGTTTTCCTCCATCTTGGATGGAAGGAAAATAGCCAATCAGGGTTAGGGAAGTGACCCTTCCCACAGGATGTGGTCACTTTGGTGGGTGTAGCCACCCAAAGGTAGGTAACCTATTGGTCACTACCTGGTTCCCCATAAAACGTCCTAAGGTCACACACAAGCCTGGTTCCCCCTAAAACGCCCACTAAATACAGTATTTAGTGGGCATAGCTAGACCAGGAAATTAGACTGAACTGACAAAAGAAGACAAGCACCAAGAAAATCCAAAGCACTGTGGACCTGCTGTATTAAAGAAAAGGCACCAAACCTGCTTGCTGCAGCCAGGACCCAACAATCCCTGCTGAGGAGCTGCTAGAAAAACTCTAATGAACCCCAGAGGACCACTAAGCTTCGAAAATCGACATAGAACTCCCTGTAGAGCAGAGATACTGCTCTAGAACTGCAAGAAACCAGCAAGCCAGTGAAGGTCACCTCACTGACCAGCCACTAACTCCCAAACCAGAAGCCGCAGCTAGACCAAACAAAATACCAATGACCATGAGGACAACACCTGCTAGTGTGCCAAGTTTGGTGACACTGTGCCCTCCAGTGGTCAAACTGTACCAACACCCTGGGTATTGGTCAGCTATCATCAGACACCAAGAAAACCAGCCCACCGTGGCTGAAAAAGGACCAGGAGGAAACCCTAGTCAAGGAATTTCAGGAACACCCCAGGACCTCCCACCAGAGTGCCCTGTTGTTCTCCAAACGACCCTTGAACCAAATTACCTCCTGCTCCCGAGGGCATTCTTGCGCACAGCTCCTGGCTCATCGATTCGCTCTGCGCTCAGCCGCCCCGTGCTCTGCACCAAAGATCCTGCTGTGCTCTAAGGGTCCCCCATCCCTTTCACCCTCGATACTGCAGGGGGACACCAAGGAACCATCTTTAAATTTGCCTGTGCAGTGCTTTTCCAAGTGGTCCCACGTCAAGGCCCTGTACCAACTCCAGAGACTTTTTCCCGCTGCTCCTGCCAGAACCAGGAGCTGCCCAAACTTCTCCAGCTGGCACAGTGTGCTCACCGAGGACCTCAACCAACTTGCAAAAGAAGAACTTGGTAAACCAACTGTACGATTTTATATGTATTTTAAAAGTGATCTTCCATTGATTCCTATTGTGCATAATTAAGCAGAAAGTCAATTTTATTAAAATTCTAAAATTCATATCTTGAAAAGTACTTAAGTAATTTTGATAATCTTGGTCTTAAAAATTACAGAAAAATCTGAAGTATTTTTGTAAATTGGCCTTGAGTTATTCCTTTGAGTGTGTGAGTTGCAAGTTTGATGCTGTGCCTACAATAAATGCTTTGCACTTCTCCAAGACTGGCCTAACCGCTCGACCAAGCTACCTTAAAAATTAGAGCATTAGGTGATCTCCTTTTTACTACTGTACCCCAAGGTGTGGTTGTCTGGACCCCCTGCACAGTGTGCCTAGATTTGCACACTACATAGAGGGCAAGCCTCCTACAGACTGCAAAGTGAGAGGAGTTTGCAAACACCAATCCCCATGTTAAAAAATAAACAGCAGTTTGTCAAAAGACATAGCCTATTTTACCACTGTCTTTAAAGCGCAGCAAATGTAACAAGATAAATATATAAGATAAAGGCATCTTCAATTATTACTCAGAATTCTGTGACCCAGCAAAAGTTGACCATTCACCCACCAGTGGGTCTTAACCCACAGTATGGAAAAACTGCTTTAAATGATTTCTTTAGACAAAGGCAGTAGCTCCATGAGGCCATGGTAATAGCAGCTATGTGCTCTTTAATGCTAATGACAACACATACAGAGTCCAGAACAGGAGTTAGTGTTTAAAAGCTAGGATTTATACAGCAAGCCTACAATGGAGGTAGTAACAGGGCCTGCTCTAGTGCGGTGAGGCTGGTGCCACCGCACCATGTGCTGACTTCAGGTGGGGGCGCTGTGTTTGCAAGTATTTTGTGGTTTTGAAAGCACCTGCTGCTGTGTTCCTTGCCTCCAGCAGTTTCAGGCAACAATGAACATTTCAAGATGACTCCAGTCGTTAATGTATTTCCTGAAGAGAGATCGAGTTTTGTCTAGTAGAAGTTTTAACTCATCATAAGGTAGCGCAGATGGTTAATATGCCTGCTGCAAAGAATGTTGACATGCAGATCACAAAGTCCATATACTGTGAATAGGTCAGTGGGTTACTTCTTTTGTGATAGTGATCCTTTTGTTGCTTGCATTTTATAAATCAAAATCCTACTATAAAAGAGTGAGCAAGTAAGTGTCATCAAAGAGCTGCATGCAAACTGCAAAGTGTAGATTAGAGCAGTGGTTAGCAACCTTTTGACTTCTGTGGACCCCCACTTTATCGTTACTGGAACCCGGGGAACCCCACCTTAATCATTATTGGAATCCGGGGACACCCCACTGAGTCATTACTGAAAGCTGGGGGATCTAATCTGTTAATATTATTTAATATTCTTTCTAAGCAGTCACGGACCTCCTGAGGAGGCTTTGTGGACCCCCAGGGGTCCCCAGACCACAGGTTGGGAACCACTTGATTAGAGCGTTATGATTTTTCCCCTGTCTTTCATTACCCTAATTTTGTGAAAAGGGTTTGTTTGAGTAGAAATACATTTTTATTATTAAAGAAACTGCTGCCTACCAGTATGGATGACATGTGACTCCTACACCTTGTAGTCCTCTGTCTTATGTAACATTTCTCATATACAGATTTACACATGTATCATGATTGTCTCTGTCTAGTGTGTGTGTGTGCAAAGTACGCTGACACCCTTCAATAGTATGAGTGGTGCTATAAAACAAATTAAATGCATCCGAGAGACTGGCTCTGGACACTTGAGGTACACTGTTAAAGGGTGGTAGTGAGGGAATCTGTGGCAGAAGTTGTTATTTGGGGGTACCAACAGTGCTAAAGCCAGCCCTGTGTAGTATTTTTTCTCATATGGCCTGATCTTAAGGACAAGGTTCTCTAGGTATGTTCTTTTAGTGTCTATTTACTAGTTATCTGCTCTTCATTGGTGTGAAATCTAATACTTATCAAACACATCTTCCCCATAATATTTTCTCTAAAACTTTGAGAATCATTTCTTGTTATATTTGGCTATGATTCGGAGTAAACATTCCTTCAGAAATTTCAATTACAATTATTTACGACGTTTTTCAAAAAAAGGCTTACTAAAAGTGTATTTTTGTATATTATGTGGGCTCTCATGACATTTGGGCCAATAATACAAGTTTGGACCTAACTGCCTTATGCGATTTGTGGCAGGTAAAATCTACAGCAATCACAGGTGCAATTATGAGCAATTCAATTTTCAACCTCCCAATACCGGGTGAACTCATGAGTTAATTACAGTAATTCCTCAATCCGCGGGGTGGCAAATTGGAATGGAAAGCAAATTATTCACCCCCTAATTACTGCGACTGGTTTTGCACGGGCCATTTGATTACACCCTTTGTTTTTCTATACTGTTTGGTTTGTTTAGAATAGGTGCAAACGTGTGATGAAAATTTGGTAGGTACACATATGTCCTAACCCACTAAAATCCGACGTGACTTCTCTCTTTATGTTCACAACACTCAAATTAAATGTTACTTGACTATATCATTGATGATTTTAACAACGAATTGATGTTTGATAGAGTCTACCCTCTTCTTACTCAAGGTTTTATTCAAGAAGAAATCCATATATTAGAAAATGTCAGCTGGACTCTCTAATACGGAATATTTAACAATTTCGACAATTGTAAAATGTAAACGAGCAAGCATGAGTACTGAGACTTGATTAAATATAGATACATTCATATCTGGTAGAGTTCAAAAATATCAGATTTTTTATGTAAAAGTACAATTAAAAGTTTGAGTTGGCTGGTTTCCTGTCCAAGAAACCCTTCAGTTGGAGAAGACTGAAACATGTCAACATATAATTCTTTAGTAATAGGACCCCCTTCTCACAATCCAGTTTACTTCTAATCGAGGCCTACCTAGTGTATCAAGAAATGTCAACCTTGGTCAGATACCTATAAGCATATTATGATTCTTTAGTCTGCTGTGGGGTAAAAACACATTGGTCTTTTTATGCATTTAGCCAAGATGATGTTTTCAACATTGTCCTTTTTGCATCAATTCCAGAATGTAGTACATAAGAGAGGAATGACTTGAGGATAACATAAACAACAATAGTAGGAGAGGTGTAGTTGCAAGTCTTGGGAGCGCTATTTGTGGGGACTGTGTCTCACCCGTATCAAAGCAGAATGGAAGAATCAATACTATGGTGTAGTGTTCTTTATCTAGCAACTGCAGAGCAATGAGGGTCAGCGTTTGCTCAGCTTTTAACAGTTTGCTCAGCTCTGTAGTGCCTGGAGAAAACTTTGACATAAAGCTGTGCTATGTAGCTGGCACCTCATTCCACCTCCCTTGCAATGGCCCACAATACCAAAACTGAAACGAAGATTTGTGCTTTTGCATTAAAAAGAGGTTCAATCTGGACTGAATATAAAATAAAAGGTATGTTAAGGAAATATAAAACTTATAACTAAATAGGTGAAAACAGCTTGCAAATAACAATCAAAGTTATAGATTTGCAGAGGTATCTGGGCGGAGGTATCTTTCAAACTTCAGGACATCGAAGGCTGGTGGCAGAGGCTTTTTTTATGAAATTCGGGCAGCCACCTTCCACACTTAGGTAGCAGCAACAAAATGCTTGAATTCTGCTAAAATGTCACAATGGTTAGATGGACTACAAAATAGAAAAAAATGCCCTTCTGACTGAGGATACCAGACACACAGACAGGTGCCTTCAAAGGTGCAGGAGTAATAAATGCGAAGTACCATCCAGCTGCACGCAATATGATAGTGACAAGGAAGGAAAAGGCTTTGTGAATAGGCAAATCACACAGACCAGACAGACTATGGGAACTGGACCATTCTCAGCTAAAGATGGAACAGGAATCACTCAAACATTCATGATAGCCGCTGCAAACCCCAGTTAATATCAAACATTGTAAACCAGGTAGCAAATAGCAGAGCACTAACAAAATATTTAATTGGCTCTTTGCAAGTAAATATATACCCAGGAGGGTCATGGCTAGTACCTGAGACAATCAGCACACCTGCAATGGGGTGAGAGGAAACATTTCCTTGCCCTACCTCCCAAAATATCAACCACTTTCACAAAAGGGACAAGAAAACAATGGTTGACTGGTGAACAGAGACTGGGGTGAACAGGTAACGGTTCCCTGAATCACCACCAGGAATCTATTTTTTATGAATGCGTTAGCAGAAGCCCAGTGATGAAGCAAGCCACAATAAGTGGGTGAGGGCAGTTTTTGAAACAATTGTTCTGTGTCTACATTTTGGTAGTAGCCCGCCTACCGTTATTTTCTTGCCCCTTTTGTGAAAGTAGTACCTGAGACAAGCCTTATTACATTGTCAATCCAATTATCACCACATCTTCTTTCCCTAACAACTGCTTGTGAAGATCACAGAGTTCCTCTGAAGAACTAGATTGTTCACTCAGCTCACATATTGTGTCTGAACTGAGAAACCTACTTTTGTAGAATACAGCTTCAGAATCATCCATTTCCAGTAAAGGCTTGTACAAGAAAACTGTCATCATTGCTGCTGCAAGTTCCTTAAATAAATAAGTCGCTGAAGACATTCCATGTGGTTGTATTAAATATCTGAAGTATCCCCAGCCCGTGAAAATTGTGTAGGCAATGACAATTTTCACTGTATTTTAAAACAGTTGCCTCTTTGTTTTGTCAGATGTACACTGTTGTTTCTTGTTTCTTTTTAAACGTATTCAGTACTTACCTTTGTGTGCAGTCATTTCTAAGGTATATAAAGACACATTTTATAGACAATAAGCATATATTGTTAAACATATTTTATCATTTCCTTATATTTACCTCTCAATATAAATTTTATGAAGCAAGTGAATGTTCATGCAGAGGTACAACCACTGACAAAAGGAACTGAGAGAATTAAAAAGACAAATAAAAAGTTCAAACAGTATCTCATTAGGAGGATCTGACTTCCCAGTGAAGAACAAATCTATTCCTGTTAAATGTGAGATCTATCTGCAAATAGCTTAATATGCCTCTAAAAAATCGACTCACAATCTTTTCAATGGAAGACTACGAACAACCGTCTAGGCATTCTAAAATGTTACTATTTTAAAGTTAATGAGGTATTAAGAATTAAAGAGGATCGATAGCCTTGGGAAACAGATGTGGAAAGAGGATGTTGGACTTAGGTAGATATCTCTCCAATTAACTATTTTTGCCCTTTAAAATATATCATGCCATAAATTACTAAAACCCTTACTTCCCTTCATATTTTTGAAATAGCTGGTTTCATGACTGCACTAAACCTGCATTGATCATTTACTTAAACCTGATCTATATAAAAGGCTTTAGCAGCTCTTATACCATCAACATCGTGTCGATCTTGTCATTAATTTAGAATGTGCTCTAGTTGTTCATTAGAACTCCATGGTGAAGCTGCATGAGAACACTGGGAAATCAACGGACAGATTGCTTCTGCAGTTGAAAGTACGTGTTTTACTCAGTGTGTCAGAATTTTTTCTCACATCAATGTAGAATATATTTATGAATTTATATAAAATGTATCTTAATGTTAGCTTCTGGGCCATTGACAATAATTTCCAGGAGAAAATAATGACAGAAAAATGTGTTTTCCAAGATATGGGTAATCAAATTCCAGCACACCTTCATTTCTCACAAGGTGGAATCATCTTGGAACTCACTACAATACCTAAAATAATATGATACCACCAATGGAGTTATATTGCGACTAAAACCTGTGATCACCCTTCCTATATGTTCCTTTTATCACCCTCAAAAACAGACATGCACTGAAAATGTATTTCAAAAGTACAATACATGCATAGCCATATCTCCTAAATAGTACCATGGGAAACACACCATTTTACAATTTTATTAACTTCACTCCACATTTTAAGGATTTCATTTCCAATAGCAATATTATCCAAGGGGAGGGCCCTTCCAGGTAGCTATTGATGGTAGCCATTGGTGGTGGAGGGAGAAGGCCCCTGGCTTCACCCAGGTCAGTTTTACCTGACAGTCCCTCCTCGTGTTTAATATTGGTTAATTATCTCCTGCCAGCTGTTAACAATTTTTCTTATTAATTATCCATCTTCCAAGCATACCAAGGGGAAGTGATGATGAAGACAATCTTGGACACCAAGCTACAAACATCCATGTGGGGTCTTACTAGATGTCTTTGCCTCCCTGAATGGGTCAATGCTAATCACCTTGCCACTCATCAGGAACAATTCTCTTTCATAATAGGAGGCGGAATCCTATGCAGAACCATATTTGAATTCTCTTACAACTTTGTCGAAGGTTATACTCAGTTAACATCTGCATCCAACACAGGGACAATAGCTACAGAAGAGAAGATGGGCTATCAAGTGTCTCAGATACTCACTAGATTTACATGTAAAGTCACAAGCACTAATCTCTCAACACCTACCCAGCAGACAGAACGAAACATGGATCCTATCACTGAGTATGCTAGGTCTGATGTATCTGTGTGGCATGTCTTTAAGGTAATAATGAATGTACCCCATCCTCCCCCCTTTCTCCTTAGCAGAAGCATGGTTAAGTGCAGTGTCCTTCCACACTACTCTGATCAACCCTTGAAACCTAACTCAAGAAATTATATCCTCCCATTTAGTCTGCTTTTACACCACCACTCTTCTAACCACTCATGCAGGTACCAGTCGGCATCTACTCGAACAAGCCATCATGCTCCGGCATGTTCCCAGCTGAATGAAAAAAGAGGGCTGAAACAGAACATTAGTGGTATAGCCGCAATATTGAAACGATAAGTAGCATAGCAACATTCCTATAAAGTACTCAAACTAATGAAAACTTTCAAAATGAGTTGAGGTAGGTCCCATTGCTGCAGGACTCAATATTACTGTATTATACAATGTCAGGAGAAACTGAAATTGCTCTGCACAATTGAGCATTATTTATCAGTACTCACAGCAGAATGCAATCTTCAGTTTAGAAGGTAAGAAGTCTGATATGTAATATAACAAGTGATTAACAGAATAAAGTACCCATCCCTTAATGATCTTGTCTAATGAATATCTTGCAGATAATGGTCACACCTATTTACAGTAACAAACCCACCATCCAGCGTAAATCTCTGATACACAATGCTCAATGTTTCTGACAGTTGTCACTGAGTTTGAACCCTGCCAATGCTTTTTGTAGTTTTCTATTTTTACAGTATCTCCTGGCTCTCTGAGGTAGGAGAAGAGCAGCTTTACAGTGCTATATAAAACATTTGAATACAAAATTAAGGAATTATTCTCGTAACTTGAGTCCACCTTTTGCCTAACACGAAGACAATGTTTATTAAGATTGTCTTTTATTTACTGGTGTTTTAATGTAACCCTATCAAAAGCCTGCTACTTATCATCTGTTACCACTATACTGTCTCACGCCCCACCTGGGCTAGGTGTTTAAGTGCCACCCTATACATTTACTTTAATTCTCCTTATTATTCTTAGGTGTTGATCTGCACCCATGTTGGTAAATGGATTCAAGCTGCACAGTTTTGAAGGCCATCAGAAAATGTTAAATGTTCTTTCTAAAGCCTTCAGACCAGACCTTCCCAATTGGAACAGGGCGGTGGACTTTCGAAGAGGTTGCCACCACAGTGAGCAACCAAAGTGGCGGCGCGTCTGGCGAGGCAGGAACAAAAAAACGGAAAAAACGTTAACTAACATTTGAAGTCCGGTCATCTATCCCCTATTTTGAGTCTTCGAAATATGACTGCGCGAAGTGACTCACGTCACTGAAAACGAGACCTCTCTCCCAGAAAGTCTGTCCTACCCACGGATGACTGCCACCGAGAAGGGTAACCTCATTCTCTTATTGTGGGGGCATGTATGCGGTGCAGACGGCCGCTCCCCACACACCCGCCAGGCTTTCTGCGTCTGCACAAGCCCAAGGAGGCCGCGGAGGTGACTCAGCCTTCGAAACCAGTCGGAAGTTTGTCATGGGCCGTCTGCGGGCCTCCAGCGCGCTGCCCTCGCGAAGAGAGACCCGAGCAACGCTCTAACTCTTGAGTGTTTTCGTAGCACTGAAACATCTTGTTGGCCGGGAGTACGTTTCACTGACTTCGGGGCATACCATGCCTCGGTTAGTAAGGGGTGCTTACAGGAGCGCACATGTTTTCGAATGAAAGGTTCTGAGCTGGCAAAGGTGTTGTTTGAGACGGACGAGAGATGAGTAATGAGCCAACTGGGCTATATTATGTAAGCGCCTGGCACACGAGTGCGCCGCAGTCACAGTATATGTGCCCTCCAAATGCCATGTTCAAAGAAGAGCAGACTTACATAATTCTTGGAAATATTGTCTATTTTATGGTTAACCAAGCTAGAGGTAAACAGCAGTAGTTTGTTACCTTCCCCAGCAGCAGCAAGAAATCGGCACCACACTCGTGGGGCAATGTAATGTGACCAGCTTTTTTTAATCAAATTTGGCAACATTCCAGAGCTCTCTCTTTGTTTGCAATCAGAGCCCAGCTGAGCAAGGTAGTGTTTATTTCTCACCCACTGGGATGTTTGTACTTTCCCTTTGAGGGATTACTTCTCAGTTTTTAAATCATTGTAGCTGAATTATACACATTTCCTGTTTGTTTGCTTTGACGTGTTGGGCCTAGAGCAGTTGTGTTTGGCTAGTTTGCTCTTATTTTTCCTAAAACTAGTTAGGTCTCTTACCGTCTTGGGTGTGATTACGTTTAATTCTTTTTTCCTTGCTTGTCATCACTAGAACATGGTTTGTATTCTGTGTTATAAATCACAGCCACCACAGCACCCAGCAACTCACCCAACATCGCCTGTGTTTATGTGGAAAGTACACCCAGAAGGTCTCATGACACTAGACAGGCACGGGCGTAGCTCTTAATAATACAGCGGTTTCAGTTGCACAGGGTCCAAGGGTGTGAAAGGTCCAGTGCGCCCCCCCCCCACCCAAAATCACACCAAATATGGATCTTTTACTACTCAGCAGGTTTATAGGTGTGCTAACGTCAGCAGTGTTGTAGGGGCTCGATTGTCAGGAAGGGAGGCAGGTAGGGTAGAGTTCCAGGGCCCCACACCTTTAAGAGGCTCTGTCCTATGGGAGAAGGTGGGAGCAGGCGACTAGTCGGGGTCATGTTTCATAGCAAGAGTCAGTGTAATCCTAGCCCGCATTATGAATCATGCCACAGACATGGATCAGTGTCAGACAATCCATGCTCACTGATGACTGGGTGTTGGCGCGCATATGTTTTGCGCCTCGCTCTGCGCTCTCTCCACCCAAGATTCTTACTACCAGTGCCAACAAGGCAGTGGCATTGATGTATCCCATAATGCTTAGCAGCAACCACAACTGCGTTCCATCTTGTGAGAATTCCTGTCCTCAAGAGCAGCGCAGCAGAAGCTGAGGAGCTAAGAGATCCCGCTCTCAGCTCAACCTGGACCTCGCACCCTGCAAGCGTCAGTAAATGACATTGAGTCTGACTTACAATTTTTTAAATTAAAAAAGTGTATTCTTTAATATTTGAGATTGTTCACTTTAGCACACTAGATGACATCAGTGTTCCGAGTGGCCTTTATTATAAGCGATAGTGAATCATCCCCATCTTTAGTGAGTAAAGATGACAAGCAGTTGTCTTGTGCCTCCTATGTAAGCCTTTATTTTGGTTTTAGATGGAGCAATATTATGGTCTATTAAGACATATACAAGAGAGGCTGATGTATAGTGTGCATCTTTAACTGAATTATTTCAGGGTGCTGTCATATGTGACGATTATGGAAAAGAGGGTACAGTGAGTAAAAGTAAATGGCGAGGGTCACACAAATTCTAGGATTGAAACGAGGTTTCCAAATTATACATTGGGGCATACTTATGAAGGTTTTCCGACGCCCTTGGGCCACGCAATGGGGTGTAAGGGTGACAAAAAACCTAAGTTGGATTTATGAAGCCATCAAGGCCTTCTTACGTGGCCCTGCATGGCTTGATAAATCCAGAGTTACGCAACACAGCATAAATCGCTGCATTTCCTGCTCCCCAGGGAGGCATTCCATGGGTGGAGCGTGGGTGGTACCACGCATCTATCCATGGATTTTGGTGCATTCCCAGATTTATCAACACTGGTAAACCTGGGAATGCGTCAAATTGCTACTTCTCCCCAAGGGAGGCACCACAAGGAGGAATATCTTTATTTCTCCTCATGTTTTCCTCTTTCTAATTGTGTTGCATTCTGCAGCACACATAGAAAGAGGAAAAAGCCCTAGAGGGTTCGTTTTGTGCGGGAATAAGTTCCCTCCTGCACAAAAACAAACATGTCTGCGACTCTGGCACCCTTGCACTACTGCGCAATGGTGCCTCCTTTGGCGCTAGACAGCCAAAAGTGTCCTAGCGCAAGGAAAGGACAAAAATGCATTGTATTATGTTAAATTCGGTGCATTCCTGCCCTTTCTCTTTCACACAGTGTAGCAAGGTGGTGTGCTGTGCTGTGAAAAAGCTACATAAATGTGCCCCATTGTGTGTTTTATCCACTGGATGGGTAGCTCCTTCTTTTGCCCTTCTGCCCTGACAACGATTTTATCAAGGGCCCCAAAGGCAAGTTAGTTGTTTTCTGCCTCCTAACCAAGGCCTTTGTTGTCGTTATAGATGCAATATCCTTATCGTTTTCTAAACAAGGGACAAGAAAGATTTCTGTACAGTGTGCAACCTGAAAAAACGTATTTTAAGCTGCACCCAAATGTGGCGGTCACATAAAAAGAGGCATAGTGAAGAAACATTATAGCCCAGGGTCACACACTTTGGTTCAGCATGGAAGCTGAGATTGAACTCCATTACATTGGGTCAGGGCCCAGAAATTGCAAGTGGTAATGACAAAGCTAATGTAACTCTCAGTGAAGAAAACTGCAATAAATGTGATTAAGCACAGTATAACCTGTGGGAATAGAATGACTGTCAGTGAGCAAATGCCCCCGAGTGGGCTGTGACTGGGTTGATGAGAAATGTTAGTACGTCATCGACACTGCTGCCACTGTCTCCCTTCATGCTGGCCTGAGAGGGAACATTTAATGGTAAAATTGTCACAGGAGTTTACCAGCTACAAAACTTGAGTAAGAAAGGCACAGCGTCTGTGAAGTGCTCCAGAGGTGTAATGATGTGTGTGTGGTCCATACATTAAAATGTATCTACTATGACATAAAAAGGGCTGCCTCCCACCCATTCCTCACAGAAAGCCTTAGTGGCGGATAAAACGAGACAAGGTCCCAACATATAATTGTCAGAATACTGTCTAGAATACATATTGTGCACTAAACATTGTTTATAAAACTATTGGGGTGAATAGAAAATCTATTCCTAATGGGTGATATGAAAAGCTGAACTTGGTGATTGTCAGCTCACTCACCTCTAGAAGCAGAACTGAGTGATCATCACCCATCCAGCGCTAAAAAGGAACCGGGGGGGACAGTCCATCCAGTTCATAAAGCCACACGGGGGAGAAACACACCATTTTCTTATAAGGACATGAAAGATTTGCTGCTCAGGAGACACGGTTCTGGATACTGTGCGAGGCTCCAAAGTATTTCAATATTCCACGAGTTTCACTTCAGAACTGCCTGTAAAACCTATGTCCTTTTAGCCAACATTTGTGGAACACTGTGGTGTAAAACTAAGGGGCATATTTATACTCCGTTTGCGCCGAATTAGCGTCGTTTTTTTCGACGCAAATTCGGCGCAAAACTAACGCCATATTTATACTTTGGCATTAGACGCGTCTAGCGCCAAAGTATGGGCAAATAGCGTCATTTTTTTGCGTGAACGCCTTCCTTGCGTTAATGAGATGCAAGGAAGGCGTTCCCGTCTAAAAAAATGACGGCGACGCAAATGCGCCGTATTTATACTCCCGGGCAAAAATCACGCCCGGGAGTGGTCGGGTCAAAAAACCCCGCATTTGCGCCACTTTTTAACGCCTGGGTCAGGGTAGGCGTTAAGGGGCCTGTGGGCTCAAAATGAGCCCACAGGTGCCCTCCCCTGCCCCCAGGGACCCCCCCTGCCACCCTTGACCACCCCAGGAGGACACCCAAGGATGGAGGGACCCATCCCAGGGACATTCAGGTAAGTTCAGGTAAGTATAATTTTTTTTTTTTTTTTTTTTTTGGGTGGCATAGGGGGGCCTTATTTGTGCCCCCCTACATGCCACTATGCCCAATGACCATGCCCAGGGGACATAAGTCCCCTGGGCATGGCCATTGGGCAAGGGGGCATGACTCCTGTCTTTACTAAGACAGGAGTCATGTAAATGGCGTCTGGGCGTCGTTAAAAATGGCGCAAATCGGGTGGAGACGATTTTTTGCGTCAACCTGACTTGCACCATTTTTAAGACGCCCTAGCGCCACTTTTCCCAACGCCGGCGCTGCCTGGTGTACGTGGTTTTTTTCCACGCACACCAGGCAGCGCCGGTCTGCTTGCGCCGGCTAACGCCATTCAATAAATACGGCGCCCGCATGGCGCTTCAGAATGACGTTAGCCGGCGCAAAATTTTTTGGCGCTAAACTGCGTTAGCGCAGTTTAGCGTCTAAGGCTCTGATTTATAATGTTTTTGCGCCGCATTAGCGTCATGTTTTGACGCAAAAGCGACGTAAAGTTACAAAACACTATTGTATTTTGTAAGTTTGCACCGCTTTTGCGTCAAAACATGACGCTAATGCGGCGCTAAAAAAGTATAATTCAGGGCCTAACTGATTTACACCAATCGTTGGGTGGCGTACCATCTCCTCCCCACCTCTGAATTTCCCTACTGCACATCAGGCGAACTCTTTGCCGGAATATGAAGCTACTAAGTATTTTTTTCCAGTGCAGTTTTTAGCTTTCCACTCAGCTCTACACTCATCTTACAGGAAGCCTTGTATCTTTGCGTCGTAGATAGCTCATTATAGACGTATTAAAACGAATTCTGCCTTTTTCCATCTCATGCTTGGCAGTATGCTGAGATTTACCTCGCAGAGAGAGTGCATTTTCTGCATACCAGAGCAGGGTTGCTAAGTGACCTCTTTTGTTGTATGTTTCAAAGGCAAGCCGTGGCCAAAGGTGAATGGAAAGTCGATGTTCCGCTGCCAGCTGGGGATCCTGAAGGTATTTTGTAGAAACTAGCACCCAGGATCTAACGATTCAGTTGTTTACTCATTCATGCCAATCCTTAACGTGGGCGTTTAACCGAGTCACTGCAAGCAGAGAGTCCTTCCCTATGCATTTAATGCACGGATGCGCAGTGGTGGACCGAGGCATACTAGAATTGAGTATATTATGCATTTACATATAATTAATCCAAATGGGAATAATTTACAGCCTTTAATCATCTAGTAAATCTGGTGGAGGTGGGGCTCTCGTAGAGCAGCGTTAGACACTCCTGCCTTAATTCCCTGAGCGCAGGACCAGAAAACTTTCTGTGGATGTGAAACAATGGCAGAATTTCGTTTTTTGAAGCTGACTGGAAATGAAGTATTTGACCTGTAAGGGCCAAGCCCTGTGTGTCAAGTTAACAAGTATCCCAATGCCCACTGTGTAAAAAGCTGCTGACAAATCTTTAGGACCAGTGCATAATTTGTAAATAAAAAGGTGCCAGTGCCCAAAGCCCACTTCTTAAACGCGCGGCTGCAGCAATTAAATGTTTGAACACGGAATACTGCTGTTACGCAATCCTGAAGCCATCACGCGCCTCTTCAATCCATATAAAGCCAATCCCTGCCCCTTCAGCTCACTCTTCCAGCTTTCTACTTTCTCCCTCTGTGACGCTTTTTCGTTTTTTCCTTCCTCCGTCTGTCCCATATGTGTCTTTTGCTCGCAGCAAATGCTTGAAGCAGAAGAATAAGCCCCGGACCTCAAAAATAAGTGCCCGTGCTCAGCACCGGAAACAACAAGCACAAATTAAGCACTGGTAAGGACTAACATGACTGGCTGATTGGTTTCAGGCTCTTCCAGAAGGCCATTTTGACATCTATGGAGTGCGTGGTTCTCTCTGAAGCCTGATTGACAATTGTCGTGTAAGTGCCCTTCCTTACCCAGTTCAAAAGTTGTTTTACAGTTAGCTTTTCCATAATCCTCAGGTCCCTTTCAGGCTGGTGAAGGAGTGTCACAGGCTTTCACACAGGCAGGGACAGTACAGGGTGTTTAGGGAATGTGTCATAGTGAACTCCTAAAGTCCTGGTGAAAACATCCTTCTGGCTCAAGGATCACCATTTATCTAGTAGTTGGGGGTCTCCATAGAGGCAGTCAGGTTGGGAAGCCAGATACAAACATTTGAACCCCAGCCATCCTCTGTAAAAACCTTTTTACTGACCTTGCTCCTGGGGTTTATACAAAAGGGCAAGGGCAGGCTCCAAAGCTCAAGCAAATGTAAGAGACTTAGGGCCTCATTATGACCCTGGCGGGCGGCGGAGGCCGCCCGCCAGGATCCCGCCCTCCAAATTACCGCGCCGCGGTCAAAAGACCGCGGCGGGTATTACGAGTTTTCCCCTGGGCTGGCGGGCGGTTCCAGTAAAACCGCCCGCCAGCCCAGGGGAAAACGACCTTCCCACGAGGATGCCGGCTCGTAATCGAGCCGGCGGAGTGGGAAGGTGCGACGGGTGCAGTGGCACCCATCGCGTATTTCAGTGTCTGCAAGGCAGACACTGAAATACTTTTCGGGGCCCTCTTACGGGGGCCCCTGCCGTGCCCATGCCATTGGCATGGGCACGGCAGGGGCCCCCAGGGGCCCCGCGACCCCCCCTACCGCCATCCTGTTCATGGCGGCTTTCCCGCCATGAACTGGATGGCGGTAGGGGGGGTCAGAATCCTCATGGCTGCGGAGCGCGCTCCGCAGCCATGGAGGATTCCAAAGAGCAGCGGAAAGTCAGCGGGAGACCGCTGACTTTCCGCTTCTGACCGCGGCTGAACCGCCGCGGTCAGAATGCTCATTGGAGCACCGCCAGCCTGTTGGCGGTGCTCCCGTGGTCGGTGGCCCTGGCGGCCACCGGCCGCCAGGGTCAGAATGACCCTTTTAGTATATTCCCTGAGTTCTGCCTCCACGTTTTCCAGACAGTCCTCATCAATGCACAAGGGAAGAGGCATATATAGCCACAACATGTGGACTGGAACACACACACATCAAAGGTGCTGGAAGGAGGCATATCAGCACCACTGTAATTTTGCGGTCTTGCAGCTATGGCGTTTTCTGCCTATTTGCTTCAAAATCCACCATCTACTACATAATCTGCAGATTTCAACAAAAACATTTGATTCTACCTCACACGGATTAAAAGGTATTAAAAGTATGACAATATGTGTTGCCACACAGTCCACGGCCCTTCGTAGAGATTTACTGGTCATCTTTTCCTTGCTCATTTCTGTATTCAGGTGTCAATGTGGGTGGTTCTAATGCTGTGAAGCATTTGCCCAGATAGAGTTAACATGTTTAAAAATTCCAAATTAAAGAGGAAATACTTTCCCTTAATATGCTGCATTACATTGACTAATTTGCCTTTTGTTGCTGCTTGGTTTAGTCAACTCTGTTGTATACTTTGGTCCTCCCCTGCCACAATAATTCCAGTGGCCCTGGGAATAATCCATCTACAGACAGAATTGAAAACAGTTATAACCAGACAGTGAAACCACTTCATGTAGGTCTTTTGTATTCCGGCAGGACTCTGTATTGAAAATTCATTGCAGCCAGATAAAAGATAAGTGTGCAAATGATAACCAGTTCGTTGAGAGACATCCCCAAGGTATGCTGAAGAGACAAGAGAGTAAGAAAGGCCTTAGCATATCCAGACAACCACAACCCTGTGCTGAATGCAATGTGTCCTCACCCAGGACTCACATCAAACTTCACACTTTCTCCTTGCATGCTACAACGAAACCCAAAAACTCCATGCACACACACGGAGAAGAGAATAAATGCAATAATCGACATACGAGTTATTATCTCATGAGGTTTGATAGACTCCTCTCCCAAACAAGGGTCAGGACTTGTCGCTAAAATCAAAGCCGCTGCCAACTTCAATAATAATTAATAACCACTGGATTAATGGCTAATGTTGAGTTACAGAGCAGCATGCTACCCGCCATAAAGAGCTTCAGTGCTTCGTCAGCAGTAGTAAGCGCCATATAAATGCAATCACAATTTAATAATATGCAATTACCGGTCTTCTACAGCTTGGTAAAGGGCTCTAGCTACTCATCAATTGAGTGAATATGCTGTGTGCCTTTTGCCAGGTGCATAGCATGGCTGACCAAAGGGCTGGCACAGAAACATCAGAGAGTCAGGTTGACCGGAGGGGTGAAAGAGGACCTGGCACAGTGGTTAGAATTTTTGGACGGCTTTAACGGAAGTCTGATGTGGAGAGAACCCTGGGAGTGTGCCAGTCAGCTGGAATTGTTTACAGACACAGCAGGGGGAAAGGCTTTGTCGTGATGCTGGGCACAGCCTTGGCAGCTGCAAGGTGGCCTCCCAGCTGGAAACAGAGGGGCATGACAAGTAACATTACCCTGCTAGAGTTGTTCCCCATTGTGGCTTTTCCGATCTGGGGTTCGCGGTTATCCAACAAGCATGTTACATTGTGGTCGGACAACCATGTGGTGGTGCAGCATATCAACTTGGGCACAGCACCTAAACTGGCAGTGATGCGCCTTCTACAGCACCTGCTGGGCTTCCAGCTAATAAGGTATATAGGAGTCAGGGCAAGGCATATACTAGGCTGTGAGAACAACATTGCTGACGCCTTGTCTTGTTTCCAATGGCAGAAATTCAGGGAGCTGGCGCCATATGCAGACAAGGAGATGATGCAGATACCAGGCCACCTTTGGGAGTTGGTGAGCCCGGGCTGACAATGTTAGTGGCTCATGCTCTATCCCCAAAAAACAATGCAAGATATTGTAAGTGCTGGGAGACATTTAGTGGGGCAACAGGGGTGTCGGAGCCGAGCGCAGTATCCTTGCTGGATGTACAAAGGTTCGTAGCGAAGGCATATGCAAATGGCCCGAGAAGAAGTTGGGCGCAGACACGTCTGAGCGCAGTAGCCTTTTACGCTAAACTGGCAGGGGGAAGGGACCCCACCAATGCTTTTAAATGCAGGACTGCCATGAAGGGAGTAGAATGCAGCCCAGGCAGCAGGACCTAAGGTGCCCAATTGATTTTATTATGCTAAAATAACTGTTGGCAATGCTTACCAAGGTTTGCTTGGAAGAACATGAAAGGCTGCTGTTTAGAGCAGCCTTTAGTTTGGTCGTTTTCAGAGCATATGGGCGAGCTAATAGCTCCATCAAAGACAAAATCGGAGGTAACATGCCTGCTGGGGAGAGATATCACATTTGGACAAGACTGGGTGGTGGTCCACCTCAGGAAGTCAAAAATGGTTCAATTTGACAAGGGAAAAGGTCACAGCTGAGCTGCCTTGAAAATAGTGATGTTTGCCCAGTTTGTGTGTTGTGCACACATAATGGTGGGGGCGCGCTGCAAGACAAACCTTTATTCAGGCACAAAGATGGTTCATAACTATGCCAGTTTCAATGTATTGCAGTCATGAGAATGGTACTGAAGAAAGGAGGCCTGAACCCCAAACAGCTTCAGTTCCCACTCATTCAGGATAGGTGCTGCAACTACAGGAGGTATTGACATGTTTCTGATTAACATAGTTGAGGAATTAGAGCACCTGGGTTTGTCGTGAGGAAAAAAGGGGGAGATGCCTGTGGTTGTGGAACCACGAGCAGAATGGCAGAAGGACCAATCAGCCCTGAAACACAGTACTCAAAGAAGGAACACCCCCATAGCGCCCTTGGGATGCCTAAGGGCAGGGGTGCAGGGGCAAGCAGTAATTGGTAAAAGGTGCAGCGACGGGCTGGGACAGCACTTGCGGCCCTTGCAGGGTCAGAAGACGCCCATAAAGACTTGGCAGCAAGAGAAGCCTCCCCACAGGCACACCTGAGTCCCAATGGTCATAACATACAAGAGCATCTAAAGGGATCTTTTGCATGGGTCAAATGAATGACCACCAGTCATGTGTGATCTTGAAACATGTATAAGTTGTAATAAACTGTGGCATTTTAGTACCCAGCAGTACCTCCGGTGTTGTGTTCAGGGAATGGGGCCATAGGATGTCCGTGAGTTGAGTGGTCTCTCTCTGGACTGGGAGGGGTTAGATCACTGGCAGCAGTGCTTAATTTGTAAATAAAAAGGTGCTGGTGCCCAAAGCCCTCCTCTTAAACATGCGGCTGCTGCATTTAATTGTGTGAGCACGGAATACTGAAGCAGCGTAATCCTAAAGCCATCTCGGGCCTCTTCAATCTATTTACAGACACTCCCTGCCCCTTCAGCTCACTCTAGCACCTTTCTGCTTTCTACCTTTGTGACGCTTTTTCGTTTTTCTCTTCCTCCGTCCTTCCCATATGTGTCTTTTGCTGGCAGCAAATGCTTGAGGCAGAAGACTAAGCACTGGCCCTCAAAAATAAGTGCCGGTTCTCAGCATCGGAAACAACTAGCACAAATTAAGAACTGACTGGCAGGGAGATGAAGTCGGACCAGAGCAGCCCGTGGCGAACACCTCCCGGCAGCAGAAACCAGGAGACGGGAGGCCTGAAAGCCTGCGAACAAGCTTAGGGAGGATTGGTGGTGGGATTTGAATCCACCAATCAAATCAAAGGTTGTTGGCCGAGCCCCAAGGTAAAAGAGGGCGAACAGCCCACAACAGCACTGCAAGAAGAAGCGAGATGACAACCCACGCATCCACACCCATTCTGCAAGGATGTTTGCATGATAGCAGACCACTTTGTATGTGTTGGAAAGGTTTGGAAACAAAATAAAACATTCCCCAACGTTACGCCTGTCTCGAGGAAGCATAATTTATTGATGCCAATACCATGCTACCAAAGATAGTAGATAGGGATTCGTGTCGAAACCCATGTGTAAATGCCTGGGAATGTCATGTACAACCCATGGTATCCCTCCTTGACGTAAAGTAGCGCATAGTGTGTTACTTTAGGACTACAGTGCAATTCAGGATTTGCCCTGAAAAAGCATGTCTCAAAACAATGTCTTGTACCTGGTTTGTATCACATACTAACACAATGGTATTGCTACCCAAGGTAACCCTTTTTAGCAACCTTAGAATAATGAAATATTGAGTGGAAAAACAATAAGGTTCTAAAGCTATGCCGTTCAAACTTCGTGTAGCGCTTTGATGCCAGTTCATAGTTAAATGTGCTACACTGGAAGCTGTGAGCTCTAAAAAATAATCTCTGTGACAAAAGCAATAAAGCCCATAGCGGTCCACTTAAAAAGACTAAAAGGTGACCTGCATGCGAAACGTTGTACTTTACAGCAGGAACATTAACGCTGCTATAGCTTGAGTCAAAACTGTGACTAAACAAAAGGCACATCTCCCTCGAGTGCATGTACCTGTTCGTATAATGTAAGCAAAATGTTTACTAGTATTTGTTTCCTACCTAGAATAGTTTACGGGAGATAGCCAAGAATGGCGCGCTACTGCCATCTAGTTGCCGCAATAAGCATTATTTAGTGCTCATGGACAGTTAATCCCAACACTTGCAATGATGGTGACTCTTCCCTTAAAATTGTATCACACTGCGCCCCTAAACTGATTACTGCTCTGGATCAATCAACATTGTCAAACTATTAGTTGTACCAGAAACCCAAGCAAGAAAGAACCCAAAGCATCCTTGTGAGTATGCAAAGCAGTCTGTGCAGTTTGAACACGTGTATACTTGTGGGTCTTTGGGGTTGCAAGTTTGCTAACCGTGGTGGAACTGCATAAATCAAAGGAGGTTGGAATACCCTGCGTTGTGATTGAGTAGTAGAGAGTGACAATAATTGGAATGCAATGATCATCTCACTTACAAGGCTATGCCTCTCTACATGTACAAACAGAACAGCATTCCAGACACATGTCGACACACTGTCAAAATACACACACTCACTCTTACACACACAGCAGGCAAACAGCAGTCTCCCTACAAACACAATCATGTATGTCCTATCACACAAGCAGAATAAGCCTCTCTCCATTGGCATACCCCATCTCCATACATTCACTCCCTGTCCACACAGCCTGCACACGCATGGCACTCCATTTTTAGATTCCGCCTATATACAGCTTTAGCTTTAGTTGTCAGTTGTCAAGGGTCTGCTGACTCTTATATGTTCATATGTGTACATACAGTGTTTTTTTTACCACTTCTGGGCAGTGATGTGTTTTCCTACTGTCTCCCCTTTCTCCAGTGTGCTGCTTTCTACTTCACACACCTCACTCAGCTTTTTTTTAAAATTAAACGACACCCCTCTGTTATATACCCACCTCGACTTGCTCACCATCATTGATACTTTATTTGTTTACTTATTCCGAAGTTGAACAGCAAAGGTAAAAGGCGCTGGTAACTCCAAATGGTCTGCACTGGCAAAGGGAAAAGGGAAGACAATTTGCTTGGCCTTGCTTATTAAGTACTTGGGTAACTACACTAACAGTAGGCAGGAAGTATTCTTGTATAGCAGCAGAGAGAAAAACAGTAAAATAAAAACTGCACAGAGCCATTCGTTAATAAAGTGGGTGTCAATGAGGCCCTTCACAAAGTCGATACAAGTAGTTTTTTTTTCTGTTAAATAAGTAATATGCATTTGAAAGCTAGATCTAGGAAGCGAAGAGATGTGCCTAATTGGGATGTGGTGCTAGGACATAATTTCTATTCTAAAACCATTAGCACTTGGATCATTGATTGGGGGTACAGAGGAACGATCAATTTTACCATCTTGCATACTAGTGTGAGGGGAATGAGCAAGTTTCTTTGTCAAAAGTAAGATATATTTTTTCGAAGCAACTATTTTCCCGTTACATTCAGGTTCCAGCAAAGGTGTGAATGGGCCCGATTCACAAAGATGTTTCTGTGAGTTTTTATGAGAACAGTTCTGTTGTATTTCTCACATAGGTGTCACCTACTCTTAAATTTCCAGGAATTAGACACATTTTATCTTGGTGAAAGTCTTTGGGAATCAGGCGCTATTGTCTTTTACACATCATAAAAGGTATGGGGCTTGGCTGTGTCCATATCTACATTAAGCTTCATGCGTTTAGACTGAGAGCTCCTAAGCGTATGTTTGCCTGAGGCCCTCACATGGAACCAGGCCTACCTAAGTACAACCAGGGTTATTGCTTATATAAAAATACAGTCAACAACGCAGTGAAGAAATTCATCTTACACGTAACCGGGAGTCAACTATATACCAGGACCACCTGGAAATCATGGAGAGCTGTCAACAACGAGACGTTGTCTTGTTTTGCTCAGTGGGCCCAGAGTCAGCCTCCCACTACAGCAGTGGTTTATTCTGTAGCAGCTGTAATAACACTTTTAGGAGTACAACCTGAGCCCGTACTCATGCTGCCAAACAATTTTAATAATTTAAAATGTATCTGTTTCTCAAATTTCACTAGGGACTCTTTGGGCGATGGATGCACCAAAGTTGGTTTCTTGACTGCCTAAAACACTAGAACTCCTGCCAGAGACTGCTGTGTTTTTTCAATCTGTCTAGCCTGACTGCATTTTAGTGCAGCTTGCAGAGGATTTTATGACAAAACCGGAGGCTCCTATTATGCGTTTCTTTTCTTGCTTTATTAAACAGCAGCAAGAGAACAGAAAAACTACAAATCCCAGAGGTGAAGAGGAAACGAGCCAATGGGAAATAAAGAGTAGTTCACACAACAACAGCCAATCAGGATACATGTATACTATTATTACGTCACTTGACTGCAAACAGCCCTCTTTTCTTACTGCTCGCAGCCAAGTTAAGTACCTCTTATTTTCTTTCCACTGATATTTTTGTATTTAAATTGTGTGTTACTGTCTGTATTTCAATTTATTTCAATTGCGCTACCTAATGTCATATTTTCATTATGCTTTACTGACAGTAGGCAAGTTGCCGCACGTTTATTTCTCTTGCGCTCTTCGCGCGCTTTGCTTCGCACGCGCTCGGCTTCACGAACGGTTTCAACCGTTCCTCAAGCTGCGGGCGCCATTTTAGCCCGCGCTTCAGGAACGTTGAATTTTATGCCGTCACACGCGTATTAATTCCTGTGCACTCATCGTGTATTTTTACGGCTCTGGATTACCAGTAACTTTTTTCCGCTTTCGCTTTATCCTGTTTTGACCCCGCCCAGAGACAGAGCTTTGGGTTCCCCCAAAGAATTTAACCCTGTGTTTTCCAGTTCCTTTTCTACTCTGTTGCATTTGTTATAGTTCATTTGTTTTAGCATGGAATCTGGCAGCTCTTCCTCTATTCAGATTGATCCTGAGGAAGTATCTGCAATAAAACAAGACATTAATGTTTTCATTCAGAATTCTGTTCAGCATGCAGTGAACAGTTCTATACAAAAGTTATCAACAAATTTTGAATCATCAGTTTTAAAAATGTTTAACAAGACAATTTTGGCCCAGTCTGCGGGATAATGCAGACAGTGCCTTTCTCGTAGGTCCCAATCAAAACATTCTCAAAAATTGGTGCTAAAGGTTTCTGAGGCTCCCTCACTTATGGCAGAGGACGCAGTTCTTCACAGGACTCCTTCTAAGGAGATTAAAAATCAAGACAATTTAAAATCGTCTCAAAAGAGTAAATCTAAGACCAAACATCTTATGTCTCCTATGGTTATTACTTCAATTCAGGATACTGATGATGATATGCCTGATGTGGACTCAGATGCTTATGCTTCTGACCAAGACGACTCAACATCTTCTCCTATCTCTAAAAAACCTAAATTATTATTTGAGTCTTCCAATCCCAAACCATTATTGGATTGCAAGGGTCTACCTATGTTTGATCCATCCCTAATACTTCACCCTAATTCAACTGAGTGGTTCCCGGCTTCTCATGTTGGTGATTATGTGTCTTTAAAAATTAATTGTCCTTTAGACAAACAAACACAAGCCAAACTCAAATCTGAATGTCCACGCCCTTCTCTTTCTCACAAAGCTACTATCACTCCTTCTATCGACCAACCCATTTTAACATTTTTCACCAAATTTGGTAAAGATCCACGAAAAGGGGTGGACAAAGCTTGGTCCTCTTGCCAGGACAAACTTTTGGATGTCATCGGCCCTCTTACCTGAATTTTCGACATGTCCGAGACGGCCAGAATAGATGGTTCTTTTATTGATCCAGAAGAACTTACGTTATGGGTTCAAAGGACAGTATGTCTCCTTGGAAATGCTAATGCCGCTCTTTCACATGAAAGACATAAAAGCCTTCTCCTCAAACTCAACCCAAAACTAATTAATTTAGCAGCAATTCAACCTCAGATTAAAACAGAAGGTTTACTTTTCGGCAACACCTTTATTTAAGAATTGGGCAAATATGTAGCCACTTTTACTTCATTGGACAAGGCTCAACAGTCCTTAAAGAAAATGTTTAACCAACAGGTTTTTGCCAGGGCCGGCAGAGGCAGGAACCGCTTTGCCGGCCGTGGATACTACAATCAAGGTTCCTGTGGCGCATACAACTCTTCTTATCAAGAATTCAGGCCACAATTTTACCCACAAAGGGCCAGAGGTTTCTGTTCCAGAAGCTACAGGAATTCCAGGCCCCCACATCATTCAGGTAAGCCTACCCTTTGGTCATATTCCAATAGGCGGACGCCTTTTTCATTTTCTCCCAAAATGGTTATCCATCACCTCCGAACCTTGGGTAATAAACACGATTCAAGGTTACATGATCGAATTTTTTTCAACTCCTGTTCAGGTAGTTTTTCCTCCTCCTCCTCCTAGCTTTTCAGCAGAAATGTCAGACCTTATTTCTTCAGAAATTCATTCTCTCCTAAAAAACAGGCTATAGCAATTACCCATCTAGATCCATCGGGTTTCTCCAGTTCCATCTTCTTGGTTCAAAAGAAGAACAAGAGGATGCGACCGGTTATCAACCTCAAGTTCTTCAATCAGTTTGTCATTTACCATCATTTCAAAATGGAAACTATTCGCCACCTCAGAGACTCTCTTCTCCAGCACGACTGGATAGTTCGGTTGGATTTACAGGACGCATACCTTGTCGTCCCAATTCATCCGGAACACAGAAAGTTTCTCAAATTCCAATGGCTCGAAAAATACTTCCACTTTACGTCTCTACCTTTCGGTCTCTCATCAGCTCCATGGTGTTTCACCAAGCTCATGAAACCGGCGGTAGCGTTCCTCAGAGCTCAGGGTGTAAGGCTTCTTATTTATCTAGACGATATTCTCATTATGAGCCAATCACCACAGTCTCTCGTAGCCCACTTGAACCTAACTTGCTCTCTACTTTCAGATCTAGGTTTCATCGTCAACAAAGAAAAATCTTTTCTTCTTCCTACCCAAACTATAGAATTCTTAGGTTTCCAAATAAATTCAGTATCTGCTATTCTCCTTCTTCCCTCTGCAAAGAAAAAATCTATAAAGTCAGAAATCCTCCAGATTCTACGCCACTTTCCAATTTCCCTAAGATCCCTTGCCCGAGTAGTCGGTCTTCTTTACTCTTCCATTCAGGCAATATTTCCCTGTCCTTTACACTACCATGCTGTCCAATAGTTGAAGATTCGACACTTAAGAAGAGGTCTTTCATACGCAGACATTATTCCTCTCTACCTCGATTCTCGAACAGAGCTCCAATGGTGGATAGACCATTTAGATGCCTGGAACGGAAGAACTATCTTTGCATCAGCCCCAGATCTTGTATTAGAGTCAGATGCAAGCCAAACAGGCTGGGGGGCCCGATGTGGACCAATATCGACTGGAGGTACATGGTCTTTACTGGAGTCCAGATTGCATATCAATTGTTTAGAGATGCTTGCCGGCTCCTTTGCAATCAGAAGTCTTGCAAAGAACAAAGTTCATTGTTCTATCCTTCTAAGAAAGGACAATATTTCGGCAGTCCGTTACATAAACTATCTCGGAGGCCTTTCAAACCAAATTTAGTTTCACGCAGAGTACCTTCCAGGAGCTCTCAATTCTATCGCCGATTGGCATTCTCGCCATCTCCACAATTTAAGCGACTGGAAGCTTCATCCATCGATCTTTCAATCAGTTCAGAACAAATTGGGTCCTTTGACGATCGACTTGTTCGCATCTTGCCTCAATTCTCAGCTTCCTCAATTTTACAGTTGGCGTCCCGATCCTTTAGCTTTGGCTTTCGATGCATTTCTTCAGAACTGGTCCAAGTCCCTCAATTACGCTTTCCCCCCTTTATCATGATCAGCACGGTTCTAGCCCAAGCGAGAAGACAGCAGGCCACTTTAGTTCTCATAGCTCCTTTCTGGCAATCCCAAATTTGGTTCCCAACTCTCTTGGAACTTTCAATAGATTTTCCTTTCCTCATTCCTTAATTTCCAGACCTCCTCTTGGATCCTTTGCATCGTCAACACAACCTTGTGTTGGACAATCTTCTCTCTCTGTCAGCATGGAAGATCTCAGGAATTCCCAGCCTTTCCCTCACCTTTTGTCGGAAGCTTCAGAATATATCAGACAATCCTGGGCACCGGGGACCAGGAAAGCTAATAATTCAGCCTGGTCTTTATGGCATAGCTGGTGTCTGTGAAACACCTCGATTCCCTTTCAGCAGATGTGACCTTCATAGTAAATTTTCTAGCTGCTGAGACTAGTAAAGGCAAAGCTTTCCGTACCATTAATTTGTATTGATCAGCCGTCTCTTCCAACCATGTTTTTGTAAATGGAAAACCAGTAGGAGAACACCCTCTTATTTGCCGGCTTTTAAAGGGATTAACATTTTCTAATCCTCCATTACCAAAATACAGAATTTTATGGGATGTTTACGTTGTTTTAGATTTTATCTTGGCATGGCCCGATAATTCTTCTCTTACGTTGAAGATGTTATCTGCCAAGCTGATTATGTTGTTGTGCCTTATTTCCATTAAACATTTATCCGATGTTAACGCTTTAGACATTTCTTCTAGACAGTTTACTCCTTCTGGCATGTTATTTACTGTGTCTCGGCGAACAAAAACAAATTTAAAGTCAGTTTTTTATCCCTATTTTCCTAAGCATCCCAAGTTATGTGTTGCAGAATGTTTAAAAGTTTACGAACAAATGACTGCACATCTAAGAACGTCCTTGGTTCCCCAACTACTTATCTCTTTTAGGAAACCTTACAAACCCGTATCTGCAGCCACTCTAGCCCGTTGGGTTAGATGGATAATGTCACTAGCGGGGATTGATACCTCCAGGTTTGGAGCACACTCTTCCAGAGGAGCTATGGCATCTAAAGCTTTTTGGGCGGTTCCCGTCTTGAGGACATTCTTAGATCCGCAGATTGGTCTAATGATAATGTGTTTAGAGTCTTTTATTGCAAACCTGTGGATACTGTGTCTATGAATGTAATTTATTTGCTTTGAACAAGCATAACAGGAGCCTCCGGTCTTGTCATAAAATGTAGATTTTCCTAGCTTTAATGATGGAAAGTCTTAATTTTATTAAAGACACGGAGGCGAGTATTATCCCACCGCTTTTTGTAACTACTATTTCTTTCTCCCTGCTCCCTTCAGTGTCATCATCATCAGCTCAACCTTCCTCGTAGAGCTTCATTTCGTGGTGGGGATACAGGACTATCGTCTCTTCATTTACCTTCTTCACTAGTTGGATTAGCGACCCATCAGTGTGTTCCTGTTCATCTTCAGTTTCCTGGATTCATGAACTTTTGTTCAGACTTGTTATCCTTTCTTATGGCAGTACTTATTTTGGTTTCTATTTTTCCTTTATTTTGTTCTAGCTGACTCTCAGTGCAAGAAAAGAAGGCTGTTCGCAGTCAAGTGACGTAATAATAGTATACATATATCCTGATTGGCTGTTGTTGTCTGAACTACACTTTATCTCCCATTGGCTCATTTCCTCTTCACCTCTGGGATTTGAAGTTTTTCTGTTCTCTTGCTGCTGTTTAATAAAGCAAGAAAAGAAATGCATAATACTCGCCTCCGTGTCTTTAATAAAATTAAGACTTTCCATCATTAAAACTAGGAAAATGTAAATTTAGCCCAGGATTCTGATACTTAGATAACAATTATTGGAGGGACAACGCATCTGGACCTCTATAAGATATGTGTGGGTGTGTGTGTGTGTTCACTTCTGTGTGTGCGTGTTGTGTGTGTGTTTGTTTGTTTGTTTCTCTGTGTTTGTGTGGTTGTTGAAATAGTAGCTCCAGACACGGAAAACTGCACCTAAAAGAACATTCCAGGCACACGCACGCACACACACACACACACACACACTCTTCAAATTCCATGTTTTCTCTATCTGCTACCTTCCATCTTCCCTTCCAACCGCAATGAATCCCTCCAGAACCCCCTCACTATATACCCACTAGTGCAACTCTTTCCTGTCTACCTTCAGCCTTCTCTCAGCCACACCCTGCTGTCTGCTGATCAATACTCATACAATGATGAAAAACCAAGAACACATCTTCAATATGGTGTTGCTAACACAGATGTCTTAATTAAAATGTATTAAGGAGTATTTATGTATTTTGAATAATGAAATCTGTAGGAAATAAATAACATAGAAAAATAATGTGCACGTTTGAAATTGTGACCTCGAAGAATGGCCACCAGTGTTCACGAAATGTACTAAATGAATGATTAACATATATGAAATATTGAAAATGTCTTAGATTAACGTAGTAATATGGCATATTGAGAGTTATGAAGTATGTTCTTGCTTATAAATTATAGGCCTTAACTTAGCAAGTGTCTTGGCCTAGTCTTCCCAGGCCTCATGCAGAAGCTGTATTTCTTACCGTCTAATGGGAAATGCTGACAGAATGAACTAACTGTGAAAAGCTCATTGTTTTAATAAATTGCTTAGCAGAAGCTTTCTATGAAAACCAACAGACAGGAGATGAGGTCTCTTGTAATGTATGGAAAAGTGTGTAAAATGTGCTAGATGTACTTTCCCAGGACGCGAACAATGAAGACACTGACTGGAGAGGAAGATGCAACAAAGTAGATACCTGACGAGCCAGATGATGAGAACATCGTAAAGCGAACCAATCAACGACATGAGAAAGAATAAATATTAGAATTCATAGATTTGGGACAGTTAATTCATTTGAGGGAGTAATAACATATAATTAATTGACCAATTGGAAAATGGGGGATAGTTTGGATGACTTTGATATAACAACGTGACAGAGGAAAAAGACTTCAGAAGACCAGACTAGAGAGCAGACCTTATTGCAATAGTGAGAAGAACTAGAGATTCGAGATTCTGTCATTGGGCTCATATTCTCTGACTGAGAGCCTGATGTGATGCTGACCGATTGATGACCTGAGGGCGAAGACTGATTCTGTTTGCTGACCCATACCATGGATATGTAGATATGACAATATGACTGAAATTTATTTTTGCGCCTTTTCTTTCCAGGTACCAACTGCTCTGTCTTAGTTAGTCCTCCCTAGCCAGATGTTTTCCAAATTTGTGTTCTAAATTATTTTGCATGAAGCCCCACATGCTAATGCTAATCTGGAATAGATTAGGTTTTATTTCTACTTGACGATTGATAGATTACAGAGCTAAGTGAGTGACAGATTATTTTGCTGAACTTCATGGACAGTGACAGTGAAGCTGACTTTATTGATTTGCGCTAATGCTCGAAAATGTATTGTGATACAAGCCTTAATTAGATTGTGTTTCTGGTGTCTTTTTTACTAATTAATACTGTTCTAATATGCACACTGAATTAAGTTTGAGTATTAATCCATATGACTTAGTATTGTTTAAATAAGGGAAATAAAATGACTAAATTTATACTAAAGGTGGGGTTATTCATGGCTGAAAGGTCATGGTGTGTGACAATTACTAACTTTAATTGAATATTGATTATTGAATTGACTAATGATTATTGATTATTGTGTATTGATTACTACCTACTATGCTAGAGCTATGGCAAGATTATTCTAAGCAAGTCAAAAGGTTCACCGACCTATACGCGTCCCCTTGTAAGTTTACTTATTGAGGACCGGCACATTAACAGTGTCAGACTGAACAACAAACCTACTTACTCTTCCTAAGCCAAACACAACTCTGAGACGAAGTTTCCCCAGTAGTCCATGAGGCAATCCCAGCAGCATAACAAAAAGAATACAAGTAACCGTCAATGAAAGGACAGAAGAGGTGCAGTAGTTTTCTTCAAAGAATCATTAGAATCCACCAATACTGAAGACCCTCTTTACAGATTGTGAATCTCTCCTAGTTTGCTGCGTACTCACCCCCTCTGAGTGAGACCTGGTCAGGTATTTTGAAGAAACTTCGGAGATTTCTCCAAGTTGCTCTAAGGCTCACATTTCTTCCACTTCAGATATAGACTAACCCAGTTTACTGTGGGCCTGATTACAACTTTGGAGGACGGTGTTAATCCGTCCCAAATGTGACAGATATACCACCTACTGTATTACGAGTCCATTATATCCTATGGAACTCGTAATACGGTGGGCAGGATATCCGTCACATTTGGGACGGATTAACACCGTCCTCCAAAGTTGTAATCAGGCCATATGTCTTTCCAGCACTAAAATTACACACATATTTTTGAACATGGACGTCTTTGCACGTGGCCCAGCCTTCATTTGCCAACAAAATCTGTCTATGCTCCACAATTTGGTTCAACATGTTGTACGTACTACACAGTTTATTCTGTTCAAGGCTTAATTGAATAGAAAACTTTTGTTGGGCTTTCAGTGGTTGTTGTGAATAACTGTGTAATCTGTTTAAGTCCCACATGAACTGAAATGCATTCCTGACCTGTCCATGCTTTGTGTCAACAGTGCCAGAGGAGTACTTTCTACTTGCTGCCCTACTATTTCTACAATATTTAATCTGTTTAAGGCTCACCTGAACTGAAATATATTATTTAACTGCCCATGTTTGGTACTACCAACATAAAGTGTGATTTGCTGCATTAATGGGACTATCAGGAAACCGGTCATACTTCTCTTGGCTGTGCTACTCCCGCCCATTCATTCCTTGAAGTGTTACTCAGCCACCCTTGGGCTAATTCTTCTAATGCAGAAAATGATTAGTTGTATAATGTGTGTTAATCTAAGTCAATCTTTAACACAATAGAAGGTCTCATCAGTAATATATAAAAGTTTGCCTACAATAAAGCTTCAATGGGCCCAATCAATTTTTATTGAAATATACTCTTAATCTGCTTTTGCGTTGTATGAAGAGCTCCAACAGCATGATGTGTAAATTATTGTATTAATGGGAATACCAGGTCCTCTATCGGCATCTGCATACCATGATTCATTGGACTCCACCACTCCCTCGCAATCACCTCCTGGAATGCTCCTCTGCCACTCCTGAACTAACCTTATAACAGATACGACTACTGGTTGCATAAAGCCCATTAGGAAAGGTGGATCTGTACCACACTTGGGTTGTCTCATCAAGGTGTGCGCTTTGGCTACCCGACAAAAACAATCCTCCTCTGTGGACTCCAGAACTGACCCATTGATGGCTCTTTGTATAATGCTCTTGAGGCTACTCTAAGGCAAACCTATGCCTACATGCCCCACTCAGGCATACCCAGAACAATTCTCAGATCATATGCTATCATTTTTTGCACAATGCCCATACATGTGCTATGGCTGGGTAGACTCCAAAGAATTTTATACATGTGGATTCTGGTTTCCATTAAGAACCAATTAGAACCGATAAAACACAAATGGAGAGAATATGATGTGCTCTTCAGTAGAAACTGGAAAACACCAGATTTTGCTTTACAGTTACTGCTTTTGAGCCCCCCCGCCCGTGTAGTAGCAGTAGAAGTGCAGCCACAAATTCTAAGTGCTTTTCTTTCATGGATGTTCCTGCTATGACCAACTCTGGCCAAGGTAGGCTACTTATTATGTCCCTGTGACCATCTGCATGGTCCCTGGACCTCCAGGACCTACAACCAGTCTCGTTTTGAGAGGTTGTTTCTCCTCCCATTGCTACGTTGTGGTCATAATGTTCACACCTAAGCACCCAAGCTCCTCTTTCTAGCAGTCCAGTCCCACCTCATATGGACACTAGATATATATATCTCATGTCCTAAGTAAAAAGTATTCATTAAGCCAGTCTTTCCCATTTAAAGAACAGATTTGTGGGAAAGTAGGTTACATACCCACCATTAACCTTTTATCTGCTGCAATCAAATCTTGATGAGGTGTAAAAATATGTCCATCTCTGCACATCCTTCATATGGGGTGGGACTGGACTGCTAGAAAGAGGAGCTTCAGTGCTTGTTTGCGAAAACACTGAACGCCCTCTCCCTAGAATTATCAACAAGTAGAAACTGAAAACATGAAAGCCTGTGTATACTCTTCATCCGAGGTGTCCTTCAAATTCAGCCCACTTCGCCTCAGGCACCGCGGTCAACGGGCATAAACTGTATGTAGCAGACCTCTCAACAGATGGTAGAGATCCACGCGCATGACTATGCCTCATCTGACACTTTCTCCTACCTAGGTGTAGGTAGGTACAGCAACATGCTTGGGGCATCACAATCTGAGAAGCCCAATACATATGCACATTATCAAAAAACTTCCTACACCGGCCACAATGGACTCACATACACCCTATTCATCCAAGCACTACAATTTGAATCCTCTTCATATGCTTCATTCCTTTTTGCTTTAAATTCATGCTTAGTTGAAGTGACAAAAACACAATAACCGTTCAACTCTGGTCCTCGCACACAATATCGTGCACTAGCCAGACACACACTATCTGTAGTGACCACAAAAAGCACGCTCTATCTGTCCACAAGAACGCTCAATACAGTGCATTACATACACTCTACATACAAACACATGCTGCCCCTTCACACTCCTCTATTTTTAGAAATTCCAGACTGTCCTGCACGCAAGTACAATCTACACATACATTCAGAGCTCCATGGATCTAACAAATGCACATCCTTCTTTCCGCACTCAACCTTGAATCTTAAACCCGCTCAGTTTTTTATTTACCACATCCCAACTATAGCTACCGCGTAGTGCAGCTCTCACTACAGGTCTGGTCCACTGACTAAAAGATGTCAGATGTCGTGGGGAATTCACAAAGGCTATGCCGGCAAGTCACAAAGGCCATGTGGTTTATCGGTCATTGAGAGCCACTAATCAAAATGTATTTCAATTTGCCAGTAGGCCAGAATCACCTTTATAGGGAAATGCAACGCCCCTATAAGGCCTGCTGTATTAGCCATTTCCTTTGTTCTTTGTTATTCTTTGTCACTCTCCTGAGTCAGTCACCCTGGTGGAGTTATTTCCAACTTGAACTTGAATGCACCTAGAAACTGACCCCGTATTTATGGTTGTTTTTCTCCATTGTGGTTGCTTCACAGGATTTTGCCCCAAGTCCATTTTTTGACAGTCTTAGTGGCATCTTATTATCTATCAAACTGGATTAGACCAGTGTGCAACACACTGAGCTTGCCAGTTTCCCAGACGCTGAGGCTGCAGAGAGTTCAAAATCCAACACGGAGAATGCTATTAATGTTCCTCCAGGGGTAGGATGCGTTCAGTGTCAGTGAGAAAACAATCCATCTTAAAAGTTTTATGTTTGTTTTACACGCTAAGAAAAAATGCTGCCAGCAACAAAAAACCGAAGCAGTGCCTACAAGTTCACATACTTCTGTGGTAGAAGGGGAGTCTCTATGAAAGATCCTCTTTATGCAGGGCGCTCCACATTGTATACGATTGTACTGGGCATTGGTATGATGCATTACTGCTACTGTTGTAGCCCTGAAGCACTGTGCAATTCTTGTCCGATTTGTTGCAAGTGGGAACATTAAATACTTGGTAGGTAGTGTATAGTTTCTGTCTTACTTACGTGGGGACGGGTAAGTATTGTGCATGTGTACTTTGCATTGCATGTAGGTCTGCTTAAATTGTGGGTTGCTGGGGTCACGTTTATCAACACTTTGCACGAGTGCAAAGCCACCGAATCTGAAACAAACAGCCACAAAGTGATGACTTGCGATTTACTACAAAGTGCAAAAGAAAGTCCTGGAAAGTGTCCTTAAATATTGCAAAGTATCGCTTTGCACTATTTTGCTTCACTTTGCGTCAGCGGCATAGTCCCATAGAAGGTACATGGGATATCCAATGAACCAGCCATGGTTTTTGACACATAGCTCTATCTACTAACTGTTGTAGACAGGGCTTGGCACCACACGTTTACACCTCCTCAAGGCAGGCGCAAACTTCGGGAAAGGTTGTGTCATGTACTGGGCAGCACACACACACAGATAAAAACTTTTGAACTATGTCTCAGCATAGTATTTTGTAGTGGGAGTGTACCCTTCCCGGAAAAAAACTATGCTAGACATCTATCAAAAATGTACATATATATATTTTATTGATTTAGCATTTTACTGTTGACAGTGTATTTTTCAACATCAGTTTGAATTTACACAAAATGTCAGTTTCAGCTAGAGCACCGTGGACATATTCTATGCAAAAAGGAAATATTGCACAAACAGAAAGAAAAAGAAAAAAAAAAGTAGGTGAAAAAATAAGGCACATCATGCATAAGGCACTATACGAGACCAGTCCTGTATACTTCAACTAGAAACTACAAATTTCCAGAGGCCAATGTCAAACAAGAAGCACAGACCCATTACTACTAGAATCCCCCACCTAAACAAAGTCAATATTGATCAAATAGTTCTTCTAAGGATTCTAATAGTTCATGCCGAGAATTTGGAACGCCTTACTACCCAACCTGAGAACAATCTCTTTCTAGGAAACTTTCAAAGAGGAACTTAAAATCTTACTGTGCAAATGTCATGTCCAGGCCCACTTATGTTGAGATTCTTATTACTGCCGGAGGGGACTGAATTACTAACTGGTCTTCTCTAACGTATATTTCTTTTTACCATGGCACTGGAGTTCTGATCCGCTGTGAATGGAGGTTTATGTACAAATTGGAACCACATAACCTACTGTGGCATGGAGAATAACATTTCCAATCTATTTACTTTAGCACATTTCTTTTCCACCTACCTTTTATACCTTCTCCCCCCCACAACCATCCAGCATTCCCTTATCCACTCCTCTCAACGTTCTCTCCTTCATTGGACCTCTTGTAATAACATTGTTTCTTATGTAAAGCAGTCTGATATCCTTTGTCTTGCTTGGGCAATGGAGAGGCTGCAAATAATTGCATAAATAAGTACCAAGCTACACAAGCAATTATTCTATCTTGTGGTCTGAAATCAGAGTGGTACCCCTCACCCCCATTTGGCTGAGGAAAAGAGGCCAAGCCATATTTTCGAGTGTTTTTCTGAGAACATTTAATTATCGGTTTTTCCATTATCTGATTCCCCCTTGTTTATTGTTCTTTTAAACATAATATTTTAGCTTGGTTTCCTACCCAGTCTTCCTAACTCTTTCATTAAGAAGGTTTTTGCTTATACCTCCTCTCCTGTCACAACCACCAGGATACAAAGCTATCCCTTTATGGGCCCAACGGGGAGCCCTGTTGGCTTCTCTTTCATCCCTTCCATAATACTACTTTGACAGAACCGAAAATAAAGCCAACGTTGCTTGGCCCGTGTGCCTCCATGATCTTTATTGCTCACTTGTCCTCTCCCAGGGACTGGGGAATCCAGCTAAAGCAAGGTACTGGGGAGTCTTGGGGAATGAGGGAAGCACTTAAAATGGTGCAGCCTTGGGGGCGTGGCCAAGGATCCGGAGATGGCGCACGCCTGATTTTCTCGCTCCGGAGGGGCCAGCGAGAAATTGTGAAAAAGCGCGCCGTCTCCGGGCCGATCGGGGTCCAAGCAGAGGAGTTATTCCTGCGGCAGGCACCGGGCGTGATCGGGCCCCCGCGGCAACCCCGGAGGGCACTGACGTGCGGACCTGGCCTGGCCGCGAGGGCGAGGGCTGGCGGCCTGGTGCCGCGGCCTCGAGTTGAGCCGCGAGCGGTCGCGGCTCGGGGGCGGACGGCCCGAAAACGGCGGGGGACTCCGGACGAGTTTCCCCGCCGCAGAGGAGGTGCCAGTGGGGGCCCGGGGGCCCAAGTCAAGTGAAGTGAAGATACGCCCCATCGGGCGGCGGAGCGGCGCTGCTCCTGAGTGCGGGCGCGGCCCCTGGCAGTGTTGGGGCCGGCCCGCGATCGGGACTGAGACGGAGTAATATGACGCCGGGGTGGCGGCACGGCCCATGAGCAAAGTACGAGGCCGTCTGACCGGTGGAGGAGCGCTGGGCCCTGGCAGTTATCAACGAGGAGATGGGAGTGGCAGATAAGGGACCCCGGCGGGCCCCTGTGGGCCCTGAGGAGATCGTAGTGGGCCAGGCTGGCCGATTTAGGTGGGATCCGGTATGGGGCAACCCAGGACCGCACTGAACTGAGACTTCTGAGAGCTGGCCTAGAGACAGAGGCAGGCCGACCCCCCCGACAAGATCAAACCAGCGAGGAAAAGGAACAGCCAACGGTGCTGGTGAGTGAGGGACCGCGTACCGCTGGGGAGCAGTGGGCAGATTACCCGGCAGATGGAAAGCATGGAGCCCCCCCGGGTACCCTGGAGCGCCAACGACCCCTGAATGAGCAGTATGGTGGACGGTATGTCTGAGGAGAATAGACCCTGTGGGGTAGTTGAGGGTGCCTGGATGTAATTTGTACGTCACAAGTAAAACAAGAAGGAGGCAGAATTGGCGCCAAGAGGAAGGGCGACCGGGCTGGGCCTACGACGCACTGAAGGGCCCATAGCTGTAGAGACTAACAGTTAAACATAAGTCGTCAACGCGGAGCCCCCAGCACCGCAGCCCGAAAATAGTTGGATCCGACGGGGTGCAGGGAACCTGCTGGGGAATACCTGGGGACTGAAGTGCGGCCTACGGAGAATAGGGTGCGAAGACTCAGAGGGGAGCTTACGATACCGCTGGGGCTGCTGTCGGGGCCCCTGGGGTGTGACCCCCTACTCGTCCGATGCCCCCCAAGAGCCGACACAAGCACAAAACCATGGACACTGCGGCTCTGACTGAGCAAAAAGAGGCAGGCCCGCGAGATCACACACAGATCAAAGTGCAGGATACCCTAGATAAAATACTCGGGGCGATAGAAGACACAAAGACAACGTTGCAGCGGGAAATCAGCCAGGTTGCGGTTGAGGTGAGCCTGCTGAGAGCGGACCACCACAAACTGGTAGACAGAGTCAAAGAGACAGAAACTGTATTGGCGGACATCGCACCGAAACAGAAAGACCTGGCGGCTGAAGTGACTTCTCTTGTCGACAGAGTGACGCGCCTCGAAAAGAGAGCTGAAGATGCGGAGGGGAGGAACAGAAGAAATAATGTACGCGTGGTGGGCCTCCCGGAGGGGGCCGAAGGGACGAACATGGTTGAATTCCTGGAGAAGTGGTTCAGTACGACAGTGGCACCTGGGCGCCTGACTCTTTTCTACACGCTGGAGCGGGCGCACCGAGTGCCGTCGAGACCCCTTGCTCCTGGTAGGCCCCCCCGGGCTGTGATCGCTAAACTATTGCATTATAGAGACAGAGACACCCTCCTGCAGAGGGCCAGGGAATCGGGCCCATTTAAAGTTGCAAACGGGGAGGTGACACTATTCCCGGATTTTACTCTGGAGGTACAAAACAAGTGAGCATCGTTTCTGACAGTCAAGAGAGCCCTAAGAGAAGAAGGGATCCAGTACTCGCTACTCTACCCAGCCAGATTAAGAGTGATGCTGGAGGGGAAGACAACGTTCCTCCAATCCCCTGAGGAGGCGTGGGTATGGCTGGAGACACACAGCTCCCAGGCAGGGAGGTCAGCAGGAGAGGACCCGCCTGGGAGCAGAGCTCGCTGGGCTTCGAGAGGACGGAGGTCCAGAGACGGTCGATGACTGGCACCTACGCAAACACAGAAGGAGAAGGGCAGGAAGGCAGCCCTGGAAGCAGCGGCTCGCATGGGTGGAGAGCCGTCTCCCCAGGAGGGTTCAGGGGAGGAGTCGGATGACACACTGGTGTCTTCTGCTGGAGAACTGGAGCTCTCAGGCCGCGCCCCGAAGGTGACCCCACAAACAGCTGACGAACTTGGCTAACCTGGACCCGCCGGGGGCCCTGGAGATAAGGCATGACATGGGAACAAACGGCCCCTCTGGACTTGGCCACCCCCCGGACCAGAACCTCGCCTATCTAAACAGACTGGCGAGTACTGCTGATAAGTGGTTGAACAAGTTGCACTGTTGCACAGTTTGCTAGGCAACCTACAGTTTGGGAGGCACCCTGGGGATTGGGAGTTGGGATACACAGTTACAAGTTAATATGGCAAAGTGGGTGGTAGCAACCGACTATAGCAAGAACCTGAACATGCGAAAGAACAAATCTGAGGCTTGTGAGAGCCAGGGGCAATGTCACCAGACTGATATTATGAAATGGCAGACTACAATCTCTTAACATGGAATGTTAGGGGGATGGGCACACCAGCTAAAAGACACAAAATACTCTCCTATTTAAAGAGAAGGGGTGTGCAGGTGGCATTACTGCAGGAGACTTATTTGGCACCCGGGGAGGGAGAGAGGCTGAGACGCAGATGGAAGGGGCAGATATTCGCAACAGAATATTCAGCTTATGCAAGAGGCGCACTGGTGTGGATCAGAGCGGGGGTCCCTTTTACAGTAGTCTCTTCCAACATAGACTGGGAGGGAAGATTTGTGATATTAGAGGGGAGGCTACATGGTATACCGATAGTCTTAAGTTGCATTTATGCCCCTAACCAAGATCAGGTACCCTTCATGACTGGTCTGTCGAGCCACCTCACACGTCAGTGCACCGGAGAGCTATTAATTGGGGGGGACTTCAACGCAGTACTAGACATAAACATGGACAGGTCTATCCCGCCTTTACAGGGGGCAGCGACAATCGAAACAGCCAAAAGGCTAGGCGATTGGTTGGGCACGTGGGGGTTGGCGGATGTTTGGCGAGAGCATCACCCAACTGATAGAGACTACTCATATTACTCGGGTCTCCACCGGGTGCATACCAGAATTGACAGAGTGGTCTGCACAGCAAGCCTGATAAATAACATGACACGCTCTGAATATCTTGCCCGCACCCTGTCGGACCATAACCCCTTGCTATTAACGATGAGGGTATCGGAGGATAGACCCCCCATACCGGCATGGAGACTGACCCCCTCGGCACTTGAAGATCAGGCGTATAGGGAGTCCCTGCACTGTCAACTAGCTGAATATATTGAGACGAACAGTGGGTCCACCCCCTCTAGGGCCACGGAATGGGAAGCACTCAAGGTGGTGACGAGGGGCTACTGCTTGGGACAGTCGGTGGGGGTGAAGCGCACACTTGAAAAGGAACTGAATGCCCTAGAGAAGGATATGCATGAGGGAGAGTTGGGACAAGGGCCTGCGGCTCAGGAGAATGAAAAATACAACCATGTCCGTAGAGAACATTCCCGGATTGAAGAACAACTTCGGTGCCACAACACGCAAAAATACTTAGCATCCCTACAATCGGAGGAGGGCAGATCGGGGAGACTGCTGGCGTGGCTGGTGCGCCCAGGAGGGCATAGTGAGCCTATCACATGTGTACTAGATGGGGAGGGACTCCGCAGGTTCAGACCGGGCCCCATAAATGATGCATTTAGGGAACATTATACGCATTTATATGGGAAACCTAGCGACCTGCGGACGGAGACCTTCGATAAGTACCTGCAGCAAATTCCACTGCCAACACTGAACACAGAGGAGAGAGAGAGTCTGGGGGGACCAGTGACAGTGGAGGAAGTAAGCGAGGCCATTGCGCAGTTAGCACCTGGGAAGACCCCTGGAACGGACGGTCTCCCCATGGATTTTTACAAAAAATATAAATCCCTGCTGGCTCCCCAGCTGACAAAGATGTATGCGGAGGCACTGCACTGTGGAGAGCTACCGCGCACGCTGCGGGAAGCATTAGTGGTGCCACTCCCCAAGACAAATGTCAGGGAGGCATCGGTGACGGACTTTAGGCCTTTATCAATGCTAAACAGCTACTTTAAGATTCTTAGCAAGATCATGGCCGACCGGCTACTCCCCCTTATGACCAAGCTCGCGCACCCAGACCAGAACGGCTTTGTTCCTGGCCGCAGCACCTCCCTGAATCTGAGGCGGGTTTTCACGGTTTTGCACATGCCCAAAGACCTGAAACCGCCAACGGGGGTCTTGCTTGCGGTAGATTTCGAGAAGGCCTTCGACTCTATCAGGTGGGACTATCTAAGGACTGTGATGCTAAAAATGGGACTGGGGGAGGGGTGGGTGAAATGGGTGGACCTGTTGTACTCATCCCGCTAGCAAGAGTAAAGACCGGAAAAACGATATCCAGTGCATACCCAGTGCACCGGGGAACAAGGCAGGGTTGCCCCTTATCCCCACTACTATTTGCCCTGGCAATTGAGCCCCTAGCGTCGCAGCTGCGACGGGAAGGTGTGGGGAAGGGAATCGTTTGGGGTCCGACTGAGCATATTGTCTCTCTGTATGCTGATGACATACTTCTTTACCTGAGGGACGGGACAAACGGACTCACGTGGGAGTTGGGGATCCTGGAGAACTTTGGGAGAATATCTGGACTTCGCCTTAATCAAAGGAAAACATTTGTGTTCCCCGTGCTGCCAGGTAGCGTACGCCCTGATGCATGCCCAGCGGACGTAAACTGGGCCCCGCGGACTTTTAAATACCTGGGCATACAAATATTTCACGAACTGAGCGACCTCAGGGATGGTAATCTTGGCAGGACACTCAGATCCTTGCGCTCCTCGGTGGGGTTCTGGCGTTCACTGAAGCTAACAATAATGGCCAGAGTGGCGCTCTCAAAAATGATTATGCTTCCCCGCCTCCTCTACTACTTTGCTAACCTACCACTACAGGTCCCCTCTGCATGGTTCCGCGAGCTGAATGCTCTGCTCAGAGAGCTGATATGGGATGATCGTCGTAGGCGAACGGCGCTGTCGACCATATGTAGACCGACCCATGTGGGGGGACTGGGTGCCCCTGACTTCGAGGCATATTACTTGGCATCCCAGTTATAATGGGTGGCTGGCTGGCTGGCGGGCAGGAGACAGCTGGACTTGTGTACCGCACACGGTGAAATAGATACAGCCCGGATCGTAGCACGCATGGCAGGCAGGAAGATTGCCCCCATAGGGGACAACATACTGTGTAGTGTGGCAATGAAATGTTGGAAACGGTGCACGACACGGACTGGAGTGGGCCCACCATACTCTCCCGCTATGCCATTGGCGGTCATCGCCCTGGACCCGGGAGTGGAGGAACGGGGGGGCTAGGACTGGGACCATGGACGAGAGCAGGGATGGTGACAGTGGGGGGCCTATTCAAGGAAGGAGTGTTGAGGAGCTTCACTGACCTATTTGAAAGGGGAGTGCCACCGAGACAATTTTTGCTCTTTAGGAAGCTGGTGCATACCCTGAAAGACCATTGGGACACGATAAACGCGGAACCCGATGTCCACGGGGTGTTGCACCTCCTGTTGACAGCGGGAGAGGAACCTCACTTGATTTCCAAAATTTACCGGGCCCAAATTGAGGCTGCGGTGGACCCCCTGCATTCCCTAAGAGAAAAATGGGTGAGGACGATTGGGCGGGACCTGTCCGAGACAGAGTGGACCAGAGCACTAGCCTATCCCAGGGTGATCTCACGCAACACGAGGCTAAGATACATCCAATACAACTACCTACACAGAACATACCTCACTCCCCACCGGCTGCACCGCATATATGGGGGGCGCCCAGGACATGCCCCAGGTGTGGGGATGGGGAGGCCGACTTTGATCACATGGTGTGGGGATGCACGATGCTTCAGACGGGTTGGAGTGCGATGATGGCGGTCCTCACAGAGCTGTTTGGGGCGGAGCTGCGGCCAACCCCCGCCATGTGCTTACTGGGCCTCAGGGCCAGCGCCAAGTGGGGGAGGGTTGGGGGTCGTTTCTTAGACCTTACTCTGGCCCTCTATAAAAGACTGATTACGAGGGGCTGAAAGTCCCCCGGCCACCCCTCACTGACTGAATGGAAAAGCGATGTCACAAGGTGGTCCAGGGCTGAGCTGCAGTTCCTTAAAGCCAAAGAGGCCAGGGGAGTTCGCCAGGACCCCATCGCTTTGAAATGGGAGAACCTAGTGACAAACTGGGACGACCTAACGAAGAGACCGATAGCGCCCGAGGGGATAGGGTGAAATAGCTAATATGGCCAATAGATGTGACTGCTAGGGAAGGTCCCTGAAACCAGAACGGGAGAAATATCAGGCGCCACACCAGACTACATGCAAGGACGGAGAGTAGAACGGGACAGGACACAACAACTAAAAAGACACTGGAGGGAGGGGAACGGACAGCTGGCCACCCCCGCACAATTAGACACGCCCCGGCAAAACCTCCCTTTAGAAGCTACACAGTTCCGCCCACATAAGCCAATAACTTTACATACAGTTTGAAGTTGAGTTAAGTCTGTTATAAGGTCACAAAATACAAAAGGTAACAGGGGACACTGAAAGAATTGACACCCCAAAAATGGAACGGTTAATGTGCTGGAAACAATGATTAAGGAATACTATATTGTAATTAAAAGGAACAAGAGATTGTGGAGCACAATACCTGAAATGTATAACAAGGATATGGCCCAATTGGTTGATATGTATAATAAGAACAAAATGTTGCTGCAAATAGATCTACATATGTAAAACAGCGAACAGTTAATAAAAATATATTTGAAAAAAAAAAAAAATGGTGCAGCCTTGCGGCTGCAGACCTGGAGGATCTTGCCGTGGTCTAATGTATTTTGTAATGTGTTCTTAAAATTTGCATTTATTTTTAATCCCATAAAAGGTAACTTGTTGATATCAAACACCCAAACACCTTCTTCTCGGATATTTTTAAAATAGGGACAGGCAAATATGTTTATTGTTTTTTTTGTGAAGTGTGAAGTGTGTTGAAAAATTAGAAAAGACTTGCTATCACAGCACTGCAACTTAGAAGTTTTTGGGCTCAATATAGATTTGCAAATCCTAGGTGTTTGGGTGTAGCTTCGTCGAATTGCCCATTTTGTGAAAGAATAGATTCATTTTTTAATATATTTGATTTTTTTGACAAAAATCGATTTCTTCTGCTGTGTTTTTGGTACTACAAAAGAAGGCTATGTGATTCACTCCAAGCCAGATTTTGGGCCCCAATTTACATTTGAAAAGTTAACTTGCCCCAGCCCAACTTGTTCTTATTTTTTTTCTCTGCAATTAGGAAAATGAACTTTTGAAATGCATTGTTTCATTCCAGTATTCAGTTCTTGCATGGAAGAAAGATTCTGGGCCGATTTAGATCTTGACGTTGTTACCACCAAGCCGCGTTGGTGGCAGACCCGAAAAGACAGTAAAGTCAACGGTGTTCCCCCCACCGTATTTAGATGTTACAGCTCTACAAGCGGTGTAGTGGCGACAGATTACTGACGGAGGAAGACGGCAGTGGGACCCAATGGATTACATACAATGGCAGTGGCTATTGAATAGAGGTAAGTGACACACACACACACACACACTGAACTTTAGCCATAAGTGTCCCTCTGCACTACACACTACACAACACACCACATACACACCATTATCCATTACAAATCCAACACATCACAACCTGTACATGCGGAAAACACATATTGACATACATAATGACACAAAGCACACATACCATTGACACTGCACGCATACACGATAACACCACAATAACCAACACAACTACACACATCACAACAACATCCGCCACACAACACTCAACTGAATGTGTCACAGGGCAACACAACATACACAACATCGATCTCACATGCAAGTGACACACATACATACACAACCACCCACTCCAGCTCCCTCCACCTCCACAAGCCAATCCACACACAGACACAGACACACACACACAGACACCCACATACTAACTCACATACATAACAGATAGCACAAACCTACCAGTACAGGTCCCCTTGCAATGCGCACACATGGACACTGTTGATAAGTGCGATTGTACCATCATTGTGGTGCCAGCCTTCATTTAGCAATGAATACTGACACCACCATGACGTGTATATGTGTGTGATATGCGTGTTGTGCCATTGTGTCCACAACCATATGTGACACAATTGTCTCACCAACATGTGCATGTCACTGTGATTTAACAAAATGACTGTGACATGTATATGTATATGAGGTCCGGCCTCCCGTACAGTGCCCAACCAGCGTACCCTGGCAATGCGGCATCCCAACCTTCGAGACGGCGACGGGGGAGTCGTGTTTTCTTCATGGGTCAGTGGTAGGAGCAACAGCAGATGTTGTTCAGTCCGGTCCCATTGAGAACGGAGGTGGGATTGGGGAGAAAGGTGAGTTTTCACTTCTTTCCCCTCAATCCACCAACTCAGAAGTGGAGGTTGGACTGCCACTTTTTGCTTGGTAGAAAGGCACATCCAAATTCGCAAGGCAGGAAGGGTGGCTGGGGTGTCACTGGCAGCTACTTTTCCCTATTCCACCGCCAACACGGCAGAGACGGTGGTCCGAATGCAGGCTTTCGCATATGGGACCGCCAATGTCTAAATACAGCTGGCAGACCATCACGTCGGTGAAGAGGTTATCAGTCGAAAAGTCAACGGCGGGAGCTTTACCGTCAACATTTAAATCATGCCCACTGTGTTCATTTCAGGCATTCCTCTTACAACATTCAACTTTTTTCCAATGTACCTGGCAGCATATATACTTGAAAAATCCCCCTACAAACTGTGTTAATAATGTATTGTTGGATAAAACACCTGTGTCCTATACATAACACCAACTCACCAAAAGACATATTAGCTTGACCAGTAAGCTGTTAAAAGTTTGCACTCTGGCACCAAATATTTGGTGTGTGCATTGTTTGAGGGCATATTACTTAACATGACAGCTCTCTCAACATTGCAGCTAGATGTTGTCATACAGAGGGAAGTCACACAAAGACGAAAAGCTTTGTATATGGATATACTATGGATATATTGGTCTTTTTATAGCGCAGACCTAGCGTGAGAGAAATGTAGCGCTAAACACAGTCATAAGGAGAAGTGGGAACCATGTCAGGAGGTCAAAGGACTGAGTAAGGATTGTGTACAATAGCAAAGTGTATGTATCATTGCCAATGACTTTGGAGTTGGAAGAGTCCCTATTGATCTATGCAGAAGTGGCCCCTTCTAAGAATAAATCAGATCTTTATCATAAGGAGCAGCAGTGTACTTTAAGTATACATGAATGATCGAATTCTTTTAGCCACCCCCCCCCCCCTCAGCTCACCTGAAGTAAAATAGGGTTATAACCATGATTTCTAAAAGATCTAACATTACTGTTACGTTACACCAACAAGACAATTTAGGTAGATGGCTGATTATTTTTTAAAAGAAAGCTAATATTGAATTTTATATTTTTAATATTTATACACCAAAACAATGACAATCTTACATTTCAGTCCTCCTTAAATAAAGTATTCTCATATTTGCCACACAACATTGGCATATTAGTAGGGGTTAGCTTTAATCTCCCACTTTGGACACGTTGTCAACTGTGAAATCGAGACCCACTAAGTCCCATGCCCAACTTCTACACTAATGCAAATAACAGGAAAGTGAAAGACGTCCGGAGAACACATAACCCAGCTATATGAGATTATACATTTTACTCACAGCCCACGATTCTTACCTGAGGATCGGCTATTTTTTTAGCATAGGATCACCTCTTTCAACAATCTTTCTGTCTGAAAAATTGAACCAATAATACGTTTTGGATCATGCCTGTATCTCACTGGAGCTGAAACTAGGTACTCCTTCACCTCCCTCAAAACAATGGAGGATTAATGATATCATGACTTATAATTTACACTCAGTCACAGCAAAGGTTCTACAGTCCTCTCCAAACTGGAAGTCTTTAAATACAAACTCAGTAAAATCCTAAGTAGAAGGGTGCATAAGTGGGTTTCGATGAGAAAGGCAGAAAGCATAATTGAAAAAAACAAAGCAGGAAGATACCTCACTAAATATTTTAAATGTGGAAAAATCAAGCTGACCATCCTCTCCATAAAGGATCACACAGGTTTAAACATGACCTCCTCCATAGAAATTCTTTGAAGCATTCAAATACTACTATGAAAATATTTACCAACTTGAAATAGCCAATGACAAAAAAAGCTGTGTGGACTTCCTTGACAAACTTTCACTCCTAAAATTGAATAAAGACTCTAAAGACACTTTCAACAAACCTATTTCTAAAGCTGAAATAATAAAGGCTATTCAAAGTTTGAAACTAAGGAAAGCACCCATCCCAGATGGCTTCACAAGCAAATTGTACAAGACCAACACCTCATCACTCATAACACCACTACACAATCAAAAACTTTAGCGTTTAGGGCTATGCATCTCCGGTGACGATAGTCGTAATACCAAAAGAATGTAAAAACAGCTTAGAAATTAGAAATTAATGCCCAATCTACTTTATATACATCGACTGTAAAATATATGTTAAGGTATTTGCAATCAGATTTGAAAAGGTTCTCAATTTATTAATCCATCCTGCCCAACCAGGTTTCTCAAAGAAGATTAGCATGGAACATCATACGATCCTTCTGTCACAAAGTTTCATGGACTTTTCTAAGAGCCACTCTATGTAAACTTGGCATGGATGAGAAATTATTTAGAATTACATTTGCTCTTTATTCTAATCCTCAAGGATCTGTGTGAGTAAATGGTTGCCGCTCAAAAGCCTTTACCTTGTAACAGCGCAATAGACAGCGGTACCCGCTTTCCCCTATTTTATTTTTTGTATCTATTTAACCCCCACCTCGAATCATTAAGCTCCAATAATGTAATTGATTCAATGAATGAATGAATGATAAAGCTTATATGGCACACGGCTACTCAGAGAGCGTCCCAGTGGCTAGAAACCTTGTAGCAAGTCAGCAGGTAAACAACAAGGCTTTCAAGGATTCCTGAACTAGAGTTCATTCTGGTTATCGTGAAGCTTCAATGGTAGTTGATTCCAAGCCTGCAAAGTCAGAAAGGAAAAGGTAGAACCACCTCTCCTTGAGCGCTTGAATCGAAGGACAGCTATCAGAAGAGGCTTGGAGGAGAGTAGGTGTCTTCTAGGACGATAAGGTCAAAACATCTCTGTTAAAAAGCAAGATGGACCCCTATCAGAGGCTTGAACAAAGTTCTCCTCTTAAGCAGTAACCAGTGAAAGTCCGCATGAAAAATGAAGCTGGACGCCTGACAAGGGAATTTAAATAAGAGGAGTGCAGCTGCATTCTGTACAACTTGCAGGCACTTGATGAGATGATCTGGGAGCCTAGGTAAAGTGCATTAGCATAGTCCAGACTAAATGTAATTAGTGCATAAACCACCGTCGTCTGGGTTTCAATTGGGAGCTGGTAAATACATTCCATAAACACCCTCATAGTTGTAAAAGATCCGACCGCTGCCGATACCTGGGATTAAAAAGAGAGACAGTGTTTGTCAAATTTAACTTCCATATTCTTCTGACCACCATGGTGGGGGGGGAGGAGGGCAGTGGGACTGGCCAGCAAATTTTCTTGTGGCGTGCTAGCAGCCCTAGAGATTTTAACTGTAAGATAGCTGCTCTGTGCTGCCCTTATAGCCACATGTGTTAATGCATCCTTACAGCTAGCTTTATGCGCTGGTAAATCATTTCTCAAGATGGATTCTTACCAGTTTTCTACAACGCTTTTTCTCTTCCGCTAAATCAATTGTGAGCCACGGGACAGGAGGGGCCCGTTTCTGCTTGAAAATAATATTCAGTGGAGCAAGCAGATCAGCCACTGACTGCAGCCAGTTACTGACTGTCGATATATCTTTATTTACATCACTCACCACGCTAGGTGAGGTAGAGGAGAGGACCTCAATTAACTCTACAGTCTTGATTTTATTACATGCCCTAAAAATACAGGACACGTCCCAGTTCTCCTGTATCGGTTCAATTTTATTAGGCCAGGAAACTTGAAACAGACATCTGACCATGTGGCCACTATTCGATCCCCTACCAATAATGCTTCATTACAAAATATAAGATCTGTGTGCCCTGCTGCATGAGTTGGAACAGAAATGCCCAAGGATATGTTAAGGGAGGCCAGCAACTCAATAATCAGTACAGCTAGGGAGTCATTAGAGTTAACAGCATGCAGACTGAAATCTCCAAGTAAAGTGAAATTGGCATTTTACAGTATCTTATGATCCAAAGCTTCATCTAGAAATGTAATGACCTCAACAGCATTGCCTGGGGAACGATACACCAAGGCTATAGCTAAAATAATCTTTGGCGAAGTAGAAATACAGAAGCCTAAGGCTTTCGCTCCTCTCAAATCTTCTAAGACAAAAGCAGACAATTTAAAATTTAGTTTATAAGCAACCACTAACCCACCCCCCTTCTGCCTCCCGTACTCAGATGGGCACAGGTATAATAACCAGGAAAGGCCAGATGGAAGTCAGGGGCAAAGGACTCTCTCTCCCATCCAGGTTTCAGCAATGAATAAGACATTCAGCTGGTGATCTTCCAGAAGAAAATAAATATGCAAAGCGTGTTTATAGAGGGACGAATGTTGATTTAAGGCGCTTTAATATAAGTAGCATTTCCTAAGTGGATTGGGCTACAGACTTCCTCTTCTTTTCTCCCTTTAGCCTTGTATTCAAATGCAAGAACTGCACTGCAAGAAAGGCAAGTTAAGGGTCGCATACAGGCCGGCTTTATGGCAGTGCTACCGGTGCGGCCGCACCGGGTGCTGACCCGGAAGGGGGGCGTTGACCTCAGGGCAGCATGTGTTTTACAATAACTTACGAAACTTGCCATTTAAAAGCACCTGATTAAAAGTTCCTTGTGTGTCCAGCCTTCAGGAAGCAATTCAAATGCAAAGATAACTTCTGTGATGAATGTTCTTGCTAGAGAGGTAGATCGGAGTTTTTTCTACCGGCAGTTTTGAATCGATATAAAGTAGCGCAGAGGGTTAATTTGCCTACTGCAAAGAACAGAACTTTGTTTTGAGTGGAGAGCTGAGTGAATTAGTAAAGCCAGCCTTTAATGGCGCGTTAAAAAAAATGAAATGTAAGTGAGATAGGGCCTATGGAGAGATGATGGGCACTTTTGCCGGGTGGTAGTGCAGTAAGCCGAGGAGGAGGTCATGGGGGTGGTGGGGGTGCCAAAACAGATTGTGGTACCGGGCACCACCAGCGCTAAAGCCGGCCCTTGTTGCATACATTTCAGTGGTAAAACAAAACCCCTACACATAGCCTGGAGTCTAAAACTAAGGAGCTCAGTAGCTGAATAGTGATACTGATGTTCCAAATCTACTGCTAAACAGGCAGCATGGCTGGTACTGGCTGCAGTCGGGTTCAGGCGGGTGCAGACGATCTTGCCTTTGGCACGACTTTAGCTGGGCAAATACCCGTATTTCTAGATAACTCTGTTTTTGAAGGGCGTTGTTGGGCTTCTACCACTCATAGCTCATACCTGTGGTCCAGTGAAGATCTATCGCAGCCCTCTGGATCTGGAAACAAGGACTGAGTGACTTCTGCATGCACGCCGAAATCGCATGCATGCAGCTGTCTCATGATGTGTGGCAGCCATATTGAGTGAGACTGAAACGATCAGCTATTAATCCCTTCGCTGCCAGGCCTTTTCCCCCTCATGTGCTGAGTCTATTTTTTGGCTATTTGGAGTAGTTCGCACTTAGGCCCTCATAACATTTTGTCCACATAAGCTACCCTTGCAAAATTTGCATCCTTTTTTTCCAACATCCTAGGGATTCTAGAGGTACCCAGAGTTTGTGGGTTCTCCTGGAGGAGACCAAGAAATTAGCCAAAATACAGCTTTTTCTAAAAAAATTGGAAAAAAGTGCTGCAGAAGAAAGCATATGTTTTTTTCACTGAAAATGGCATCAACAAATGGATTGCGGTGCTAAAATCACCATCTTCCCAGCTTTTAAGAACAGGCAGACTTGAATCACAAAACCACATTTTTTAACACAATTTTGGCATTTTATTGGGACATACCCCATTTTTACCATTTTTTGTGCTGTTAGTGACAGAAATTAGTGTGAAACCAATGCTGGATCCCAGACAGCTAAATATTTCTGAAAAGTAGACAACATTTTGAATTCAGCAAGTGGTCATTTGTGTAGATCCTTGAAGGTGTTCCTACAGCTAAAATAAAAAAAAAAATGAAATTGAGGTGAAAAAAAGAGCCATTTCTGTCCACGTTTTCCTCTATAACTTTTTCCAGCTGTGGAAGTTTTTTTAAAGCAATATACCGTTACGTCTGCTGGACTCTTCTGGTTGTGGGCTTTTAGGTTCATCAAGAACCCTAGGTACCCAGAGCCAATAAATTGTATAGCGGTGTACAGAACTTCATGGGGTGAAATATAAAGAGTAAAAAATAGGTATCAAGGAAACCTTTGTATTTCCAAAATGGGCACAAGATAAGGTGTTGAGAAGCAGTGGTTATTTACACATATCTGAATTCGGGGGTCCCCATACTAGCATGTGAATTACAGGGCATTTCTCAAATAGACTTCTTTTTTACGCACTGTCTTACATTTGGAAGGAAAAAATGTAGAGAAAGACAAGAGGCAATAACGCTTGCTGTTCTATTCTGTGTTCCCCTATTCGCCAGATAAGGATGGTACCTCACTTGTGTGGGTAGGCCTCGTGCCCGCGTCAGGAGACGGAACATGGACATATCACATTTTTACATTGAAATCTGGCGTGTTTTTTGGAAAGTGCCTAGCTGTGGGTTTTGGCCTCTAGGTTAGCCTGCACCTAGGATAACCTACCAAACCTGTGCATTTTTAAAAAATAGACACCTAGGGGAACCAGGATGGGGTGATTTGTGGGGCTCTCACCAGGTTCTGTTACTCAGAATCCTTTGCAAACCTCAACATTTGGCAAAAAAACACTTTTCCCTCACATTTCAGTGCTGCTAAGATCTGGAACCTGAGAGGAGCCACAAACTTCTTTCCACCCAGCATTCCTCTAAGTCTCCAGATAAAATGGTACCTCACTTGTGTGGTTAGGCCTAGTGCCCGCGACAAGAAATGCCCCAAAACACAACATGGACACATCACATTTTCCCAAAGAAAACTGACCTGTTTTTTACAAAGTCTGTGGATTTTGACTTCTAGCTCAGCCGGCACCTGAGGAAACCTAGCAAACCTATATATTTTTCAAAACTAGACAATAGGGAAATTCCGAATGGGTTGACTTGTGGGGCTCTCACCAGGTTCTGTTACCCAGAATCCTTTGCAAACCTCAAAATTGGGCAAAAAAAACCTTTTTCCTCACATTTCGGAGCTGCAAAGTTTTGGAATCTGAGAAGAGCCACACATTTCCTTCCACCCAGCATTCCCCCAAATCTCGCAATAAAAATGGTACCTCTCTTGTGTTGGTAGGCCTACTGCCCACGCAGGAAATGCCCCAAAAAGCAACATGGACACTTCCCATTTTTACATTGAAAACTGACGTGTTTTTTGGAAAGTGCCTAGCTGTGGATTTTGGTCTCTAGCTCGGCCTGCAATTAGGAAAACCTTCCAAAACTGTGCCTTTTTTAAAATTACACACCAAGGGGAACCCAGGATGGGGTCACCTGTGGTGCTCTCACCAGGTTCTGTTACCCAGAATCCTTTGCAAACCTCACAATTTGCAAAAAAACACTTTTTCCGCTCATTTTGGTGAGAAAAATTTCTGGAATCTGAGAGAAGCCACAAATTTCCTTCCACCCAGCATTCCCCTAAGTCTCCCGATAAAAGTGATACCTCACTTGTGTGGGTAGGCCTAGTGACCACAGCAGGAAATGCCCCAAAACACAACATGGTCACATAAAATATTTCTTCTGAAAACTGACCTGTTTTTTTCTGCAAAGTGCCTAGCTGTGGATTTTGGCCTCTAGCTTAACCGGCACCTAGGAAAACCTAGCAAACCTGGACATTTCTAAAAACTAGACACCTAGGGAAACCCAGGATGGGGTAACTTGTGGCGCCCTCACCAGGTTTTGTTACCCAGAATCCTTAGCAAACCTCATAATTTGGCAAAAAAACACTTTTTCTTCACATTTCGGTGCCACAAAGTTCTGGAATCTGAGGGGAGTCGAAAACGTCCTTCTGCCCAGCATTTCACCACATCTCCTGATAAAAATGGTACCTCACTTGTGTGGATAGGCCTAGTGCCCGTGACAGGAAATGCCCCAATACACTTCATGGATACATGAAAATTATCAATTAAAAATTGCCTGTTTTTGCAGGGGGGGAACCTGCATTTTTGGTCCTGGGCTCAGCAGCCCTCTAGGGAAACCTACCAAACCCAGACATTTCTGAAAACTAGACACCCGAGGAAGTCCAGGGCGTTGTAACTTGTGTGGATCCTCCAGTGTTTTCCAAACACTAAAGCTAAAAATTCACATTTCCCCACATTTCTGTGTGGGATGACCGCACCGGCACAAATTTCCTACCACCCAACGTTCCCCTTAGTCTCCCAATAAAAATGATACCTCACTTGTGTAGGTGGGCCCGGTTCCTGTGACAGGGAACAGCCAAAAACATGTCGAAATTGAGGGGGAACCAAAGCGGGTCCAAAATGTCAGTTTGAAAAAAAACGTTTTTAGGCTGATAAATAGGGCAGAATTTTTATTGGTATAGATGCGACAATGCTGGGTGGTAGCAATTTTGTGGATTCCTGCAGATTCCGGAAGGTTCCATCTTAAAAATGTGACGAAAATGTGTGATTTCAAGCAAAGTTGGAGGTTTGTAGGGCATGGTGAGTAAGAAAATGGTGCGGGTGCATGTGAAGCACACCACCGTGGACTCACCCAGATGTTCAGTTTTCAGGTGTGTCTAGGTCTCGTAGATTTTTCTACATGGCAGCGTCCCAAAGTCCAAAAGTGCAGCCCTCACCATTCCAAGTAGGATGATTTTGAGAAGCCCAAATGTAAAACCAAAACCCAAAATAATCAAATGTCCCCTTTCTTGCGGTGGGATAAGATGTTTTAGTGTGCGGGGGAAGAGATGAAAGACTGTTACCCCCTTCAGTTGGGGTGGGGACATACCCATGCCCATACTGGTTGGTAGTCAACACCCCACTATTTTTCTTTTTTTTTTCTTAAATTCCCTGGCATCTAGTATTGTATTGTATTGTAATCATATTTATATAGCGCTTACTACCCCTGACGAGGCGTCGAAGCGCTTTTCAATGAGTAGCACGCTACTCTGGAACCCAACAAGAATTAGTGATGGATTAGTATCGGGAAATAATGAGTACAGTTTTAGTATTATTATGAGTTAATTTGAGCCGCGGATATGAGAGTTTGTTAGTTAGATTGACTGTAGTAATGGAGGGGTGGAGGAGGAAAGAAATCCAGAAGAATTAATTGGGAGTATATCCTTCATTTACTCAACCCAAAGGCTTGGGATGAGTAAAGGGGGGTGGAGGAGGGAAGAGCATGTGGAAGGGTTAGGGAGAGCATAGTAGCAGGGTGAGATAAATGCGGGAGAATTTAGTAGGGTTGTGTGTGAGGTCACAGTAGTAGAGTGAGGTTTGGTGAGTTAGATGTGGAAGCGGAGGGAAGAGCTTAGGCAGAGTTATTTAGGAGATGAAAGTAGTAGAAGGGATTTGGGATGAGTCAGAGTGAGAATGGAGGATAGTTTGATAGAGACATGACATATGATGATGAGTAGATAAGTGTGATAAGATGAGAGCAGGAATTCATAGATATCTAGTATAACAACCCACCCAGGAGCCATGCAATGATCCACAAACATGCCAAGCACAGAAACAACATATACACATACATATATATATATATATATATATATATATATATATATATATATATATATATATATATAAATAAATAAATATACACACACACACACACACACACATATAAATACACACACATATGCACATACAATACATAATTAGAACCATGGGTAACAATATACTTAGTCAAACAGGTTTAAAGAGTGTGTGTGTATTTTATTGTTATGACATAGTAGCAATACATATTTTCTAAAGAAACTATAAATAAATAGAAATATACACATAATCTGAAAAAATATTTATCAACATAGGCATATGCAGTTCATAGTTGTTTGAATATGGTGGTTATGAAGGAAAGAACCAACTCTTGAGTAGTTTTCTGAACACAAGAAAGTTATCTGTGGCTCTTATAGTTGGGGGTAATGAATTCCATAGTTTGGCTGCTTGGACGGAGAAGGATGTACCACCTATAGTCTTTTTCTTGTATGGTGGTGTTCTAAGGCGGGGTGCCAATCTTGAGCGGAGGTTTCTTAGCTGGTTGTATTTGGTAATTTTCTTTCTGATAAAAAGCGGTCCTGTTCCATGTATAGCTTTGTGGGTGATACAAAGCAGCTTGAAAGTGCATCTTCTGGCAACGGGTAACCAGTGTAGTGCTCTCAAGGCAGGGGAGATGTGGGCTTGCGGCTTTACATGTAATAGTAGCCTGGCTGCGGAATTCTGGATACGTTGTAGTTTTTTCATAACAGATAGAGATGATCCATGGTAGAGGCCATTGGCATAATCCAGTTTGGATAGTACAAGCGAGATAGTAGCTTGCACCTTGTGTGGAAATCCGAGGTGGGGGAAGATGCGTCGTAACGTCTTCAAGGTGATTAAGCTTGTTCGTGCTAATTTGTCCACTTGGGTATTCATAGTTAACTTGGAATCCATGGTGATTCCTAGGTTTTTAACTTCCTTGGATAATTGAGGAGGTGGTCCGAGATCGTCAGGCCAGACGCACAGAGGGTCATAATTTTTCCCGTCACCACATATGAGTATTTCTGTTTTGGAGGTATTTAGTTTGAGATGGCTCCAGGTCATCCACTGATCAACGGCTCTGAGGCAACTGAAGATTTGTGAGTTTTCAATGTTTTTGGGGCATTCTAATTTAAGTAGTATTTGTGTGTCATCTGCATAGTTGTAGCATGTGAGATGGAAATCATTGATCAGTTCTGGTAAAGATATCATGTAGATGTTGAAAAGCAAAGTTGAGATGATTGGCCCTTGGGGGACCCCTGCTTTTGTGAGGTAGGGTTCGGACGAGAAGGGGGGTGAGTGGATGATATTAGATCTTTTATGAAGATAGGAAGTAATCCAGTCGAGAGCAATCCCTTGTATGCCGGCTTTGTGGAGTCTTTGAGTTAGGGTGTCATGGTCAACCGTATCAAAGGCAGCCGAGAGGTCCAAGAGAAGTAGTGCAGCAACTCCATTTCAGTCGACTGTGTTTTTAAGATCATCCCAGATTGCTATGAGTGCCGATTCAGTGCTTCTTCCTGGGCGGAATCCAGTTTGGAAGTCTGAAAGTATAGAATTGTCTTAAATGAATTGTGACATCTGGGCGAATGCTGCTCTTTCTATCAATTTACCCAGGAAAGGTCCATTTGTGATTGGTCTGTAGTCGTTGGGGTCTTGCGGGTCTAGGTTTGTTTTCTTTAATAAAGGTCGTATGTATGCCTTTTTCAGGTCTACAGGAAAAGTTCCTGAAGTTAAAGAGTTGTTGATTATTCTTCTTACAGGTGTGGCAGCAGAAGTAGATAGAAGAATGCTCTTGAAGATTTGTGGTGGGCAAGGGTCAGAAGGGCAACCAGAAGGTCTGCTTGCGTTGACCAAATCCATAAATTTATCCTGGGATATTTGTTTGTTGGGTTGGTTTATTCTTAAAGGGTATTTTAGGAAAGGGGTTGGTGCTGATGGTTTTCTTCTGTTTTAAATAGGAGTCCAATGTGTCTGCCTTGGTTGTGAAGTGAGTTGCCAATTTGTTTGTGAAATCTTGAGTAGTGGGATGACTTCCTTCCATGCATGTAGGTTTTCGAAATTCATAAAGAATGTTATAAAATTCCTGGGATGTAGATTGAGCATTTTGAATTCTGTCTGAGTAGTATCTTTTTTTAGCTTTTTTGATTGATGATTTGTATATCCTGTTAAGTTTGTGTAGCTGCAGTTTGTCTTGACTGTAGTTTGTTTTGAGCCAGGTCCGCTGCAACTTTCTGATGTGTTGCTTTATCTTTTTAAGTTTCTGTGTTTCTCCAAGGTGTTGGTTTTCTTTTGTTGTGTTTAGTTTTTCTGAGTGGTATTAGTATATCAAAAGCTTCCTGTAGCCACTCATAAAGTTTTGGCACAGAATTAATTGTATCTAGATCTGTGTTTGCTGTTAGTTGTGTTTCTAAGTGATCCAAATTGAGTTTGCTCCATGGTCGATGGGTGTATGTATGTAAGTAGTTGTGGAGTTGTATGTCAGAAAGTTATCATATGGTGGTCTGACCAAGTGATTGGCGTGATGCTATGAATAGTAACTAGTTCAGGCTTAGCAAAAATGACATCTAGGATGTGACCAGCGATTTGTGTGGGATTGTGTACAATCTGATGTAGGTTCAATGTGACTAGGCCAGTGGTGATAGCTTTTGGATGGGGCATATTGGGTTTGTCAAACCAAATGTTTAGATCCCCAAGAATGCATAGATTGGAGTATAGTGTAATAAGGTTTCAGACTGTGTCTAGAAAAGCATTCTGGGAATGTGGAGTTGTTAGGTGGAGGTCTGTAAAGGAGGAGAAAGTTACAGGAGGAAGTTGGAGTATGGTGGCATCTGGTAAGGAGGGCTTCACAACCTTGTATGGAGATGTTGTCTGTTTTACTGAGGTTCATTGCCTGTTTGAATATAATAGCTAATCCACCTCCTCTCTTGCCTATACGGTTTTGAGTGATGGTTTGATAGCCCGGAGGAACGGCTTCGTGCAACACTGGTGCCATGTCATCTCCCAACCAGGATTCAGTTATGAATAGTAAGTCAGGTTGTGTGTCTGTGAGCAGGTCATCGATGTGGTTCTTGTTTTTTGAGAGTGATCGAGCATTTATGAGCTGGCAGTTTAGAAAAGGTGTGTTAGTGGTAGTGCTGTTTTGTTTAAGAGAAGGGTAAGTAGTATAATGAGAGCTTGAAGCAGGAGTGTTGCTTGTTGTGATAACTGTTTGAGGCTCACAATAGTCTTGCTTTTCAATATAGTGTTCCTCTTCCAGCAGGTTAAGGAGGTATTTTGTTGGGTCTGTGTGTGTGGGTGGTGGACTTGGTGGCTGAGAGAGCTATGAGGAGTGTACTGTTTTTTGTAGGGTAGTTTTATTATGTAATAGACAAGGGGATGCGAGATTGCTATGAGTGGCATGTTTTTTATTTTGTTTGCGTTTGTTTAGTGTGGATGGAGTATGGGTTAGGGGTGGTGGAGGAGCATGTGGATCATGATGTAAGGCTCTAAATTGTGCAATGGAGGAGAGGCGAGTGAATGAAAGTTGCTGGGTTGGGGTGCTTGTGGTAGGTGTTTGTGAAGAGTGAGAAAGTAGGGGTCGAGATAGGATGGAATTTGGATTCTTTGTGTAGTCCTGAGGGTGGGAGTGGGTATGACGATAAGTGTAATGTAAGTTTGTGTTGCTTTGATGTCCTGATGCTTGTGGTCGGTATTGTTTTTGTGGAATAGTGAGAGGGGATATTGGTGTAGTTGTTTTTGGTGAGGGATTTGTATGTGAGTTAATGCTAGTAAGTGGAATTTGAGTGTTAGATGGGGTGTTGATGTGTTTTGGAGATGAATGTAAGAGGTGATGGGTGTGTGTCAGGGGAGTTAGTATCAGTTGTGTGTAATTGGTGAAGAGAGGGGAAGAGTGTTTGTAGATGGTGTGTTTGAAGGCAGGGTTTGGGCATTGTTATGATGACAGGTGGTCTGTGTGGAGCAAACAGCGGACAGTGTTGTTGGTTAGTATGTGCAGAGAGTGTGTATTTGGAAGGCTGAGACTGAGAGAAATGTATACTGTAGTTTTGTATTGTGTGGGTTATGGCAGGTTGTGTTAGTGGGAGTGGACAGAGTAGTGTTGGCTGTGAGAATGAAGGTGTTTGACTGTAGTAGTTGTGGGGGATATGTGTATATGTGTTGTATATAAGGTATTGTGTTGGGTGATGGGACAATGCAATTTGCCTGTGGTCAGTTTGTGATGCATGAGTTGGACGTCTTTGCAGAATATGTGTTTGCATGTTGAGGGTTGAAACCATTCCTGGTCAATTGAGAATTGGGCAGCATTTTTGGCCCTAGTCCCTACAAGTCCCGAACAGGCCCAAACAGGCAACTGCCCTTGTCCTCTCCTCCCTTTGCCTCGACGCCCGGGCTGCGACGCCCTGAGTCCTAGGCTTAAATAGCTCTACTGGCCAATAAGAAGATGGTCCTAACCCTAGCCAATCCAATTTCAAACCCTGATTCAAACAACTAATGGGAGACCCAGCCCTAATCACCAATCATAGCCCTATTCCTGACCACCAATCACAGCCCCAGCCCTAAAACCAGCAACCAATCAGGATCCCAGCCCTATCCACCAACCACAGCCCTAGAACCAACAGCCAATCAGAATCCCAGACCCATCCACGAATCACAGCCCTAGAGCCAACAGCCAATCAGAATATCAGCCCTAGAACCAACAGCCAATCGGATTCCCAGCCCTATCCACCAATCATAACTGCAGCCCTGGAGCCAGCAACCAATGAAAGACCATCTCCGAACAACCTACCACAACAACATATGCAACAACAAATAGGAACTTATATAAGGAGCAAGTTAACTGAAGTCCAGTCCCTGTGTTCAGGGGGAAAGGCAACTGCTGCTCTATTCAGAATCTCCTTGGATACAGGCAGGCTGAATCCACACTTCCAAGCTAGCAGAGTCTACTTTCTAGGTAAGGGAGAGATTGTTTAAGAAACAAACACTGCAATAGTGCTGGGCACGCACTCTAAAATCGGGCTTTTTTTTAAAGGCAAAAATACAGGGGGGCAGACAGTTTATAAGCACAATTTAAATCACAGAAACAGATTAAAACAGTCTCCTAAAAACACACTCTGCAAGATGTATGTAGCCTTTTTACTTAGAAGAGAAAAAAGGGGGGGGGGGTGCCACAAACTAGCAAGGCAATTCAGTCACGGCAAAAACAAATTAAATAAAAAACACCACTTTAAAAGAGGCCAGGCTGCCTGAAACACAGACAGTCCACAGTAAAACAGACACAGGTAGCTGAAACAAACACTTTTGAACAAATAATACTATTTACCCAGAAAAATCTCAGGACTCCTTACCTAGGTCTTTTTGCAATCCTTGAACACTGGGCTGTATCAGGACACAGGGGAGATGCACAGAGGCTCACAAAAAGGAGGTGGCTGTCTTGGGCTTCCCTCCACAAACTTAAGGGGCCAGAGCAGGTGGTGGGGGGGGGTCTCAGGTGCAGCAGGGACTCAGGGAGCCAATCAGCTAAGTCCGTCCCTGTGGTCAGGGGGAAAGGCAACTGCTGCTCTATTCAGAATCTCCTTGGATACAGGCAGGCTGAATCCACACTTCCAAGCTAGCAGAGTCTACTTTCCAGGTAAGGGAGAGATTGTTTAAGAAACAAACACTGCAATAGTGCTGGGCACGCACTCTAAAATCGGGCTTTTTTTTAAAGGCAAAAATACAGGGGGGCAGACAGTTTATAAGCACAATTTAAATCACAGAAACAGATTAAAACAGTCTCCTAAAAACACACTCTGCAAGATGTATGTAGCCTTTTTACTTAGAAGAGAAAAAAAGGGGGGGGGTGCCACAAACTAGCAAGGCAATTCAAACAGTCACGGCAAAAACAAATTAAATAAAAAACACCACTTTAAAAGAGGCCAGGCTGCCTGAAACACAGACAGTCCACAGTAAAACAGACACAGGTAGCTGAAACAAACACTTTTGAACAAATAATACTATTTACCCAGAAAAATCTCAGGGCTCCTTACCTAGGTCTTTTTGCAATCCTTGAACACTGGGCTGTATCAGGACACAGGGGAGATGCACAGAGGCTCACAAAATGGAGGTGGCTGTCTTGGGCTTCCCTCCACAAACTTAAGGGGCCAGAGCAGGTGGTGGGGGGGGGTCTCAGGTGCAGCAGGGACTCAGGGAGCCAATCAGCTAAGTCCGTCCCTGTGGCCAGGGGGAAAGGCAACTGCTGCTTGTTGGACCTGGCTTTTTGACAGGGACATCCCCAAACTTTTTGCCTCCTTCCTCCTATTTTTTCTGACCTGCTGTTGTTGGCTTTTGACCTCTGAGCACTTTACCACTGCTAACCAGTGCTAAAGTGCATATGCTCTCTGTGTAAATTGTACTATTGATTGGTTTATCCATGATTGACTATTTAATCTACCTGTAAGTCCCTATTAGAGTGCACTACATGTGCCTAGGGCCTGTAGATTAAATGCTACTAGTGGGCCTGCAGCACTGGTTGTGCCACCCACCTCAGTAGCCCCTTAACCTTGTCTCAGGCCTGCCATTGCAAGGCCTGTGTGTGCAGTTTCACTGCCACTTCGACTTGGCATTTAAAAGTACTTGCCAAGCCTAGAACTCCCCTTTTTCTACATATAAGTCATCCCTAATGTGTGCCCTAGGTATCCCCTAGAGCAGGGTGCTGTGTAGGTAAAAGGCAGGACATGTACCTGTGTAGTTATGTGTCCTGGTAGTGTAAAACTCCTAAATTCGTTTTTACACTACTGTGAGGCCTGCTCCCTTCATAGGCTAACATTGGGGCTGCCCTCATACACTGTTGAAGCGGCAGCTGCTGATCTGAAAGGAGCAGGAAGGTCATATTTAGTATGGCCAGAATGGTAATACACAATCCTGCTGACTGGTGAAGTCGGATTTAACATTACTATTCTAGAAACGCCACTTTTAGAAAGTGAGCATTTCTTTGCACTAAAATCTTGTTGTGCCCTTCAATCCACGTCTGGCTAGGTTTAGTTGACAGCTCCTTGTGCATTCACTCAGACACACCCCAAACACAGGGTACTCAGCCTCACTTGCATACATCTGCATTTTGAATGGGTCTTCCTGGGCTGGGAGGGTGGAGGGCCTGCCCTCACACAAAGGACTGCCACACCCCCTACTGGGACTCTGGCAGACAGGATTGAGCTGAAAGGGAACCGGGTGCATTTCTTAGAGACTCTTTGAAGTCACCCCCACTTCAAAGGCACAACTTAGTATAAAACAGGGCCTCTGCCCTACCTCATCAGACACTTGCTGGAGAAGAAACCTGAACCAGAAACTACATCCTGCCAAGAAGAACTGCCTGGCTGCTCAAAGGACTCACCTGTCTGCTTTCTCCAAAGGACTGCTGTCTTGCTGTTGCCCTGCTGCCTTGCTGAACTCTTGTCTGGCTGTGAAAGTGCTCTCCAAGGGCTTGGATAGAGCTTGCCTCCTGTTCCTTGAAGTCTCAGGACCAAAAAGACTTCTGCCTTTCACGTGGACGCTCCGTGCGCCGAAAATTTCGACGCACAGCTTGTTTCGCGGCGAGAAAAACGCCGCACACCGACGCTGATCAACGCGACGCCCTCGGGACGATCGAGACTTCGACGCACAACCTCGCAAGGACAAAGCCGCCCGACTTCCAAGGAGAAATCGACGCGACGCCTACCGTGAGTGCGAAACTTTGACGCACGGCCTCGCAAGGACAACGCCGCCCGACTTCCAAGGAGAAATCGACGCGACGCCTGCCGTGAGACCAAAATTTCGACGCACGGCTTCGCAAGGAAAACGACGCCCGACTTCCAAGGAGAAATCGACGCGACGCCTACCGTGAGATCGAAACTTCGACGCGCAGCCCCGCAGAACGACGCGCAGCCGGAAAATAAGCAGGAGAATCCACGCACAGACCCGGGACATCTGGTAATCCCCGCGATCCACAAAAAGAGACTGTCTGCGCGCCGGAAAACGACGCCCGACTTCCCCGCGTGGAAAAGAACGACGCAAGTCTGTGTGTGCTGAGCGGAAAACGACGCACACACCCCTTTTTCCACGCATCTCTTCTCCTGTGGCCCTCTGAGGAGATTTCCCACCAGAAACCAGGTACTCTGTGCTTGAAAGACACTTTATTGCTTTTTAAAAGACTTAAAGACTCTTAATATCACTTTTCAGTGATATCTTTACAAATTCGTATTGCAACTTTGATCGTTTTGACCTACAATTATCCAGATAAATATTCTATATTTTTCTAAACACTGTGTGGTGTATTTTTGTGGTGTTATACTATGGTGTTGTATGATTTATTGCACAAATGCTTTACACATTGCCTTCTAAGTTAAGCCTGACTGCTCGTGCCAAGCTACCGGAGGGTGAGCACAGGCTGATTTTGGATTGTGTGTGACTTACCCTGACTAGAGTGAGGGTTCTTGCTTGGACAGAGGGCAACCTAACTGCCAACCAAAAACCCCATTTCTAACATTGGTGATCAGCGGTGAGGATAGGACTTGTGTTTGTGCAGTGACATACAGTAGCTAAGTATTTCACTACCTACCCACAGTTGAAGGTCAACTTGATTTTTTATCTCTTTTTTGACTTTTGGTCTCTGATGTCCTCCTGGATATACTATTGATATTTTGGACTTTGGATTTTGGTTTTTGCTGGTAAGATCCTATCAGAATGGGATCACTTACCTACTTATTCTTTTTGCCTACTGACCACCTCACTAAGGCTGACCTAAGGAAGCTTTGCAGAGAATGTGGCCTTCCTGTAGCAAAGAGATCTACTAAAGCAGAGATGCTACGTGCCTACATAGTCTGGGAGGAAGACAGATGGGCAAAGAAAGAGGCAGCAAGAAACCAAATGACTAAGTACCCCTCAGAGGAGGAGGAGGACGACTCAGATGAGGAAAGAGACCCAGTGAAAAAAGAATGGCTCATGGCTCAAGCACGGTGGATGGAAGAGCTAGATGAGTTTATTGAAAGGGCTGAGGCAGCAAGTCTCTTAGCCCTGGAAGAAGAAAAGATTGCAGCTCAAGAGCTGAGCTGTAAAGAGCTGAAACTGGAGGCCGGAAGGGCTGAGTCCAGTTCAGATGGTGGCAGCAAAAATCTTGCATCTAGTACTGCTGAAGAAGGGCACAAGCCCAGAGATGTGGTACCCAACTTGAAGAAGAGAGTTGACACACCCCAGGCGGTTCAAGGGTATGAGGTAGTTCCCGTTATGCACAGGGTCCCTGAGAAGGATTGGGGAACTGGCACAGGGAGTCATATTCCTACTGGGGGGAGGGACACTTTACTGACTCTAGCAGAGAGTGACAGAGAAAAGGGTTCCCCCCTGGTGGACGTCCTGGATATAGAGTGTAGAGACATCCCAGAAGAGTTTGGGTTGAGTGTCAGGGACAGACAGATACTGTCTCACCAGTCTCAGGAGGGTGAAGTAGAGTGCTTTTCCAAGGTTGAGTTACTAGGTGGGTGGGTGAAGGGTACTGTGGTTAATACATGTGAAGGGCAGAGTGATGTAATTGCTGGAGAGCATATGTCTGGTCCTTATTTTCCAGAGCTACGCCAACACCAGGTGGAGTGTGAGTTCTCTGACCCCAGGGAACTTACAGTGGAGGCAGACTTTTGGGTGAGTACCAGAGAGTCTGAAGAGGCATTTGGGGGTGCTCCTGAAGGGAGTGGTCTAGGTGGTTCCCGACCAAGTGAGGTGGGAAAGGATTGTAGTGTCCCAGGTAGGTCTCAGAGCCTAACCTGTACCGTAGGGCCACCTTTTGAGGGAAGCCCCGCAGTGGCAGAAGAACTTGGGGGGATGACTGTAGACAGCATCCCAACAGTTCTGGTGTCTGGCAGTACCACTCCTAGTGAGGGGGTGCAGAAGTCCAGACCTAGGGTTGAGAGGGGGTGGCAGACCCCAGTGGAGGATCTTGAAAGTCAGGGGTCAGCTCTGAGAGCAGAGCCCCCCAGGAATGACCCAGGTGAGACCGTTTCTGGTTTGGGGGAAACCCAGACTCTGCCGGATGGGCAGAGGTCGGGAGACCTGCGCCAACCAGACTCTTGTGTGGCCCTTGGGGACGGCGTGTCCCTTGTGGGGGGTGAGAGTGCCCCCCAGGAAGTCCTGGCATGCCAGGCAAGGATTCAACCTCAGGGTGGTGACTCTGGGTTGGATAACCGGGTTCAGAGGTTAAACTTTGACCTGGTGGGGGGTAGATGTGCCCCCCAGAAAGTCCTGGAATGCCAGGCAATGGCTCAACCTCAGGGTGGTGACTCTGGGTTGGCTTACCAGGTGAAGAGGTCAAACTCTGACCTGGTGGGGGGTAGGTGTGCCCCCCAGAAAGTCCTGGCGTGCCAGGCAGTTGTCCAACCTCAGGGTGTCGACTCTGGGTTGGATGGCCAGGTTCAGAGGTTAAACTCTGACCTGGTGGGAGGTAGGTGTGCCTCCCAGAAAGTCCTGGGGTGCCAGGCAATTGCCCAACCTCAGGGTGGTGACTCTGGGTTGGATATCCAGGTTCAGAGGTTAACCTCTGACCTGGTGGGGGGTAGGTGTGCCCCCCAGAAAGCCCTGGTGTACCAGGCAGTTGTCCAACCTCAGGATGGTGACCCTAGGTTGGAGAACCAGGTTCAGAGGTTAAACTCTGACCTGGTGGAGGGTCAGTGTGCCCTCCAGGAAGTCCTGGCGTGCCAGGCGATTGTTCTACTTCAGGGTGGTAACTCTGAGTTGAATGGCCCAGTTCAGAGGTTAAACTCTGACCTGGTGGAGGGTCAGTGTGCCCTCCAGAAAGTCCTGGCGTGCCAGGCAATTGTTCAACCTCAGAGTGCTGACTCTGGGTTGGATACCCAGGTTCAGAGGTTAAACTCTGACCTGGTGGGAGGTAGGTGTGCCTCCCAAGAAGCCCTGCGGTGCCAGGCAATTGTCCAACCTCAGGGTGTTGACTCTGGGTTGGATGACCAGGTTCAGAGGTTAAACTCTGACCTGGTGGGGGGTAGGTGTGCCCCCCAGAAAGTCCTGGCGTGCCAGGCATTTGCCCAACCTCAGGGTGGTGACCCTGGGTTGGGGAACCAGGCTCAGAGGTTAAACTCTGACCTGGTGGGAGGTAGGTGTGCCTCCCAGAAAGTCCTGGTGTGCCAGGCAATTGTTCAACTTCAGGGTGGTGACTCTGAGTTGAATGGTCAGGTGCAGAGGTTAAACTCTGACCTGGTGGAGGGTCAGTGTGCCCTCCAGGAAGTCCTGGTGTGCCAGGCAATTGTTCAACTTCAGGGTGGTGACTCCGAGTTGAATGGTCAGGTGCAGAGGTTAAACTCTGACCTGGTGGAGGGTCAGTGTGCCCTCCAGGAAGTCCTGGCGTGCCAGGCAATTGTTCAACTTCAGGGTGGTGACTCTGAGTTGAATGGGCAGGTGCAGAGGTTAAACTCTGACCTGGTGGGGGGTAGGCGTGCCCCCCAGGAAGTCCTGGTTTGCCAGGCGGTGATCCAGTCTGAGGGTACAGACCCTGGGCTGGAAGACCAGGTTCAGGGTGTCCCCCTGGACCTGGAGGGAGGGGCTACTGATAACAGTGCCCCTACCATGTTGTCTTCTGAGGAGGCCACTCCTAGTTGGAGGGTGCTGGACCCCAGAAGGGAGGGCAGGGGGAGGGAAGCCTCACCCCGGGCCCTAGTCCCACCTGAAGGTACAGACCCCAGGTTGGAGGGCCAGTGGCAGGTTAACAGCCCTGCACTGGTGGAGGAATGGTACAGGGCGACTTCTGTAAGCCCCCTGGCCATGTTGGACTCTGGGGGTACCGCTCCAGGAAGGAGGGTACAAAGCCCCAGAGGGGAGGACCAGGTTCAGGCTGTCATCCCTGACCTGGTGGAAGGGAGAGTGGTTAAAGGGTGCCCAGCACCTGGGGCTACCGCCCCCCACCCTCCACAGCCACAGTGGTTGGAGAGCTTTGAGAGGCCTGGGGCCTGGCTCTCATCCCTGGCAGCTGTCAGTAATCACTGTGGCTTGCTGTCCGGGTGGACAGAGTTATCCCTGGGGAGGGGACAAGTGTCACACCCCAGGGGTAGAGTGGGCAACACCACTATGTTGGTCATGGGGGTACTATCCTGCTCCTGGGATACATCTGTGAGCAAAGTAAGGTTAGGTGCTGCACAGATGGGATCCGCAGGAAAGGAGAAAGGTTCCCCATGGATGGGCTTAGTGGGCCCTGAGAGTATGGACAGAGGGATCCAATTGGAGTCAGGAAGGCGAAGAACTGGAGCATGCCCCTGCTGTTGTGGGCCTGGGTCCTTGTTCTGTCGCCTCAAACAGGGAAGTACATCAGGATAGTGATTGTTCTCCCCTGGCTTTAGGCTGGTGGGGGGTCATGTTGGACCTGGCTTTTTGACAGGGACATCCCCAAACTTTTTGCCTCCTTCCTCCTATTTTTTCTGACCTGCTGTTGTTGGCTTTTGACCTCTGAGCACTTTACCACTGCTAACCAGTGCTAAAGTGCATATGCTCTCTGTGTAAATTGTACTATTGATTGGTTTATCCATGATTGACTATTTAATCTACCTGTAAGTCCCTATTAGAGTGCACTACATGTGCCTAGGGCCTGTAGATTAAATGCTACTAGTGGGCCTGCAGCACTGGTTGTGCCACCCACCTCAGTAGCCCCTTAACCTTGTCTCAGGCCTGCCATTGCAAGGCCTGTGTGTGCAGTTTCACTGCCACTTCGACTTGGCATTTAAAAGTACTTGCCAAGCCTAGAACTCCCCTTTTTCTACATATAAGTCATCCCTAATGTGTGCCCTAGGTATCCCCTAGAGCAGGGTGCTGTGTAGGTAAAAGGCAGGACATGTACCTGTGTAGTTATGTGTCCTGGTAGTGTAAAACTCCTAAATTCGTTTTTACACTACTGTGAGGCCTGCTCCCTTCATAGGCTAACATTGGGGCTGCCCTCATACACTGTTGAAGCGGCAGCTGCTGATCTGAAAGGAGCAGGAAGGTCATATTTAGTATGGCCAGAATGGTAATACACAATCCTGCTGACTGGTGAAGTCGGATTTAACATTACTATTCTAGAAACGCCACTTTTAGAAAGTGAGCATTTCTTTGCACTAAAATCTTGTTGTGCCCTTCAATCCACGTCTGGCTAGGTTTAGTTGACAGCTCCTTGTGCATTCACTCAGACACACCCCAAACACAGGGTACTCAGCCTCACTTGCATACATCTGCATTTTGAATGGGTCTTCCTGGGCTGGGAGGGTGGAGGGCCTGCCCTCACACAAAGGACTGCCACACCCCCTACTGGGACTCTGGCAGACAGGATTGAGCTGAAAGGGAACCGGGTGCATTTCTTAGAGACTCTTTGAAGTCACCCCCACTTCAAAGGCACAACTTAGTATAAAACAGGGCCTCTGCCCTACCTCATCAGACACTTGCTGGAGAAGAAACCTGAACCAGAAACTACATCCTGCCAAGAAGAACTGCCTGGCTGCTCAAAGGACTCACCTGTCTGCTTTCTCCAAAGGACTGCTGTCTTGCTGTTGCCCTGCTGCCTTGCTGAACTCTTGTCTGGCTGTGAAAGTGCTCTCCAAGGGCTTGGATAGAGCTTGCCTCCTGTTCCTTGAAGTCTCAGGACCAAAAAGACTTCTGCCTTTCACGTGGACGCTCCGTGCGCCGAAAATTTCGACGCACAGCTTGTTTCGCGGCGAGAAAAACGCCGCACACCGACGCTGATCAACGCGACGCCCTCGGGACGATCGAGACTTCGACGCAGAACCTCGCAAGGACAAAGCCGCCCGACTTCCAAGGAGAAATCGACGCAACGCCTACCGTGAGTGCGAAACTTTGACGCACGGCCTCGCAAGGACAACGCCGCCCGACTTCCAAGGAGAAATCGACGCGACGCCTGCCGTGAGACCAAAATTTCGACGCACGGCCTCGCAAGGAAAACGACGCCCGACTTCCAAGGAGAAATCGACGCGACGCCTACCGTGAGATCGAAACTTCGACGCGCAGCCCCGCAGAACGACGCGCAGCCGGAAAATAAGCAGGAGAATCCACGCACAGACCCGGGACATCTGGTAATCCCCGCGATCCACAAAAAGAGACTGTCTGCGCGCCGGAAAACGACGCCCGACTTCCCCGCGTGGAAAAGAACGACGCAAGTCTGTGTGTGCTGAGCGGAAAACGACGCACACACCCCTTTTTCCACGCATCTCTTCTCCTGTGGCCCTCTGAGGAGATTTCCCACCAGAAACCAGGTACTCTGTGCTTGAAAGACACTTTATTGCTTTTTAAAAGACTTAAAGACTCTTAATATCACTTTTCAGTGATATCTTTACAAATTCGTATTGCAACTTTGATCGTTTTGACCTACAATTATCCAGATAAATATTCTATATTTTTCTAAACACTGTGTGGTGTATTTTTGTGGTGTTATACTATGGTGTTGTATGATTTATTGCACAAATGCTTTACACATTGCCTTCTAAGTTAAGCCTGACTGCTCGTGCCAAGCTACCGGAGGGTGAGCACAGGCTGATTTTGGATTGTGTGTGACTTACCCTGACTAGAGTGAGGGTTCTTGCTTGGACAGAGGGCAACCTAACTGCCAACCAAAAACCCCATTTCTAACACTGCTCTATTCAGAATCTCCTTGGATACAGACAGGCTGAATCCACACTTCCAAGCTAGCAGAGTCTACTTTCCAGGTAAGGGAGAGATTGTTTAAGAAACAAACACTGCAATAGTGCTGGGCGCGCAATCTAAAATCGGGCTTTTTTTTAAAGGCAAAGATACAGGGGGGCAGACAGTTTATAAGCACAATTTAAATCACAGAAACAGATTAAAACAGTCTCCTAAAAACACACTCTGTAAGATGTATGTAGCCTTTTTACTTAGAAGAGAAAAAAAGGGGGGGGGGGGGGGGGGGTGCCACAAACTAGCAAGGCTATTCACACAGTCACGGCAAAAACAAATAAAAAAAAAAACACCACTTTAAAAGAGTCCAGGCTGCCTGAAACACAGAGAGTCCACAGTAAAACAGACACAGGTGGTTGAAACAAACACTTTTGAACAAATAATACTATTTACCCAGAATAATCTCAGGGCCCTTACCTAGGTCTTTTTGCAATCCTTGAACACTGGGCTGTATCAGGACACAGGGGAGATGCACAGAGGCTCACAAAATGGAGGTGCTTTCTCCCCTCCCACCCCAGGAGTGAATCGGGGGTAATTGGCCCATCAGCCCACTGGTGGGCAGAACAATGTTATCCCTAATTATTTGGGGTTGGGTTTTGACCATACCCCCACCTTATTCTTTTGGAAAATTCTTCCCTAGTGTCTATTAGGCTTTATGCCCCCACTTGGTGGCAGATGGGCCTTGCAAAAATAGGCTGATCTACCCCCCCGGGGGGGCAGAGATGGCCAACAGTAATGTGCCCCCATGGAGAGCGACCCTTGCCTAAGGGGCTGCCCCCCCAAACCTAAGTGGTTTCTGCCCCTCCTGGGGGCAGATAAGCCTAATAGAAATAGGCCGATCTGTCCCCAAGGGAGGCAGAAATGGCTTAAAATAAAATTGACCCCCAGGGGAGCGACCCTTGCCTAAGGGGTCACTCCCCAGTGTCTAGTGGTTTCTGGCCCACTTGGGGGCAGATTGGACTAATAAAAGTAGGCTGATCTGCCCTCAAGGGGGTTAGAAATGGCCTAAAATAAAATATCCCCCAGCAGAGCGATTCTCGCCTAAGGGGTCGCTCCCCTTGTGTGAAATTGGTGCAAAAAAAAGAAATCCCTGGTGTCTAGTGGTATCTGCCCCATAATAAAAATAGGCCGATCTGCCCCCCAGGGGGGCAGAAATGGCCTAAAATAAATGTGCCCCGAGGGGAGCAACCCTTGCCTAAGGGGTCGCTCCCCACCTGTAAAAAAACAAAAAGTAAAGAATCCCTGGCATCTAGAGGTTTCTGCCCCCTTGAGAGTAGATGGGCCTAATTAATATAGGCCGATCTGCCCCCAAGGGGAGCAGAAATGGCCTTATAAAAAAATGCCCCTCTTAGGGAGCGACCCTTGCCCAAGGGGCCGCTCCCCTTATACATAAACATAAAAAAATTAACTCCCTGGTGTCCAGTGGGCATTTCTGCAGCACAATCGCTATGCGATTGTGCTGCAGAAATGCTCAGAGAGACATGAAAGAAAAAGCCTTTCTTTTGCTTTCATGCCTCTCCAATTTCCTCCACCCCCGATTGAAAGCATTTCTCTTCCGATCTCTGGGGGCGACCTCTGATGAGTTACGTTACAGATTTTTAAGAAATCGCTATTACCAATTCGCAAATGTGATACATGGCATTTTGCGAGTCAGAAATAGCGATTTCTTAAAAATCGCTATTTCTGAATTGCAAAAGGCCTTCATGATCCATCTGGCTCTATGTTTATTAAGGTTTGCCACTTCTGTTTCTACCTATACTCACTCCCCAACAGAACGCTTTCTGAGGTATCAAGTGCAAGCGGGGAAGAGGGTTTATAAAGGTACCATACATCACTAGAGGTTTGTGGAGTGGGGCCTCATTGGTACATTTAAGACTAACCAGAGTATCTTTGTCTCATAGGACATGGCAGCACAACAAAAACCCTTGGACAGAATGCCAGACAGAATCCAGAAAGCCTAGAATCAGAAGCAGTATTTTTCTTTGCCCATTCCCTCTTCCTCGTGTGGCCAGAGATGCCTGGACTGCTCCTAGGTCAGGCGGCTTGTGCCAGGTGGTGGAGTGGGGATCAAGCTTCGCACTCCAGCTCACTCCTGCAGGAATATATGGTGAGTCTCTAATAGAACAAGACTTTATTGATCATCCTACCTGAGTGAGAGGGAGTCCTGTGACATTCGCTTGGCAGATTCAGCCAATTTGATTGGAGCCCTTCAGAAAGAAATGTAGGCTTTAGCACAGAGAGGAGATGCATTACAGGAACAAGGTGTTGTAAAGGCCCCTTCAAAGGGTAATGGTCAAGGTTTCATTGCAGTCAGTTTAGCTTTCTCACAGCCGTCTCCCTCAGGAGGAACTACTGGTTCTGGACCTGTAGTTATACATGCTACTACACCCCCAGCTATACCTTTAGTCCTTCCTGAAAGATATACTGGAGAGCCTACGAAATGTGCAGCATTCATCAATCAATGTCAGTTACACTTTAGGTGTAAACCTACAAACTTTCCTTATCAACAATCAAAAGTGGCCTTTGTATTATCATATCTGGGTGGAACCGTAGTCTCTTGGTCCATTCCTTTAGTTGAACATGATGACCCTATATCATAGAACTGTCGCGTGGGCTCTCATTATTCTAAATGAGACTACTGGATTTCTAGGTAGCAGGATCGATAACGGTGTGGGGGACTGAGTCTGACCCACGTGTAAAGAACTCTGTCATCCTAAATCCGGGTTTTGCTCCGGCTAACTAGCAGTGCCTAATTTCTCCCATGTGGAAGGAATGATTTGGCAGCCGAGCGCATGACATCTTTGGAACTTCTCAGGGAAGTCGTGGTTACTCAGATCCAAACCAACTCTCTTATTTCCAATATGATCTCATATACAAATGACAAAGACAGTATAAGTTTTATATAATGTTTTAATAAAACGACTGTATTTTAGATATTAAGGCGTGAGCCGCAATAACCAGAACGATACAACACAGTAGGATTGTAATAGTTACCAGGAGAGTAAAACATAAAAACAAAGCTATCATATTGTCAAACAGTTTCTACTCTCCCTCAGCTTGTTCTATCTAGAGCACAGCATGTTACGCTTCTAGCTTGCCTATTAGAATCACCGTGGAGATATCAGCCCTCATACCTGAGCAAAGACCTGTGATCTTGGTTCAGAATCTGCAACGAGGCAGTCAGCATCAAGTTGTGGTTCCCTGGTCGGAATCTCCCTCTTGCGTGTATTGGGACAAGGAAGTGATTTTATAACTAACATGTCATTGTGATCACAAAATGTCCCTACGCAGGAATGCCAAGTCTAAACTCGTACCACGTCTATCGGCAATGTACCAGACTGTATCCTTGACTGAAGCATAGAGTAAATATGTTATGGAGAACCCCAGTGCTGAAGTAGGCAAAACAGTGTGATATGAATAAAAAACAACACCGTAGAACTGGCTATTTGAAAAATAACAGTACGAAGCCTAATAAAAAGCATGTAGAGCAAAGTGCACAGAGGCTCTAAGCTGTCAGCAAATGAATAAAATATATTCAGGGCAAAATGCACAAAGGCCTAAAGCCTGAAGCTAAAGCGCAATGAATACGTAAAACTAACCACACTACACCCTCCCCTTGTCGGTAGCAAGTGGTTCCAATAATATAAAAGGATGCCCTAAATATAAACAATACCTAAAACAATTATTTCGACAAGGTGAGAAGACAATAAAGTCATAAATTTAGGTAACATGTGATCAGAAAGCCAAATTCAATATAGTGTCAATTTCGTAAAAATCCAATCGTCAGATAGAAGCAATAGAACGCAGGAGTTCCTCCACTTCGATATATGTCAATATCGGAAGATCCACGCCACAAAGTACCATGGAGCAGGTGTGATCCAAAGCCCCAAAACCATTCAGGGCGGCACCCCGTGCAGGGCCTATGAAAGAGACAATACCATCTTCTTCCAGGAAGGGAATCTCATAAACTGCCTCACGAAGCAAACGCATCCGTAGTGCACAAGTCTGGGAATGAGCCCTAATCGGGAACATCAACAGATCAGTATCAACCATTGGAGGGCGCTGCAATGAGAGACAGAGAGCCAGTGCATGTTCAAACGAGCACCAAAGGCATCGAAACACGGGTTGCACACAATCCAAAACCGGTCTGAATGACAGTGACCAGTCACACTCCAAATGTCCCAGGAGTGTCGCTCCAAGATGCTGCATCATGCGTTCACGACACAGCTGCGCTGATGGGAGCAGCAGTACAGGATCTCGTCGTGACGGGACAGCCATTGCGAAAAAATAGCACCAACAGCAAGACTCCAGCCAATAAAGCCAAAGTAATCGGGAAACCCCCAAAAATGCTTCCGAAAATAGAATGTATAGCCGAAGGTATCAAACCGAATATGGAAGAGAAGGTATGAGCAAAACCAACACCAACGACTTTGAAAAAATGTGCAATACCAGCAGTGCTGGATGCATTAAATATACGTCCCACAAGTTCACTGAAGTGATTCGGAAAGTTAGTATTCAAAAGGGACTGTATCTCCGCCGATGACCTTGCCACCTGAAGTGCGTAGGTCTCGCTAGCAGATGTAAGGGCCACATGCTTTTGAAACAATAAAGCTTTTAGCCGACTCAACTTGTCGAAATCAACCTTGGAAGTAGCAATATGAGGCCAGATGTCCGCTACCTCCCTAAATTGAGTGGGGGGAAACAACACATTCCCGCAGCACGTAACGGCCTTGTTGACAACGACGATGTAAACTATTCCGGCACGCATGCCACAGCAGCGTTCGCTGTTAAGAACAATGTAACTGCTGTTAGAAAGCACCTGGAAAGTGTTTTTAATAACCGGGACTGGAACTCCCTTCAGATAACAAGCTAAGTTAGCAATCAAAGCGTTACACGCCCCGTGCAAGGACAGCTGTTTACAAACCATTGAATGGCTGACAGAAGCTTCGCATTCGCTGCCGCTAAGAAAAACCTCCTTTAAACCATTAACACATCTGTACTGAAAGGGAAGGTCCCACACCTCGTGTATGTAACTGTCTCCCAATAGTTCATATCTACCCACCGGAATGTGCTTCAAACACGAAGTAAATTGCAAAGTAGAGATAGGCAAATTAATAACCCCATGGATCAACCATTCAGCTGACGGAATCTCAGCTACCGTGAAAGGCAGTTTCTCTAATTTCTCAATATTTAACATAACATATGTTGCTTCCTTTTTAGCCATCAGTTGTTGTTGACGAGTCAAATTAAAAGAGATAAAGATCTCTCTGGCACGAACGTGCTGCCATGGAACGCGACCCGCCTTCAAGGTCTGAAGAGTCCAACCCAGCTGCATGATGGACCGCGTCTGACTCTGCCCATGATATAAAGAAGACATGTCCGATTTAATAATGTCAATGGCAGAGGAAACAATGCTATCAATCGTGTAAACACGTTCAGAAAGGGTATGCATGCCATTATCAACAACAGACAAAGTCTGCATCAGATTTTCTTGATCAATCTGCCTCAACCGGGCTGCAGCCTCTTGTTGTGAAAGCTTCCAAATCTCATTATAAACCTCGTATAAGAACCTTTTCTTCCGTGGTACTTTGGGACCTGACAAAAAATCTTGTAAATCAGTATTATTAGACAGTAACGTGAGATGTGACTTAACTGCTTCCAGCGTGGATGACTTCAACCATTGCTGACAAAGCTTCCCCACACTGTATGTAGTTATAATATCAGCATGTTCTGGTGAAACGTAGCGAGGATCTGCCCTACTAGTCCTGAACCCCCCTGAAGAGGTGACAAAACGTTGATGACACATATTAGTGTCTACAGGCCATAATAACCACCCGCCTGGATGTAACGATGAAGTGTTAAGCGTACCATTCTGGACCCAATGTGTAAAGTCACTGAAAGTAGCATTCACATAGTGCTGCCAATTTTTCAATTTAGAAGGGACAGGTATACTAGGCAAATTCAACTCCCTAATCGTCGCTAAGCCCAAACAGCTAGTCTGTTGTACTGTGTCATTGAGGAAAATCATCTGCACAGGGATAATACATGCTCTAAATAACGTGTCCCTGCCTTGCATTTGCCAATTTTTCGTACCCCAAACACTTTGCAAGTCAACAGTTTTAAACCAGTATTCATATCCCTCGACCGACAGTTTAGATACAAACAAATTGGAATACAGTAATTTAGTATCGGTCAATAACATTTGCTTATTAGAATACGGTGTAACTTTAAAATAGTAGGACTTAGCGTTACGTGGATCATGCCCAGCCAAATATACAAATTTTTCATAATACGTTTTTGAACTCCCTTGTGGAGGAGTCGAGCAATGTTCCCATTGCACATAATGAAACATGGGCTTAGGGCTACTAGCTTTATGAATAAAGTGGTGTCCATAATAGTTGTAACAAAACATGTCACCATGATTATCTCTAAACTGGTAAGCATCTTCATCGTCATAGACAGTATAATATTGCAAATCCGTAAGCATAGAATCTACTGTCTTCACATCCCAATCATCAGAAACAATGCCAGGTATAACAATATCATTCATTGATAATTTGAGGACATACGGTATTTGAATCAATTCAGTGGGACCATATATATCAAACATTACTTTATCCCACACAATTCCATCCGGAACTGGTATAGCAGAAATGTTCACTGTGGACAATTCCCTTCGAACCATATGAGACGAAAAATTTGGTTTTAACACAGTCTCCACGTGCTCAATGTCAGATCGATCAGGAAGAAAATGACCATGTATTATCAGAAAAAAGGTAACCACAAATCCCAACCATAATAAAATAGTCATCACGGCCAAAAACAGCCAAAAATAGTTCCAAGGAAAAACAAAATATGTGCGTTTAAGCCAACCCAGCAGCCGTCGTGGACGTGGACAGAAGACATCGAGGACGAGGAGCTGGACCCATCATTATCAGCGTCGTTGAAGCAGCCAGAAGCAGTTCTAGCAAAAGGTGCAACTGTGAACGAAGAAGCAGATGGAGGCTCTCGCCGTGGCACGCTATAAACCACATGTTCAGAAACGTCAGTAGAACGTACAGCAATTTGATCACAAGATTCCATATTAATCGCCGTCGGTGGAACAATCGCAAGATCATCATCCACCCTCCCCAAGCTCGGAGAGGAAACAGTGTCGGTGAAAATCACCTGCAGCGGGACTTCTTCCCCAGTAGTGAGAGGGATTCCGGAACTACTGGGTGTCCCTCTTGGTCTGCTGTGCAGAATCGGCCACATGTTGTAACTTGACATTATCAATGGAAACAAAGCGATTTCCTTTGGCCCCTCTCAGCGGCGGTAAAATCACAGTTCTCGTGCCGCTCACCCCCAACACAGGGACAGGTTCTCGATAAGAAGGACCAAATTCTTTTTTAACTGCGACCTTTTCACGCACCAGATCCCCAATCCTGGGTATCCAACCAGTAGGTGTTACTGGCTCATCCTTAATTCCTGAGGAGGCAGCACTGGCAGAAGAGTTAACTTCACGGAATTGTTGTAAATCCTGCAAAACAGTGACACGATCATTTATGTCAAAGGGCGTATCTGCTGCCTCCACACCAGGACCATCTAGATCAGGAACATACATTTGTGTTCCAAACAGGCACTCATATGAAGTACGACCCCCCAGTGACCTTCTAGGCAAGTTATTAAGTGCTCTCTGTACTCCATATAGGTGGGCTAGCCAACCACGACCCGTACCTATAACTCTGGCCGTTAAGGACTGCTTTAAATCACGATTTAAACGCTCCACGACAGAATTTCCCTCGGGATGAAATGGAGACGAGAATTGGAGTTGGACCCCCAACGAAGCAATGGTGTCCCTGAATGCCTTAGAGGCAAAAGCAGGGCCCTGGTCCGAATGAAAAGCCGCAACTGCAAATATATCGACAAAGATGCACAAATCTTTAATAACAGTTCGAGCGTCAGCCGAGCGTTGTGGCCATACCCATACAAATCTGGAGCACGAATCTACAGCAACCAATATATATTTGTATGCACTATCTGGTGTCAGCGGACCACAATGATCCAAGTACACACACTGTAATGGTTTGTTTGAAATCAGAAGGGGCGTCTGCTGCGGGCGTCTAGCCGACGATGCTTTAATTTGTTGACAAACGTCACAACAAAGCACATATTGCTTCGTCTCTTTATAGAGACCAGGCCACCAGTAACGAGCCTGTAAAAGTGAAATTGTGGCAGCCACCCCAGCATGTGCAGAAGCCACCCCCTCATGTGCTGCAGAAATCAATCGAGGTCTCTCAATTTTATTGGGAATTTCACGTACACCAATGCCTGGAATTGTAACAGTAGCATTTACCGCACCATTCAAGCAGTAACTATATTTTGAAGGAAATCCTTTAGGAAGAGGCATGCCATCAGCCGTAGCTTTTATGGCAGCTGAAATGTCTGTGTCTGGTTTGGAACTCGAACGAGTCACTGCGGCCACAGTGGCAACAGCCACTGCCGATTTCGCGGTTTCATCAGCCAAAGTATTACCAGCAACGTGTATTCCAACACGCTGGTGTCCAAGTGTATGCACAACATGGACTTTAGGAAGCGTTTCCTTCAGATCCGCAACCTTACCCCACAACATTTTATGCTTAATGGTGTTGCCTTTAGAATCTCTGAACCCATTCATCTTCCAATAGTGTAAATATTCGTTGAAAGACTGCACACAGTAGTAGGAGTCACAGACCAGCAAGGTTAAAAGTGCCGGATCCGCGTGCTCCAAAGCTAACAATAGAGCTTTGAGCTCACCCATCTGTGCCGTGCAATCTCCCAAGGTTTTAGTATAAGTATGTCGGGGCAGAACACTTCCCCCTCCATAGTGCCGCCCACCACCGCACATGCAGCAGAATACTGTTGTTTAGTCCCAACCGCTGGTTGCGCAGAGCCATCTGTATACATGACTGTAGGAGGCTGGACTGGCTTGTAGTGAGTACCTAGGGGTACTTGCACCTTGCACCAGGCCCAGTTATCCCTTATTAGTGTATAGGGTGTCTAGCAGCTTAGGCTGATAGATAATGGTAGCTTAGCAGAGCAGCTTAGGCTGAACTAGGAGACGTGTGAAGCTACTACAGTACCACTTAGTGTCATATGCACAATATCATAAGAAAACACAATACACAGTTATACTAAAAATAAAGGTACTTTATTTTTTATGACACTATGCCAAAGTATCTTAGAGTGTACCCTCAGTGAGAGGATAGGAAATATACACAAGATATATATACACAATAGCAAAAATATGCAGTATAGTCTTAGAAAACAGTGCAAACAATGTATAGTTACAACAGGATGCAAAGGGGAAACATAGGGATAGGGGCAACACAAACCATATACTCCAAAAGTGGAATGCGAACCACGAATGGACCCCAAACCTATGTGACCTTGTAGAGGGTCGCTGGGACTATTAGAAAATAGTGAGAGTTAGAAAAATAACCCTCCCCAAGACCCTGAAAAGTGAGTGCAAAGTGCACTAAAGTTCCCCTAAGGACAAAGAAGTCGTGTTAGAGGAATAATGCAGGAAAGACACAAACCAGCAATGCAACAACTGTGGATTTCCAATCTAGGGTACCTGTGGAACAAGGGGACCAAGTCCAAAAGTCACAAGCAAGTCGGAGATGGGCAAATGCCCAGGAAATGCCAGCTGCGGGTGCAAAGAAGCTTCTACTGGACAGAAGAAGCTGAGGTTTCTGCAGGAACGAAAAGGGCTAGAGACTTCCCCTTTGGTGGACAGATCCCTCTTGCCGTGGAGAGTTGCGCAGAAGTGTTTTCCCGCCGAAAGAATGCCAACAAGCCTTGCTAGCTGCAAATCGTGCGGTTAGCGTTTTTGGACGCTGCTGAGGCCCAGGAGGGACCAGAAGGTCGCAAATTAGACCAGCACAGAGAGGGGACGTCGAGCAAGACAAGGAGCCCTCTCTGAAGCCGGTAGCACCCGGAGAAGTGCCAGAAACAGGCACTACAAGGATGCGTGAAACGGTGCTCACCGAAGTTGCACAAAGGAGTCCCACGTCGCCGGAGACCAACTTAGAAAGTCGTGCAATGCAGGTTAGAGTGCCGTGGACCCAGGCTTGGCTGTGCACAAAGGATTTCCGCCGGAAGTGCACAGGGGCCGGAGTAGCTGCAAAGTCGCGGTTCCCAGCAATGCAGCCCAGCGAGGTGAGGCAAGGACTTACCTCACCAAACTTGGACTGAAGAGTCACTGGACTGTGGGGGTCACTTGGACAGAGTCGCTGGATTCGAGGGACCTCGCTCGTCGTGCTGAGAGGAGACCCAAGGGACCAGTAATGCAGCTTTTTGGTGCCTGCGGTTGCAGGGGGAAGATTCCGTCGACCCACGGGAGATTTCTTCGGAGCTTCTGGTGCAGAGAGGAGGCAGACTACCCCCACAGCATGCACAAGCAGGAAAACAGTCGAGAAGGCGGCAGGATCAGCGTTACAGAGTTGCAGTAGTCGTCTTTGCTACTATGTTGCAGGTTTGCAGGCTTCCAGCGCGGTCAGCAGTCGATTCCTTATCAGAAGGTGAAGAGAGAGATGCAGAGGAACTCGGCTGAGCTCATGCATTCGTTATCTGAAGTTTCCCCAGAGACAGAGACCCTAAATAGCCAGAAAAGAGGGTTTGGCTACCTAGGAGAGAGGATAGGCTAGCAACACCTGAAGGAGCCTATCACAAGGAGTCTCTGACGTCACCTGGTGGCACTGGCCACTCAGAGCAGTCCAGTGTGCCAGCAGCACCTCTGTTTCCAAGATGGCAGAGGTCTGGAGCACACTGGAGGAGCTCTGGACACCTCCCAGGGGAGGTGCAGGTCAGGGGAGTGGTCACTCCCCTTTCCTTTGTCCAGTTTCACGCCAGAGCAGGGCTAAGGGGTCTCCTGAACCGGTGTAGACTGGCTTATGCAGAATTGGGCACATCTGTGCCCAACAAAGCATTTCCAGAGGCTGGGGGAGGCTACTCCTCCCTTGCCATCACACCATTTTCCAAAGGGAGAGGGTGTCACACCCTCTCTCAGAGGAAGTTCTTTGTTCTGCCATCCTGGGCCAGGCCTGGCTGGACCCCAGGAGGGCAGATGCCTGTCTGAGGGGTTGGCAGCAGCAGCAGCTGCAGTGAAACCCCAGGAAGGGCAGTTTGGCAGTACCAGGGTCTGTGCTACAGACCACTGGGATCATGGGATTGTGCCAACTATGCTAGGATGGCATAGAGGGGGCAATTCCATGATCATAGACATGTTACATGGCCATATTCGGAGTTACCATTGTGAAGCTACATATAGGTAGTGACCTATATGTAGTGCACGCGTGTAATGGTGTCCCCGCACTCACAAAGTTCAGGGAATTGGCTCTGAACAATGTGGGGGCACCTTGGCTAGTGCCAGGGTGCCCTCACACTAAGTAACTTTGCACCTAACCTTTACCAGGTAAAGGTTAGACATATAGGTGACTTATAAGTTACTTAAGTGCAGTGTAAAATGGCTGTGAAATAACGTGGACGTTATTTCACTCAGGCTGCAGTGGCAGGCCTGTGTAAGAATTGTCAGAGCTCCCTATGGGTGGCAAAAGAAATGCTGCAGCCCATAGGGATCTCCTGGAACCCCAATACCCTGGGTACCTCAGTACCATATACTAGGGAATTATAAGGGTGTTCCAGTAAGCCAATGTGAATTGGTAAAAATGGTCACTAGCCTGTTAGTGACAATTTGGAAAGAAATGAGAGAGCATAACCACTGAGGTTCTGATTAGCAGAGCCTCAGTGAGACAGTTAGTCACTACACAGGTAACACATTCAGGCACACTTATGAGCACTGGGGCCCTGGGTTACCAGGGTCCCAGTGACACATACAACTAAAACAACATATATACAGTGAAAAATGGGGGTAACATGCCAGGCAAGATGGTACTTTCCTACACAACCCCCCCCCCAAACGAAGGACAATAAGACTAGCCATGACCTGATGAGTCTTCATTGTCTAAGTGGAAATATCTGGAGAGTCCATCTGCATTGGAGTGGCTACTCCCAGGTCTATGTTCCACTGTATAGTCCATTCCCTGTAGGGATATGGACCACCTCAACAATTTAGGATTTTCACCTTTCATTTGTTTTAGCCAAAGTAGAGGTTTGTGGTCTGTCTGAACAATGAAGTGAGTGCCAAACAGGTATGGCCTCAACTTCTTCAGTGCCCAGACCACAGCAAAGGCCTCCCTCTCAATGGCAGACCAACGCTTTTCTCTAGGGGTCAACCTCCTACTAATAAAAGCAACAGGTTGATCCTGGCCCTCAGAATTAAGTTGTGATAGGACTGCCCCTACTCCTAATTCAGATGCATCAGTTTGGACATAGAATTTTTTAGAGTAACAAGGGCTTTTCAGGACAGGTGCAGAGCACATGGCCTGCTTCAGCTCCTCAAAAGCTTTCTGACAGTTTGCTGTCCATAATACCTTTTTAGGCATTTTCTTGGATGTGAGGTCATTAAGAGGGGCTGCAATGGAGCCATAGTTCTTAATGAACCTCCTGTAATACCCAGTGAGGCCTAGGAAGGCTCTCACCTGAGTCTGAGTGGTAGGGGGAACCCAATCAATAATTGTTTGGATTTTCCCCTGAAGTGGTGCAATCTGTTCCCCACCAACAAGGTGTCCCAGATAAACCACCTTACCCTGCCCTATCTGGCACTTTGAAGCCTTGATAGTGAGGCCTGCCTTTTGCAGAGCCTCCAAAACTTTCCATAGGTGGACCAGGTGATCATCCCAGCTGGAGCTAAAGACAGCTATATCGTCCAAATATGCTGCACAGAAAGCTTCCAGCCCTTGCAGGACTGTGTTCACCAACCTCTGAAAAGTGGCAGGTGCATTTTTCAAACCAAAAGGCATTACAGTAAACTGGTAATGTCCTCCAATGGTAGAAAATGCAGTCTTAGGTTTAGCATCTTCTGACAATTTGATCTGCCAATACCCTGCAGTCAAATCAAAAGTGCTTAGATACTTGGCAGATGCCAGTGTATCTATGAGCTCATCTGCCCTGGGTATAGGGTGAGCATCAGTTTTGGTTACTAAGTTGAGACCTCTATAGTCTACACAAAACCGCATTTCCTTCTTTCCATCTTTGGAATGGGGTTTTGGTACCAGTACCACAGGAGAAGCCCATGGACTGTCAGAGTGCTCATCCACTCCTAGTTCTAACATTTTCTGGACCTCTTGCTTTATGCAGTCCCTGACATGGTCAGGCTGCCTATAGATCTTACTTTTGACAGGTAAACTGTCTCCAGTATCTATAGTGTGCTCACACCAAGAAGTGGTACCTGGCACAGTAGAGAAGAGTTCAGAGAATTGATCTAGGAGATTTATGCAATTATCTTTCTGCTCAGCAGTAAGACAATCAGCCAAAACTACACCTTCCAGAAGAGCATCTTGTTCTGTGGAAGAGAAGAGATCAGGTAGAGGATCACTGTCTTCTTCCTGTCCCTCATCAGTTGCCATGAGCAGGGTGAGATCAGCCCTGTCATAGTAGGGTTTCAGGCGGTTGACATGGAGCACCCTAAGGGGACTCCTGGCAGTGCCTATGTCAACTAAATAGGTGACTTCTCCCTTCTTTTCAACAATTGTGTGGGGACCACTCCATTTATCTTGGAGTGCTCTTGGGGCCACAGGCTCCAAGACCCACACTTTCTGCCCTGGTTGGTACTGAACCAAAACAGCCTTCTGATCATGCCATTGCTTCCGGAGCTCTTGGCTGGCCTGAAGGTTTTTACTGGCCTTTTTCATGTACTCAGCCATCCTTGATCTGAGGCCAAGTACATAATCCACAATATCCTGCTTAGGAGCTTTTAAAGGTTGTTCCCAACCCTCCTTTACAAGTGTGAGTGGACCCCTAACAGGGTGTCCAAAAAGAAGTTCAAAGGGGCTGAAGCCCACTCCTTTCTGGGGTACCTCCCTGTAGGCAAAAAGGAGGCATGGTAGAAGGATATCCCATCTCCTGCGGAGTTTTTCAGGGAGACCCATAATCATGCCTTTGAGAGTTTTATTAAATCTCTCCACCAGTCCATTTGTTTGTGGATGATAGGGTGTTGTGAACTTGTATGTTACACCACACTCCTTCCACATGGCCTTTAAGTATGCAGACATGAAATTGCTTCCCCTGTCTGATACCACTTCCTTTGGGAAGCCCACCCTGGAAAATATTCCCAGGAGGGCCTTTGCCACTGCAGGTGCTGTAGTGGTCCTTAAAGGAATAGCTTCAGGATATCTTGTGGCATGGTCCACTACCACCAAGATAAATCTATTGCCTGAAGCAGTAGGAGGGTCAAGGGGGCCAACTATGTCAACCCCTACCCTTTCAAAGGGAACCCCAACCACAGGCAGTGGAATAAGGGGTGCCTTTGGGGTGCCACCTGTTTTGCCACTGGCTTGACAGGTTTCACAGGACTTACAAAATTCCTTTGTGTCCTCAGACATCCTAGGCCAATGAAACAATGGAATCAGTCTGTCCCAAGTTTTCATTTGACCCAGGTGCCCAGCTAGGGGAATGTCATGTGCCAGGGTTAGGAGGAACTTTCTGTACTCCTGAGGAATCACTAATCTCCTGGCAGCTCCAGGTTTAGGATCCCTATGCTCAGTGTACAAGAGGTTGTCCTCCCAGTAAACTCTGTGAGAGTCACTGACATCCCCATTAGCCTGTTTGACAGCTTGCTGTCTGAGACCCTCTAATGTGGGACAGGTTTGCTGTGCCACACTCAGCTCCTCTCTGGCAGGCCCCCCTTCACCCAAAAGCTCAGCAGTGTCTGCTTCCAGCTCCTCTGGTGTAGGTTCTGCACAGGGAGGGAATTCTTCTTCCTCAGAAGTTGAATCCACTGTAGAGGGAGGGATAGTAGGAAGTGGTTTGCTTCTACTAGCCCTAGCTTTAGGGAGCACTTGGTCCATTGTTCCAGGATCCAAGCTTCCCTGTCCTTTTTGCTTTTTGGCCTCAGCCCTTGTCAAAGCAAAAATATGCCCTGGGATGCCCAGCATTGCTGCATGGGCCTCCAACTCCACATCTGACCAAGCTGATGTCTCCAAATCATTCCCTAATAGACAGTCTACAGGTAAATCTGAAGCTACCACAACTTTCTTTGGACCAGTAACCCCCCCCCCAGTTGAGATTAACAACAGCCATGGGGTGGCTAAGTGTGTTGTTGTGAGCATCGGTTACTTGGTACTGGTGACCAAGTAGGTGTTGTTCAGGGTGGACCAGTTTCTCTATGACCATAGTCACACTGGCACCAGTGTCCCTGTAGGCCTGAACCTCAACACCATTTATTAGGGGTAGCTGCTTGTACTTATCCATATTAAGGGGACAAGCAACTAAGGTGGCTAAATCAATAGCCCCCTCAGAGACTAACAGCCTCTGTGGCCTCCCTAACAAGGCCAACCCCAACTAAGTTACCAATAGTGAGCCCAGCTACTCCCTTGGATTGGCTATTAGTAGGTTTGCTCCCACCACCACTGCTATTAGTAGGGACACTAGGTGTAGCAGTAGGGGTTGTAGTGGTAGGAGGCTTGGTGCCTTTCTTTGGACAACTGGGATCTGTTGTCCAATGGCCTTTTATTTTACATAAATAGCACCATGGTTTCTTTTCCTTGTTCTGATTAAAAGAGGATTTGGGCCCACCACCCCCACCAGAGTGTTTTTGTGGGCCTGATGCAGACTCATTTTTAGATTTGTCCCCACCCTTGTCAGAAGACTTACCATCCTTCTTTTTGTTGCCATCTTTGTCACCCCCTGTATGAACTTTTCTGTTCACTCTTGTTCTGACCCATTTGTCTGCCTTCTTTCCCAATTCTTGGGGAGAGGTCAGATCAGAGTCCACCAAGTACTGGTGCAACAAATCAGACACACAATTATTAAGAATATGCTCTCTCAGGATCAAGTTATACAGGCTGTCATAATCAGTAACTTTACTGCCATGTAACCACCCCTCCAAGGCCTTCACTGAATGGTCAATGAAATCAACCCAGTCTTGTGAAGACTCCTTTTTGGTCTCTCTGAACTTTATCCTGTACTGTTCAGTGGTTAAGCCATAACCATCCAGGAGTGCATTCTTAAGAACTTGGAAATTATTAGCATCATTTTCTTTCACAGTAAGGAGCCTATCCCTACCTTTTCCACTAAATGATAGCCATAGGATAGCAGCCCACTGCCTTTGAGGGACATCCTGTACAACACAGGCCCTCTCAAGTGCAGCAAACCACTTGTTAATGTCATCCCCCTCCTTATAAGGGGGAACTATCTTGTGCAGATTCCTGGAATCATGCTCTTTTGCAGGATGACTATGGGGAATACTGCTGCTGCCACCATGGGTTTCTAAACCCAGTTTCTGTCTCTCCTTCTCTACTTCTAAAGTCTGTCTATCCAAATCCAGCTGTTGCTTCTTGAGCTTCAGTCTGGTTTGTTCCACTCTCAATCTATTGAGCTCCCTTTCTAACAATCTGTCATCAGGGTGGGTGGGAGGGACATGCCTTGAAACAGAAGTATGGTGAGAATGGACAGAAGGAGACCTGTCCCTTACAGAAGCCACCCTAACAGCTTGGCTAACAGAAACATCACTACCAGTATGGTGAGAATAAATGCTTTTGCTATGTGAGACAACACTATTTATATGGTGTGGCTCATCATCATTACCAACTATGCTAGACTGTCTAGTAATGGGCAGCCTAGGAAGTTTCTTTCCTGAATCTTTTCCTGGGGGAGTCCCTGGATCAGATTGAGAACCATTAGCTACTTTTTCTACAGATTGGGCACTTATGGCCTTATCCTGTACTCTAAGCATGTTAATTAACAGTTCTAAGGAAGGATTCTTCCCTACACTCAAACCTCTCTCTATGCAGAGACTCCTTGCTCCTTTCCAGCTAAGGTGATCATATGCAAGTTTGGACAGATCAACATTTTGGCCTGTGCCAGACATTTTTAGAGAGAGTTAAAGTGACAGTAAAATAAAATAAAAGTTTGTCAGAGCTTTTAGAAAGACAGAGAAAAAAACTTTTAAAACTTTTTAGAAGAAAAGAGAGAAAAGAGGAAATGCAAAACTTTTTGGCTATGTGTATATACACTGACCTTGTTTTGTATATTTTTCTCTCATGAAAAGTACAATGACAAGAGTGGTAAGTAGTCTCAAAGCACTTATCCCACCGCTGCACAACCAATGTAGGAGGCTGGACTGGCTTGTAGTGAGTACCTAGGGGTACTTGCACCTTGCACCAGGCCCAGTTACCCCTTATTAGTGTATAGGGTGTCTAGCAGCTTAGGCTGATAGATAATGGTAGCTTAGCAGAGCAGCTTAGGCTGAACTAGGAGACGTGTGAAGCTACTACAGTACCACTTAGTGTCATATGCACAATATCATAAGAAAACACAATACACAGTTATACTAAAAATAAAGGTACTTTATTTTTTATGACAATATGCCAAAGTATCTTAGAGTGTACCCTCAGTGAGAGGATAGGAAATATACACAAGATATATATACACAATAGCAAAAATATGCAGTATAGTCTTAGAAAACAGTGCAAACAATGTATAGTTACAATAGGATGCAATGGGGAAACATAGGGATAGGGGCAACACAAACCATATACTCCAAAAGTGGAATGCGAACCACGAATGGACCCCAAACCTATGTGACCTTGTAGCGGGTCGCTGGGACTATTAGAAAATAGTGAGAGTTAGAAAAATAACCCTCCCCAAGACCCTGAAAAGTGAGTGCAAAGTGCACTAAAGTTCCACTAAGGACAAAGAAGTCGTGTTAGAGGAATAATGCAGGAAAGACACAAACCAGCAATGCAACAACTGTGGATTTCCAATCTAGGGTACCTGTGGAACAAGGGGACCAATTCCAAAAGTCACAAGCAAGTCGGAGATGGGCAAATGCCCAGGAAATGCCAGCTGCGGGTGCAAAGAAGCTTTTACTGGACAGAAGAAGCTGAGGTTTCTGCAGGAACGAAAAGGGCTAGAGACTTCCCCTTTGGAGGACGGATCCCTCTTGCCGTGGAGAGTCGTGCAGAAGTGTTTTCCCGCCGAAAGAACGCCAACAAGCCTTGCTAGCTGCAAATCGTGCAGTTAGCGTTTTTGGACGCTGCTGAGGCCCAGGAGGGACCAGGAGGTCGCAAATTGGACCAGCAAAGAGAGGGGACGTCGAGCAAGACAAAGAGCCCTCTCTGAAGCCGGTAGCACCCGGAGAAGTGCCAGAAACAGGCACTACGAGGATGCGTGAAACGGTGCTCACCGAAGTTGCACAAAGGAGTCCCACGTCGCCGGAGACCAACTTAGAAAGTCGTGCAATGCAGGTTAGAGTGCCGTGGACCCAGGCTTGGCTGTGCACAAAGGATTTCTGCCGGAAGTGCACAGGGGCCGGAGTAGCTGCAAAGTCGCGGTTCCCAGCAATGCAGCCCAGCGAGGTGAGGCAAGGACTTACCTCCACCAAACTTGGACTGAAGAGTCACTGGACTGTGGGGGTCACTTGGACAGAGTCGCTGGATTCGAGGGACCTCACTCGTCGTGCTGAGAGGAGACCCAAGGGACCGGTAATGCAGCTTTTTGGTGCCTGCGGTTGCAGGGGGAAGATTCCGTCGACTCACGGGAGATTTCTTCAGAGCTTCTGGTGCAGAGAGGAGGCAGACTACCCCCACAGCATGCACAAGCAGGAAAACAGTCGAGAAGGCGGCAGGATCAGCGTTACAGAGTTGCAGTAGTCGTCTTTGCTACTATGTTGCAGGTTTGCAGGCTTCCAGCGCGGTCAGCAGTCGATTCCTTATCAGAAGGTGAAGAGAGAGATGCAGAGGAACTCGGCTGAGCTCATGCATTCGTTATCTGAAGTTTCCCCAGAGACAGAGACCCTAAATAGCCAGAAAAGAGGGTTTGGCTACCTAGGAGAGAGGATAGGCTAGCAACACCTGAAGGAGCCTATCACAAGGAGTCTCTGACGTCACCTGGTGGCACTGGCCACTCAGAGCAGTCCAGTGTGCCAGCAGCACCTCTGTTTCCAAGATGGCAGAGGTCTGGAGCACACTGGAGGAGCTCTGGACACCTCCCAGGGGAGGTGCAGGTCAGGGGAGTGGTCACTCCCCTTTCCTTTGTCCAGTTTCACGCCAGAGCAGGGCTAAGGGGTCCCCTGAACCGGTGTAGACTGGCTTATGCAGAATTGGGCACATCTGTGCCCAACAAAGCATTTCCAGAGGCTGGGGGAGGCTACTCCTCCCCTGCCTTCACACCATTTTCCAAAGGGAGAGGGTGTCACACCCTCTCTCAGAGGAAGTTCTTTGTTCTGCCATCCTGGGCCAGGCCTGGCTGGACCCCAGGAGGGCAGATGCCTGTCTGAGGGGTTGGCAGCAGCAGCAGCTGCAGTGAAACCCCAGGAAGGGCAGTTTGGCAGTACCAGGGTCTGTGCTACAGACCACTGGGATCATGGGATTGTGCCAACTATGCTAGGATGGCATAGAGGGGGCAATTCCATGATCATAGACATGTTACATGGCCATATTCGGAGTTACCATTGTGAAGCTACATATAGGTAGTGACCTATATGTAGTGCACGCGTGTAATGGTGTCCCCGCACTCACAAAGTTCAGGGAATTGGCTCTGAACAATGTGGGGGCACCTTGGCTAGTGCCAGGGTGCCCTCACACTAAGTAACTTTGCACCTAACCTTTACCAGGTAAAGGTTAGACATATAGGTGACTTATAAGTTACTTAAGTGCAGTGTAAAATGGCTGTGAAATAACGTGGACGTTATTTCACTCAGGCTGCAGTGGCAGGCCTGTGTAAGAATTGTCAGAGCTCCCTATGGGTGGCAAAAGAAATGCTGCAGCCCATAGGGATCTCCTGGAACCCCAATACCCTGGGTACCTCAGTACCATATACTAGGGAATTATAAGGGTGTTCCAGTAAGCCAATGTGAATTGGTAAAAATGGTCACTAGCCTGTTAGTGACAATTTGGAAAGAAATGAGAGAGCATAACCACTGAGGTTCTGATTAGCAGAGCCTCAGTGAGACAGTTAGTCACTACACAGGTAACACATTCAGGCACACTTATGAGCACTGGGGCCCTGGGTTACCAGGGTCCCAGTGACACATACAACTAAAACAACATATATACAGTGAAAAATGGGGGTAACATGCCAGGCAAGATGGTACTTTCCTACACAACCCCCCCCCCAAACGAAGGACAATAAGACTAGCCATGACCTGATGAGTCTTCATTGTCTAAGTGGAAATATCTGGAGAGTCCATCTGCATTGGAGTGGCTACTCCCAGGTCTATGTTCCACTGTATAGTCCATTCCCTGTAGGGATATGGACCACCTCAACAATTTAGGATTTTCACCTTTCATTTGTTTTAGCCAAAGTAGAGGTTTGTGGTCTGTCTGAACAATGAAGTGAGTGCCAAACAGGTATGGCCTCAACTTCTTCAGTGCCCAGACCACAGCAAAGGCCTCCCTCTCAATGGCAGACCAACGCTTTTCTCTAGGGGTCAACCTCCTACTAATAAAAGCAACAGGTTGATCCTGGCCCTCAGAATTAAGTTGTGATAGGACTGCCCCTACTCCTAATTCAGATGCATCAGTTTGGACATAGAATTTTTTAGAGTAACAAGGGCTTTTCAGGACAGGTGCAGAGCACATGGCCTGCTTCAGCTCCTCAAAAGCTTTCTGACAGTTTGCTGTCCATAATACCTTTTTAGGCATTTTCTTGGATGTGAGGTCATTAAGAGGGGCTGCAATGGAGCCATAGTTCTTAATGAACCTCCTGTAATACCCAGTGAGGCCTAGGAAGGCTCTCACCTGAGTCTGAGTGGTAGGGGGAACCCAATCAATAATTGTTTGGATTTTCCCCTGAAGTGGTGCAATCTGTTCCCCACCAACAAGGTGTCCCAGATAAACCACCTTACCCTGCCCTATCTGGCACTTTGAAGCCTTGATAGTGAGGCCTGCCTTTTGCAGAGCCTCCAAAACTTTCCATAGGTGGACCAGGTGATCATCCCAGCTGGAGCTAAAGACAGCTATATCGTCCAAATATGCTGCACAGAAAGCTTCCAGCCCTTGCAGGACTGTGTTCACCAACCTCTGAAAAGTGGCAGGTGCATTTTTCAAACCAAAAGGCATTACAGTAAACTGGTAATGTCCTCCAATGGTAGAAAATGCAGTCTTAGGTTTAGCATCTTCTGACAATTTGATCTGCCAATACCCTGCAGTCAAATCAAAAGTGCTTAGATACTTGGCAGATGCCAGTGTATCTATGAGCTCATCTGCCCTGGGTATAGGGTGAGCATCAGTTTTGGTTACTAAGTTGAGACCTCTATAGTCTACACAAAACCGCATTTCCTTCTTTCCATCTTTGGAATGGGGTTTTGGTACCAGTACCACAGGAGAAGCCCATGGACTGTCAGAGTGCTCAACCACTCCTAGTTCTAACATTTTCTGGACCTCTTGCTTTATGCAGTCCCTGACATGGTCAGGCTGCCTATAGATCTTACTTTTGACAGGTAAACTGTCTCCAGTATCTATAGTGTGCTCACACCAAGAAGTGGTACCTGGCACAGTAGAGAAGAGTTCAGAGAATTGATCTAGGAGATTTATGCAATTATCTTTCTGCTCAGCAGTAAGACAATCAGCCAAAACTACACCTTCCACAAGAGCATCTTGTTCTGTGGAAGAGAAGAGATCAGGTAGAGGATCACTGTCTTCTTCCTGTCCCTCATCAGTTGCCATGAGCAGGGTGAGATCAGCCCTGTCATAGTAGGGTTTCAGGCGGTTGACATGGAGCACCCTAAGGGGACTCCTGGCAGTGCCTATGTCAACTAAATAGGTGACTTCTCCCTTCTTTTCAACAATTGTGTGGGGACCACTCCATTTATCTTGGAGTGCTCTTGGGGCCACAGGCTCCAAGACCCACACTTTCTGCCCTGGTTGGTACTGAACCAAAACAGCCTTCTGATCATGCCATTGCTTCTGGAGCTCTTGGCTGGCCTGAAGGTTTTTACTGGCCTTTTTCATGTACTCAGCCATCCTTGATCTGAGGCCAAGTACATAATCCACAATATCCTGCTTAGGAGCTTTTAAAGGTTGTTCCCAACCCTCCTTTACAAGTGTGAGTGGACCCCTAACAGGGTGTCCAAAAAGAAGTTCAAAGGGGCTGAAGCCCACTCCTTTCTGGGGTACCTCCCTGTAGGCAAAAAGGAGGCATGGTAGAAGGATATCCCATCTCCTGCGGAGTTTTTCAGGGAGACCCATAATCATGCCTTTGAGAGTTTTATTAAATCTCTCCACCAGTCCATTTGTTTGTGGATGATAGGGTGTTGTGAACTTGTACGTTACACCACACTCCTTCCACATGGCCTTTAAGTATGCAGACATGAAATTGCTTCCCCTGTCTGATACCACTTCCTTTGGGAAGCCCACCCTGGAAAATATTCCCAGGAGGGCCTTTGCCACTGCAGGTGCTGTAGTGGTCCTTAAAGGAATAGCTTCAGGATATCTTGTGGCATGGTCCACTACCACCAAGATAAATCTATTGCCTGAAGCAGTAGGAGGGTCAAGGGGGCCAACTATGTCAACCCCTACCCTTTCAAAGGGAACCCCAACCACAGGCAGTGGAATAAGGGGTGCCTTTGGGGTGCCACCTGTTTTGCCACTGGCTTGACAGGTTTCACAGGACTTACAAAATTCCTCTGTGTCCTCAGACATCCTAGGCCAATGAAACAATGGAACCAGTCTGTCCCAAGTTTTCATTTGACCCAGGTGCCCAGCTAGGGGAATGTCATGTGCCAGGGTTAGGAGGAACTTTCTGTACTCCTGAGGAATCACTAATCTCCTGGCAGCTCCAGGTTTAGGATCCCTATGCTCAGTGTACAAGAGGTTGTCCTCCCAGTAAACTCTGTGAGAGTCACTGACATCCCCATTAGCCTGTTTGACAGCTTGCTGTCTGAGACCCTCTAATGTGGGACAGGTTTGCTGTGCCACACTCAGCTCCTCTCTGGCAGGCCCCCCTTCACCCAAAAGCTCAGCAGTGTCTGCTTCCAGCTCCTCTGGTGTAGGTTCTGCACAGGGAGGGAATTCTTCTTCCTCAGAAGTTGAATCCACTGTAGAGGGAGGGATAGTAGGAAGTGGTTTGCTTCTACTAGCCCTAGCTTTAGGGAGCACTTGGTCCATTGTTCCAGGATCCAAGCTTCCCTGTCCTTTTTGCTTTTTGGCCTCAGCCCTTGTCAAAGCAAAAATATGCCCTGGGATGCCCAGCATTGCTGCATGGGCCTCCAACTCCACATCTGACCAAGCTGATGTCTCCAAATCATTCCCTAATAGACAGTCTACAGGTAAATCTGAAGCTACCACAACTTTCTTTGGACCAGTAACCCCCCCCCAGTTGAGATTAACAACAGCCATGGGGTGGCTAAGTGTGTTGTTGTGAGCATCGGTTACTTGGTACTGGTGACCAAGTAGGTGTTGTTCAGGGTGGACCAGTTTCTCTATGACCATAGTCACACTGGCACCAGTGTCCCTGTAGGCCTGAACCTCAACACCATTTATTAGGGGTAGCTGCTTGTACTTATCCATATTAAGGGGACAAGCAACTAAGGTGGCTAAATCAATAGCCCCCTCAGAGACTAACAGCCTCTGTGGCCTCCCTAACAAGGCCAACCCCAACTAAGTTACCAATAGTGAGCCCAGCTACTCCCTTGGATTGGCTATTAGTAGGTTTGCTCCCACCACCACTGCTATTAGTAGGGACACTAGGTGTAGCAGTAGGGGTTGTAGTGGTAGGAGGCTTGGTGCCTTTCTTTGGACAACTGGGATCTGTTGTCCAATGGCCTTTTATTTTACATAAATAGCACCATGGTTTCTTTTCCTTGTTCTGATTAAAAGAGGATTTGGGCCCACCACCCCCACCAGAGTGTTTTTGTGGGCCTGATGAAGACTCATTTTTAGATTTGTCCCCACCCTTGTCAGAAGACTTACCATCCTTCTTTTTGTTGCCATCTTTGTCACCCCCTGTATGAACTTTTCTGTTCACTCTTGTTCTGACCCATTTGTCTGCCTTCTTTCCCAATTCTTGGGGAGAGGTCAGATCAGAGTCCACCAAGTACTGGTGCAACAAATCAGACACACAATTATTAAGAATATGCTCTCTCAGGATCAAGTTATACAGGCTGTCATAATCAGTAACTTTACTGCCATGTAACCACCCCTCCAAGGCCTTCACTGAATGGTCAATGAAATCAACCCAGTCTTGTGAAGACTCCTTTTTGGTCTCTCTGAACTTTATCCTGTACTGTTCAGTGGTTAAGCCATAACCATCCAGGAGTGCATTCTTAAGAACTTGGAAATTATTAGCATCATTTTCTTTCACAGTAAGGAGCCTATCCCTACCTTTTCCACTAAATGATAGCCATAGGATAGCAGCCCACTGCCTTTGAGGGACATCCTGTACAACACAGGCCCTCTCAAGTGCAGCAAACCACTTGTTAATGTCATCCCCCTCCTTATAAGGGGGAACTATCTTGTGCAGATTCCTGGAATCATGCTCTTTTGCAGGATGACTATGGGGAATACTGCTGCTGCCACCATGGGTTTCTAAACCCAGTTTCTGTCTCTCCTTCTCTACTTCTAAAGTCTGTCTATCCAAATCCAGCTGTTGCTTCTTGAGCTTCAGTCTGGTTTGTTCCACTCTCAATCTATTGAGCTCCCTTTCTAACAATCTGTCATCAGGGTGGGTGGGAGGGACATGCCTTGAAACAGAAGTATGGTGAGAATGGACAGAAGGAGACCTGTCCCTTACAGAAGCCACCCTAACAGCTTGGCTAACAGAAACATCACTACCAGTATGGTGAGAATAAATGCTTTTGCTATGATGTGAGACAACACTATTTATATGGTGTGGCTCATCATCATTACCAACTATGCTAGACTGTCTAGTAATGGGCAGCCTAGGAAGTTTCTTTCCTGAATCTTTTCCTGGGGGAGTCCCTGGATCAGATTGAGAACCATTAGCTACTTTTTCTACAGATTGGGCACTTATGGCCTTATCCTGTACTCTAAGCATGTTAATTAACAGTTCTAAGGAAGGATTCTTCCCTACACTCAAACCTCTCTCTATGCAGAGACTCCTTGCTCCTTTCCAGCTAAGGTGATCATATGCAAGTTTGGACAGATCAACATTTTGGCCTGTGCCAGACATTTTTAGAGAGAGTTAAAGTGATAGTAAAATAAAATAAAAGTTTGTCAGAGCTTTTAGAAAGACAGAAAAAAACTTTTTAAACTTTTTAGAACTTTTTTTGAAAGTTAGAAGTACTTTTCAGCACTTAGAAAAGAGTGAAAAGAGGAAATGCAAAACTTTTTGGCTATGTGTATATACACTGACCTTGTTTTGTATATTTTTCTCTCATGAAAAGTACAATGACAAGAGTGGTAAGTAGTCTCAAAGCACTTATCCCACCGCTGCACAACCAATGTAGGAGGCTGGACTGGCTTGTAGTGAGTACCTAGGGGTACTTGCACCTTGCACCAGGCCCAGTTATCCCTTATTAGTGTATAGGGTGTCTAGCAGCTTAGGCTGATAGATAATGGTAGCTTAGCAGAGCAGCTTAGGCTGAACTAGGAGACGTGTGAAGCTACTACAGTACCACTTAGTGTCATATGCACAATATCATAAGAAAACACAATACACAGTTATACTAAAAATAAAGGTACTTTATTTTTTATGACAATATGCCAAAGTATCTTAGAGTGTACCCTCAGTGAGAGGATAGGAAATATACACAAGATATATATACACAATAGCAAAAATATGCAGTATAGTCTTAGAAAACAGTGCAAACAATGTATAGTTACAATAGGATGCAATGGGGAAACATAGGGATAGGGGCAACACAAACCATATACTCCAAAAGTGGAATGCGAACCACGAATGGACCCCAAACCTATGTGACCTTGTAGAGGGTCGCTGGGACTATTAGAAAATAGTGAGAGTTAGAAAAATAACCCTCCCCAAGACCCTGAAAAGTGAGTGCAAAGTGCACTAAAGTTCCCCTAAGGACAAAGAAGTCGTGTTAGAGGAATAATGCAGGAAAGACACAAACCAGCAATGCAACAACTGTGGATTTCCAATCTAGGGTACCTGTGGAACAAGGGGACCAAGTCCAAAAGTCACAAGCAAGTCGGAGATGGGCAAATGCCCAGGAAATGCCAGCTGCGGGTGCAAAGAAGCTTCTACTGGACAGAAGAAGCTGAGGTTTCTGCAGGAACGAAAAGGGCTAGAGACTTCCCCTTTGGAGGATGGATCCCTCTCGCCGTGGAGAGTCGTGCAAAAGTTTCCCGCCGAAAGAACGCCAACAAGCCTTGCTAGCTGCAAATCGTGCGGTTAGCGTTTTTGGACGCTGCTGAGGCCCAGGAGGGACCAGGAGGTCGCAAATTGGACCAGCAAAGAGAGGGGACGTCGAGCAAGACAAAGAGCCCTCTCTGAAGCCGGTAGCACCCGGAGAAGTGCCAGAAACAGGCACTACGAGGATGCGTGAAACGGTGCTCACCGAAGTTGCACAAAGGAGTCCCACGTCGCCGGAGACCAACTTAGAAAGTCGTGCAATGCAGGTTAGAGTGCCGTGGACCCAGGCTTGGCTGTGCACAAAGGATTTCTGCCGGAAGTGCACAGGGGCCGGAGTAGCTGCAAAGTCGCGGTTCCCAGCAATGCAGCCCAGCGAGGTGAGGCAAGGACTTACCTCCACCAAACTTGGACTGAAGAGTCACTGGACTGTGGGGGTCACTTGGACAGAGTCGCTGGATTCGAGGGACCTCACTCGTCGTGCTGAGAGGAGACCCAAGGGACCGGTAATGCAGCTTTTTGGTGCCTGCGGTTGCAGGGGGAAGATTCCGTCGACCCACGGGAGATTTCTTCGGAGCTTCTGGTGCAGAGAGGAGGCAGACTACCCCCACAGCATGCACAAGCAGGAAAACAGTCGAGAAGGCGGCAGGATCAGCGTTACAGAGTTGCAGTAGTCGTCTTTGCTACTATGTTGCAGGTTTGCAGGCTTCCAGCGCGGTCAGCAGTCGATTCCTTATCAGAAGGTGAAGAGAGAGATGCAGAGGAACTCGGCTGAGCTCATGCATTCGTTATCTGAAGTTTCCCCAGAGACAGAGAACCTAAATAGCCAGAAAAGAGGGTTTGGCTACCTAGGAGAGAGGATAGGCTAGCAACACCTGAAGGAGCCTATCACAAGGAGTCTCTGACGTCACCTGGTGGCACTGGCCACTCAGAGCAGTCCAGTGTGCCAGCAGCACCTCTGTTTCCAAGATGGCAGAGGTCTGGAGCACACTGGAGGAGCTCTGGACACCTCCCAGGGGAGGTGCAGGTCAGGGGAGTGGTCACTCCCCTTTCCTTTGTCCAGTTTCGCGCCAGAGCAGGGCTAAGGGGTCCCCTGAACCGGTGTAGACTGGCTTATGCAGAATTGGGCACATCTGTGCCCAACAAAGCATTTCCAGAGGCTGGGGGAGGCTACTCCTCCCCTGTCTTCACACCATTTTCCAAAGGGAGAGGGTGTCACACCCTCTCTCAGAGGAAGTTCTTTGTTCTGCCATCCTGGGCCAGGCCTGGCTGGACCCCAGGAGGGCAGATGCCTGTCTGAGGGGTTGGCAGCAGCAGCAGCTGCAGTGAAACCCCAGGAAGAGCAGTTTGGCAGTACCAGGGTCTGTGCTACAGACCACTGGGATCATGGGATTGTGCCAACTATGCTAGGATGGCATAGAGGGGGCAATTCCATGATCATAGACATGTTACATGGCCATATTCGGAGTTACCATTGTGAAGCTACATATAGGTAGTGACCTATATGTAGTGCACGCGTGTAATGGTGTCCCCGCACTCACAAAGTTCAGGGAATTGGCTCTGAACAATGTGGGGGCACCTTGGCTAGTGCCAGGGTGCCCTCACACTAAGTAACTTTGCACCTAACCTTTACCAGGTAAAGGTTAGACATATAGGTGACTTATAAGTTACTTAAGTGCAGTGTAAAATGGCTGTGAAATAACGTGGACGTTATTTCACTCAGGCTGCAGTGGCAGGCCTGCGTAAGAATTGTCAGAGCTCCCTATGGGTGGCAAAAGAAATGCTGCAGCCCATAGGGATCTCCTGGAACCCCAATACCCTGGGTACCTCAGTACCATATACTAGGGAATTATAAGGGTGTTCCAGTAAGCCAATGTGAATTGGTAAAAATGGTCACTAGCCTGTTAGTGACAGTTTGGAAAGAAATGAGAGAGCATAACCACTGAGGTTCTGATTAGCAGAGCCTCAGTGAGACAGTTAGTCACTACACAGGTAACACATTCAGGCACACTTATGAGCACTGGGGCCCTGGGTTACCAGGGTCCCAGTGACACATACAACTAAAACAACATATATACAGTGAAAAATGGGCGTAACATGCCAGGCAAGATGGTACTTTCCTACAATGACCACTTCATATTGGTCAATAGGCAATGTACCAGCAGGAACATGGTATTCTATTTCGTATTGAAGAAATTCTTGAGACTGCAGTTTAGGGTCAAATACATAATCTACATCAGTGGCTGTCAAAGACGTAGCCCATTGTATCCATCGCGGGTGTAAAGCTTTCGAATTAGGAACACTCGCTTTTGTAACAGCCTCTAAGGCCGGAACCGGGGAAACGACAACTATGCGTTGACCCTGGGCCAGCGGTCTTTCTTTAATAACAGCCATCTGTACTGCAGTGAGAATTTTCTCAGTTTGTGCAAAACGTTGCTCTGCAGCAAAATACAAGTGAGACTTGTATGCAATCGGGACAGTCTCCCCTTCATTAAAGGTGACATAAGTAAACCCAACAGCCCCAGGTATCACCCTGATCACTAAATGTGTCTTATTGTCCCGTGTGTGTAAGTGTTTAACTGCTAAGAGATCACTCTGCAATTCTCGCAGTATGTGTGTATGTTCAATCGTCCAAAATGTACTCGAAAAATTCGGGCGAATCAACTCGTATAAGGGTTTTATACGCGTTGCATAATCAGGAATGTAAGTTCTGCCAAAATTCAGAAACCCCAACAATGACTGGAGCTTCCGAACCGTATTGGGAGGCTGCAATAAAGCACATTTCTCCAAAAAATGTGGCGCTAGGCTCTTGCCCTCACTCGATAACTCATATCCCAGGAAAATGACGCTGAGGAAGGCAATCTTCGATTTTTTTAAATTAAACTTATAGCCAATATCAGCAAACCCCACAACAATGCGCGATACACGCCTTAGATGTTGCAGAATCTCATCATCTGTCAGATATATGTCATCAACATATGATAGTGCTTCAGGGTCGAACTCATGCAGCGTTACACGAGCCGAAAACAGTCCTGGGCTATTCTTATACCCCTGAGGCAAACAACCAAATTTTTTCTGAGAGCCAAACGCACTGAAACAGGTATAGTCCCGACTCTCGGGCGCTATATTCTGGCAGAAAAATCCATTCGAGATATCCAATGTTGTTTTGTATTTTTTACGCACTATATTATTCATAAGCGCTGCGCTATGTGAATTCTGTATTGCATATGTGCGTGTATGACTATTCAAATGTCGGTAATCCACCACTATCCTATATGAATGGTCCGGTTTAGCAACCGGAAACAAGGGATTATTCATCGGCGAGACACAGGGCTCAATTACACCCTGATACTCCAATTGTGTAAGAATTTTTCTAACCGATGCCCTAGCTTCAAATTTGATAGGATATTGCGGTTGTGGCTGAGGTTCGCCCTTTATCGGAATTACATGATAAGGTGATTGCCTGTCCTACCCCACGTTATTTCTATATAAGGCGGGAGCCTGTGCTAGAGCCCATGATTTACTATAGGACTCCGCGAGTTCTCTCGGAACAAGTGGTGAGAAGGAAGGTGTAATAACCTCCTCCCCAACTGGACAGTCGCGAACAAAGTCTGGTGGCCAATCCTGTTCGGCCAACAGAACATCATATGATTTCACCACATGGTCCCAAAAAATGGCGTTTATAACACGGTCAATGTCCCCTTCCAATCGCAGAGTCACTTCATATACTCTATCAGGACCAGAGACACGCATATCCGCCGTCTCGACTTGTATGAAGTCATCAGTTGCTTTCACCTCCAGATGCTCTAGAAGACTCCGGCGAACTATTGTGACCTCTGCTGCGCTGTCTAACAGTGCTAACGCCCATGTCTTGTTCGTCAAGAGAACTCTCTTCTTGAGCGGCATGTCTAACTGAGACAGCTGCCACTTTCTTCTTTTTAAATTGCTGTTTCTGTTGCAGCGGTTTCTCTTCTTGTTTAATAGAAACCTCCGCCGAGCGTTGTGAATCCTGTCTCGGTTTCACGTACTCCGTCCTCCTTCTCTTTTCCGAGGAGTCCTGAAAGGAACGAGATTGGCGTGTATCAGTACATTGATATCTATCAGGCGTCTTCAAAGTATCCCTATTCCTGAGATTATACTTATTCTGTGGGGTCTCCGGTTGCGGAGACTGCCCACCATCCTTCTTAGGTGTTTGCTGTTTCTTTTCCCAGCGCTTCTTCGAACCCTCAGGTTGTTGCTGTTTAGCATTTTCTTTATTATTTTTACCCTGTAACTGGGGTTTTTGTGGTCTAGCCCCTAGGCTATCACGACCAATACTAGAATATGTTTCCGCTATTATTCTCGGAAGCTCCCGCTCCTGATTAAGCAGCGGTACATCCCGAAGACGCATACGCACTGCTAGTGCTACTGCCTCTCCCTTGAGATTACTCAAAATAATAGAAGAAACTGTGGCAAAATTGCCCAGCAACTGCATGCCCAAATCCAAGGCAGGGGCAGCCCCATATTCATCCTGAATCTGTTTAAGTACTTCCGGTAAATTAGCTAATGTCGGTGTACCGTGTGCCGTAGTGTAGAGCGCGGCAAACACCGTGCCCCAGGTATTACAAAGGTCCACCGGAGGAACCATCCCGTACGGCAAACACATCGTCAAAATTCTATGTTTATCCTGAGGTCCCGTATGGGGAAATACTGCTTCCAGCGTATTAATTTTTGGCGCCAGCCAAAACGGAGTCTCCTCCCGTTTAGCCGGTACTTTACCCATAACTGAGTGTACAGTGGCCGGATTAAGACCCGGAACCACTGCCTGTGGGTGCGCTGGAGCAGCACGCGCTGCGTTTGTATTTAGTGTCTGCATCACAAACTGAACTAATTGTCTATATGTAGCCGTTAATTCTGTATATAAACGACGAACTTCAACCACTGCCAATTGAGCAACCGCAGGATGTGGTGTATATGTAGCCAATAAAGGCCAGGTAGGACCATCATTACTCAGTGGACCTAACCTAACTTGTGCTATTGTGTGTGGGAGGGCGCCATCAAGCCAATTATGGTGTTCTTGATAAGATAGAGGTATTTCTAAATAAGCGTAAGCCCTGTATTGTCCAGGGACATTCGCAACTGTGTATTCGTGAAAAGTATTTGTTCCCCCATCCACCGCTGGAAATGCGACCCAAGAATAAAAAAGTTCCGTTCTATAGGCTGCATGGGCGTCCACCACAAAAGTGACTGGACCCCCCTGGACTGTCAGTCCATGTGTCAATAGATGTCCCGTGAGCGGATGCCGCATATTAATTGCTATGTTCACTACATTAGGATTTGCCATTTTATAAAAACGGCTTCAGGTCAGAGAAGGCACACCAATATCGGGGTTTTTCCTTTCAAAGTTCAAGCTTGAACAACCAACCACTAAGCAATAGGAAGCACCTATGCCGTGGCGGCTGAAACCCTCAGCCCCACGGACGTCTCCGTATACGGAACCGAGGAGTCAAAATATATATGAGACCAAGAGAGTCAATCGGACCTAATCATTAGAGCCAGACCAAACGTTGGCGGCGCCATGTCGCGTGGGCTCTCATTATTCTAAATGAGACTACTGGATTTCTAGGTAGCAGGATCGATAACGGTGTGGGGGACTGAGTCTGACCCACGTGTAAAGAACTCTGTCACCCTAAATCCGGTTTTTGCTCCGGCTAACTAGCAGTGCCTCATTTCTCCCATGTGGAAGGAATGATTTGGCAGCCGAGCGCATGACATCTTTGGAACTTCTCAGGGAAGTCGTGGTTACTCAGATCCAAACCAACTCTCTTATTTCCAATATGACCTCATATACAAATGACAAAGACAGTATAAGTTTTATATAATGTTTTAATAAAACGACTGTATTTTAGATATTAAGGCGTGAGCCGCAATAACCAGAACGATACAACACAGTAGGATTGTAATAGTTACCAGGAGAGTAAAACATAAAAACAAAGCTATCATATTGTCAAACAGTTTCTACTCTCCCTCAGCTTGTTCTATCTAGAGCACAGCATGTTACGCTTCTAGCTTGCCTATTAGAATCACCGTGGAGATATCAGCCCTCATACCTGAGCAAAGACCTGTGATCTTGGTTCAGAATCTGCAACGAGGCAGTCAGCATCAAGTTGTGGTTCCCTGGTCGGAATCTCCCTCTTGCGTGTATTGGGATAAGGAAGTGATTTTATAACTAACATGTCATTGTGATCACAAAATGTCCCTACGCAGGAATGCCAAGTCTAAACTCGTACCACGTCTATCGGCAATGTACCAGACTGTATCCTTGACTGAAGCACAGAGTAAATATGTTATGGAGAACTCCGGTGCTGAAGTAGGCAAAACAGTGTGATATGAATAAAAAACAACACCATAGAACTGGCTATTTGAAAAATAACAGTACGAAGCCTAATAAAAAGCATGTAGAGCAAAGTGCACAGAGGCTCTAAGCTGTCAGCAAATGAATAAAATATATTCAGGGCAAAATGCACAAAGGCCTAAAGCCTGAAGCTAAAGCGCAGTGAATACGTAAAACTAACCACACTACGGAACTATACTTCTTTCAAAGCTGAAATGGAAAAACAGTTTGCGAGACAGGCATTCATGCATTCTGTGAATGCGGACCTCTTTAATTTAAAGCACGGCAATAAGAATTGATTGACATATATCACAGCCTTTAATAGACATTGCAGAATCCAAGTGGCCAAAAATCAAACACAGTTCACTATTTTACAGAGGACTAAAGGACAAATTAACAGATCTGTTGTCACAAGTAGTGAATCCTCCAGAATCGTGTGATGAACTGATTGACCTGGTGGTCAAATTGGATCATTAACAGTCAGAGAACGACGGTCAGATCAGGGATGTCAAGACACCAAATTGGTAGTTCTTAGAGAAAAGAAAACAGAAGTGTGAAAAGGGGCTGATGGTTCACAGCCTATGCAAATAGGAAACATAAAATGCCCCTTGAGAGGAGAAGAGAGGCGGTGACACAGAGATATGGACCTGTGTCTATACTGTGGTAAGAAAGGTCATTCTTTGCGGGATTGCTCAGTTAAACCCTAAAGAAGATATGAAGCTGGAAACTAGAGCGCCCGGAAACTGTGGAGACTAGATCCCCGGACTTCAATGAAAATATATTCTCCAAGACATTGGCTCAGACTAGTTCAGATAAGGAGTATCAACATTTCTATGTATCTGTACAGTTGGAAAGGGGTTCCACATCAACAACAATACACATTTTGGGGGGGCTTGGGTTGGCCGGCAAAGATGATGACTGCTGCCTAGAGTGGCTCCAGTACCGGCTGCGATAATCCCCTAACATTCATGCATAGATCTGGTCCCCAGTGCTGCTAATACACCGTGTTTGAAGCAGTGCTTTCTGGGGAAGCTGAAGAGTTGGTTGCTGCCTTTCTATGACCCCCTGTGCAAAGAAATCGACCTTGCTGCTGCAGGTCATGCAGCTAGGGCTATGATTGGGCAGTGCAGCCGCACTACAGAGGGTGAACGCCAACCCGACAATCCATTCGGACTCGCCGAGGCCTTTGAACAAAAGACTGAGGGTGCTCCACTTGGCCTGCGGCACCCTCCATTGTGGCTCACATGGTTGCAGTCACTGCGGGTGATCATGGAGGAGCTCTGGAGCATTGGTGAGGCCTCGCTGCAGGTTGGACTGCAGCCCCAGTGGTGTGAGGTGGTGCAGTTGATCAGACCAAGGTCAGTGGCGTACAATAGTGAAGGAGACCCGGAACGCTGGTGAAATTGTCTGATGAAACGGGGCGCACCCCCAATGCAGGATGGCAGGCTGGCCTCGCCACCAAAGAAACACCACCATCCAAGTAAGACAAGTGTGCCACACTCCCCTTGCGTCCTCCTTGTGGGCTGGGGACTGGTTGATGTTGCGCCTGACGGTGCTCCTGGGGCCCAGGTAGCGATGGGCCCCAGATGGCCGTGAGGAGCCTCTCTACCATCTGGAGTGCTACTGGGTGGTGAGGGATGAACGGTGCAGGGGTTCTGACACCATAACCTTGTGAGTTGATGGCCTTTTTGCAATTCAGCAGGGTAGGGCTTCTGCAGTTTTGGCTCACCCCCCAGTGATGGACCCCTGCTCCAGATAAGTAGTTCCTCCAGACCCACTGCTGCACGGGAACTGTGGGCAATGGAGACTGTATGATCACTGACCCCAAATAGACTTCACAGTACCCACTCTTGGAAGCTCTGTCTTGGCCTGCAATGTGTAGCACCTCTCATGGGTGATCAGGGGTATGGCGGCCCAGACGACGGGCTAATAGATTGACCAGTCACCCATGTAGTCCGTTGTGGGTGCTTGGCCCTGCAGAAGAGTGCTCAGAATATCCAGCTGCAGAGGCCATAACTGTGACTGGAAGAGAGCTGAGAGACTTTGGAACCACTAACCACTTGTGACCACAGACTCCCAGGTGCCCTGTTCCTGCTCTGCCCTTGGACTTGCTAATGATGACGGGCGGTAAGAGAACCCGGCTGGTGCACCAAACAAAGCTTGGGAGGTACGCAATGCCCAGGAAGACAGTAGAAAGCACTGGGGGCAACACAATGCTGCCATCTGCAGCACACCTGTCATGGAAGAAAGTGCCCTACCCTCTAAGACATTCTATCTGCAGTCATTGGAGTTATTGGGAATTCTTACTACCTTAGAAAGTAACATAGACTCGGTCTCTTCTGAGGTTTCCACACCATGGGTCAGAGCTGACCTCCGCACCATGAGAACTAAATTGTCTAAGATGGAGGCGGCACCTGACCTGAAGACCCTAGTCAAGGAGTAAAAGATGGCTACAAAGGTACTATAGGACTCAATGGAAGACTTCAAAGGTCACTTTAGAAGGAATAATGTCCAGATCATCAGAGTACCAGAGAGAGCTGAGAGGCCAACAGTCGAACTATTTGTCAAAGAGCTTATTCTAAAAAAATTGCAACGTAGAGGCGCCTCTAACTATTTTTCAGTGTAACTGGCCCACCGAATCTCCGGTACTCTACCCAAACCGGGTGCTCCACCTCTGACACACAAAAACTCAATCATAACCTTTTTCCCCAGACTTTACCTTAAAGGTTCAGTGGCTTCAGCTCACTTTTGCTTTAGGTCAAAAGAGCTTTGAGGGAGCGAGAAAAAAAGTACTCAATGATTTTCCTAGCCAGTTGAGAATCGTGCGGAGAGTAAGACCTGGTATTTTGACCGAGCTGAAGACGTGTGGGAACGCTGGAGAATAGTGGCTGGCACTAGATCGGGGGCCAGAGGAAAACGACAGAAGCGGGATGTGGCCCAGTCGAGGCAGTCTGAGAGATCGGACATGACATGACAACAGCATCCTACCACACCTGAGATGAACACCTGAGATGCTGCGGTAGGAACTTAGGGGGTCATTCTGACTCCCGCCGGGCGCGGTCACCGCGCGCCCGGCGGGAGCCGCCAAAATACCGTACCGCGGTCGGAAGACCGCGGCGGGTATTTTGAGTTTTCCCCTGGGCTGGCGGGCGGCCTCCAAAAGGCCGCCCGCCAGCCCAGGGGAAAACGACCTTCCCACCATGAAGCCGGCTCGTAATCGAGCCGGCGGAGTGGGAAGGTGCGACGGGTGCTACTGCACCCGTCGCGTATTTCACTGTCTGCTATGCAGACAGTGAAATACAAGCGGGGCCCTCTTACGGGGGCCCCTGCAGTGCCCATGCCATTGGCATGGGCACTGCAGGGGCCCCGCGACACCCCCTACCGCCATCCTGTTCCTGGCGGGCGAACCGCCAGGAACAGGATGGCGGTAGGGGGTGTCAGAATCCCCAAGGCGGCGCAGCATGCTGCGCCGCCTTGGAGGATTCTGACGGGCAGCGGAAAACCGGTGGGAGACCGCCGGTTTTCCTGCACTGACCGCGGCCAAAGCGCCGCGGTCAGAATGCCCTGCGGGGCACCGCCGGTCTGTCGGCGGTGCTCCCGCCGACCCTGGCCCCGGCGGTCTGAGACCGCCGGGGTCAGAATGACCCCCTTAATCTTAATGGAAGGGGATCATAAAAGGAGCTTGGTCTTCCCCTGAGTGCAGTGAACTATTCAGGCAGAAAACAGAAAAACTTAATGACATTCCTCTTCGGTAACATTTTTCTAGATAGTTACTGTAGATAGAAACCACCTACAGTAACGTCGATCCCCAACCTTCCGACCTCCCGAGCATCCCAGCAAACTCCACCACCGACCACCTGCTCACCGCATGTGGACAACTCAGCAAATCAAACACGATCACACTCATGAGCTCCATCCACTCAGGAGCAGCCCCCAATCCTTGTCCCCACAGGATCTTCAACCTTGGAAGAAACAAGAACAGCCGCCAGCTCACCACCATCATCAACGCCTCATTTACCATGGCCACTTTTCCAGAAGTCTGGAAACACACAGAGATCAGACCCCTCTTTGAGAAGCGAGCTCCAGAATTATTACCTGATCTTTCTGCTCCCGTTCTCCACCAAAGTCTTGGAAAAGGCCATCAACCTCCGTTCCCCGCCAAAGTCATGGAAAAGGCTATCAACCTCCAATACGCCAAACACCTGAAGAGAAACAACTTGCTAGACCACTCCCAATCAGGCTTCAGAGCCAATCACAGCACCGAGACAGCCCTGTTAGCTGCAAGAGACACCATCCACCCCATTATGTTCGACCTTTCTGCTGCCTTTGACACCGTCTCCCACCGCACACTGATCAACCAACTACGTTAGATTGGGATCCCAGACAATACGCTCAGATGGATGGCAGCCTTCCTCACGGGATGCACCCAGAGAATCCACCTCCACCCTTCACCTCACAGGCCAAGCACACCATCTGCGGCATCCCCCAAGGCTCCTTCCTAAGCCTAACACCATTCAGTGTCTTTTTGACACCACTCACAAACATTTTGAGATCATGCAACTTCAACATCATCTATGCTGACGTCACGCAGCTCGTCCTCTTGCTCTCAACAGACTCCACCAAGACGAAGACCAACTTCTACAACTATATGAAGAATATATCTGCCAGGATGAAGGACAACTGCCTGAAGCTCAACATGGACAAAACAGAGGTTCTGATCTTCGGCAGACACTCAACCCTCTAGAACGACTCCTGGTGGCCAGCAGTCCTCGGACCCACCCCCACACCAAAAGATCACGCTCGCAACCTCGACATCATTCTCGACAGGGAACTCTCCATGAAATGCCAGGTCAACTCAGTTTTCTCAACCTGCTTCTACGTGCTCTGCATGCTCCGCAAGATCTTTAAGTGGCTCTCCATCGTCACAAGGAAGACAGTGATGCAGGCCCTCATCACCAGCCAACTGGACATTGGCAATGTACTTTTTGCAGGCACTACCACCAAAGTCATGCAAAGACCCCTCATGATCCAGAACGCAGCTGCCAGACTGATCCTCAACCTGCCCAAGAGAACCCATATCACCCAGCACCTGAAGGACTTCCACTGGCTCCCGATCCACAAAAGATGCCACTTCAATCTCCTGACTCATGCCCACAAAGCCCTCCATAACCAAGGACCTGCCTACCTGAACTAATGCCTTCACCTCTACCAACTGACCAGGAACCTCTGCTCAGCAGACATCGTCCATGCAAAGATACCACACATATGTTGCTGTCAAGACGGAGGATGCTGCTTTTTCCACCTCACCACCAAAATCTGGAACTACTGCCTTCACCTCCACAACGCACACTCGCTGACCCACTCCAGAGAGAAAGTGGAAACCTGGATTTTCAAATAAACACCTGCAGCAAGCACCTGGTTACCCACTCAGATGACAAACCGTGCTACTCAAATAACACCTGATTGATTGATTGATAGGGGACACTTCAGTTATGGGGAGGCTGCGGGTAGACGAGGGCCGGAAGCAGGTAATGACCACCCATTGCTGATATAGGGGGTCATTCCAACCCTGGCGGTCGGTGTTAAAGCGGCGGCCAACCCGCCAACAGGCAGGCGGTAAAAAAAATGGAATTCTGACCCTGGTGGGAACCGCCAACACAGACCGCCACTTTAACACTCAGACCGCCACGGCGGGACAAACAAACAGCGCGGCGGTCACCGCCAACAGACAGGCGCCAGACAATGTACCGCCCACACTATCACGACCCACCAATCCGCCACCTTTTCCGGGGCGGGAGCCCCGCCGATAAAAACACGGCGGAAACAGACTACGAACGGGAAAACGCTCACCTATACACACTCCACGAGGAATCTGGATAGCATGGAACCCGAATTAAACATCCTACCAGCCATTGTCTTCCTGCTCCTCTACCAGGAGCATGAACGCCAGCGCAGAAGACACCGGTGAGTACTGCACCTACGACACAGGGGAGGGGGGAGGAGAAAAGGTTACGGGCACACACATACGCGACCCCCCCCCCAAATCCTTACACACCAATGCAGAGCAACAAGTCAGAGTAACACCCCCTAAAACCCCCAGAATAATGCCAAGACAAACTAAAATGTTCATTAAAATTGAAGTATATTAAAGCATATTTGAACTGAAGTGAAAAATGAAATTTATCAAATAAATATATTACAACATGAACAATATATCCATAGTCCAAAAGTCCGGCACATATTGCCTACATTCCACTGTTCGTGGGCCAATGTGCATAAACACATGGGCAAAGCCCACACTCGAGACCCGTTTCCATTGGAGAGAACACTGCTGGGGCATCAGATGATAAAACCACAGGCACCTCAGGGGGAAGGGAAGGGGGGGCACCTCAGCCACATGAGTCCACGACGCCAGATCCACGAGAGGCCTCCATGCCCACTGTACCATCCTGGGGAGTGCAAAGCCACAGTCTCTCAAGTCTCTACAGTGGGTGGATTGCCCACTGTCCCATCCTGGGGAGTGCAAAGCCACAGTCTCTCAAGTCTCTACAGTGGGTGGATTGCCCACTGTACCATCCTGGGGAGTGCAAAGCCACAGTCTCTCAAGTCTCTACAGTGGGTGGATTGCCCACTGTACCATCCGGGGGAGTGCAAAGCCAGAGTACATCAGGTGGATTACAGACTCCACTGGTTATGGAGGAGGCATGTTGGCCAGAGTGCTTCGTGAAGCCCTGCCCGACACAGATCCGGCCCTGCCAATGGTCCAGCGGTGCTTGAGATGAAGGGCCCAGCGGAGCAGTTCAGAGACGGTGGTGCCCAGCGGAGCGTTGCTTGACAGGAAGGGCCCAGCGGAGCGGTTCAGAGACGGCGGTGCCCAGCGGAGCGGTGCTTGACAGGAAGGGCCCAGCGGAGCGGTGCTTGAGATGAAGGGCCCAGCGGAGCGGTTCAGAGACAGCGGTGCCCAGCGGAGCGGTGCTTGACAGGAAGGGCCCAGCGAAACGGTGCAGAGACGGCGGTGCCCAGCGGAGCGGTGCTTGACAGGAAGGGCCCAGCGGAGCGGTTCAGAGATGGCGGTGCCCAGCGGAGCGGTGCTTGACAGGAAGGGCCCAGCGGAGCGGTGCTTGACAGGAAGGGCCCAGCGGAGCGGTGCAGAGACGGCGGTGCCCAGCGGAGCGGTGCTTGACAGGAAGGGCCCAGCGGAGCGGTGCAGAGACGGCGGTGCCCAGCGGAGCGGTGCTTGACAGGAAGGGCCCAGCGGAGCGGTTCAGAGACGGCGGTGCCTAGCGGAGCGGTGCTTGACAGGAAGGGCCCAGCGGAGCGGTGCTCGAGATGAAGGGCCCAGCGGAGCGGTTCAGAGACGGCGGTGCCCAGCGGAGCGGTGCTTGACAGGAAGGGCCCAGCGGAGCGGTGCAGAGACGGCGGTGCCCAGCGGAGCGGTGCTTGACAGGAAGGGCCCAGCGGAGCGGTTCAGAGACGGCAGTGCCCAGCGGAGCGGTGCTTGACAGGAAGGGCCCAGCGGAGCGGTGCTTGAGATGAAGGGCCCAGCGGACCAGTTCAGAGACGGTGGTGCCCAGCGGAGCGGTGCTTGACAGGAAGGGCCCAGCGGAGCGGTGCAGAGACGGCGGTGCCCAGCGGAGCGGTGCTTGACAGGAAGGGCCCAGCGGAGCGGTGCAGAGACGGCGGTGCCCAGCGGAGCGGTGCTTGACAGGAAGGGCCCAGCGGAGCGGTGCAGAGAGGGCGGTGCCCAGCGGAGCGGTGCTTGACAGGAAGGGCCCAGCGGAGCGGTTCAGAGACGGCAGTGCCCAGCGGAGCGGTGCTTGACAGGAAGGGCCCAGCGGAGCGGTGCAGAGACGGCGGTGCCCAGCGGAGCGGTGCTTGACAGGAAGGGCCCAGCGGAGCGGTTCAGAGACGGCGGTGCCCAGCGGAGCGGTGCTTGACAGGAAGGGCCCAGCGGAGCGGTTCAGAGACGGCGGTGCCCAGCGGAGCGGTGCTTGACAGGAAGGGCCCAGCGGAGCGGTGCTTGACAGGAAGGGCCCAGCGGAGCGGTGCAGAGACGGCGGTGCCCAGCGGAGCGGTGCTTGACAGGAAGGGCCCAGCGGAGCGGTGCAGAGACGGCGGTGCCCAGCGGAGCGGTGCTTGACAGGAAGGGCCCAGCGGAGCGGTTCAGAGACGGCGGTGCCTAGCGGAGCGGTGCTTGACAGGAAGGGCCCAGCGGAGCGGTGCTCGAGATGAAGGGCCCAGCGGAGCGGTTCAGAGACGGCGGTGCCCAGCGGAGCGGTGCTTGACAGGAAGGGCCCAGCGGAGCGGTGCAGAGACGGCGGTGCCCAGCGGAGCGGTCCTTGACAGGAAGGGCCCAGCGGAGCGGTTCAGAGACGGCAGTGCCCAGCGGAGCGGTGCTTGACAGGAAGGGCCCAGCGGAGCGGTGCTTGAGATGAAGGGCCCAGCGGACCAGTTCAGAGACGGTGGTGCCCAGCGGAGCGGTGCTTGACAGGAAGGGCCCAGCGGAGCGGTGCAGAGACGGCGGTGCCCAGCGGAGCGGTGCTTGACAGGAAGGGCCCAGCGGAGCGGTGCAGAGACGGCGGTGCCCAGCGGAGCGGTGCTTGACAGGAAGGGCCCAGCGGAGCGGTGCAGAGACGGCGGTGCCCAGCGGAGCGGTGCTTGACAGGAAGGGCCCAGCGGAGCGGTTCAGAGACGGCAGTGCCCAGCGGAGCGGTGCTTGACAGGAAGGGCCCAGCGGAGCGGTGCAGAGACGGCGGTGCCCAGCGGAGCGGTGCTTGACAGGAAGGGCCCAGCGGAGCGGTTCAGAGATGGCGGTGCCCAGCGGAGCGGTGCTTGACAGGAAGGGCCCAGCGGAGCGGTGCTTGACAGGAAGGGCCCAGCGGAGCGGTGCAGAGACGGCGGTGCCCAGCGGAGCGGTGCTTGACAGGAAGGGCCCAGCGGAGCGGTGCAGAGACGGCGGTGCCCAGCGGAGCGTTGCTTGACAGGAAGGGCCCAGCGGAGCGGTTCAGAGACGGCGGTGCCTAGCGGAGCGGTGCTTGACAGGAAGGGCCCAGCGGAGCGGTTCAGAGACGGCGGTGCCCAGCGGAGCGGTGCTTGACAGGAAGGGCCCAGCGGAGCGGTGCAGAGACGGCGGTGCCCAGCGGAGCGGTGCTTGACAGGAAGGGCCCAGCGGAGCGGTTCAGAGACGGCAGTGCCCAGCGGAGCGGTGCTTGACAGGAAGGGCCCAGCGGAGCGGTGCTTGAGATGAAGGGCCCAGCGGACCAGTTCAGAGACGGTGGTGCCCAGCGGAGCGGTGCTTGACAGGAAGGGCCCAGCGGAGCGGTGCAGAGACGGCGGTGCCCAGCGGAGCGGTGCTTGACAGGAAGGGCCCAGCGGAGCGGTGCAGAGACGGCGGTGCCCAGCGGAGCGGTGCTTGACAGGAAGGGCCCAGCGGAGCGGTGCAGAGACGGCGGTGCCCAGCGGAGCGGTGCTTGACAGGAAGGGCCCAGCGGAGCGGTTCAGAGACGGCAGTGCCCAGCGGAGCGGTGCTTGACAGGAAGGGCCCAGCGGAGCGGTGCTTGAGATGAAGGGCCCAGAGGACCGGTTCAGAGACGGCGGTGCCCAGCAGAGCGGTGCTTGACAGGAAGGGCCCAGCGGAGCGGTGCAGAGACGGCGGTGCCCAGCGGAGCGGTGCTTGACAGGAAGGGCCCAGCGGAGCGGTGCTTGAGATGAAGGGCCCAGCGGAGCGGTTCAGAGACGGCGGTGCCCAGCGGAGCGGTGCTTGACAGGAAGGGCCCAGCGGAGCGGTGCAGAGACGGCGGTGCCCAGCGGAGCGGTGCTTGACAGGAAGGGCCCAGCGGAGCGGTGCTTGAGATGAAGGGCCCAGCGGACCGGTTCAGAGACGGCGGTGCCCAGCGGAGCGGTGCTTGACAGGAAGGGCCCAGCGAAGCGGTGCAGAGACGGCGGTGCCCAGCGGAGCGGTGCTTGACAGGAAGGGCCCAGCGGAGCGGTGCTTCTCACGGCGGGGCCCTGTTCAGCGGTGCTTGTCTTGGCGGGGCCCTGTTCAGCGGTGCTTGTCTTGGCGGGCCCTGTTCAGCAAAGCTTCTCACGGCGGGGCCCTGTTCAGCGGTGCTTGTCTTGGCGGGGCCCTGTTCAGCGGTGCTTCTCACGGCGGGGCCCTGTTCAGCGGTGCTTGTCTTGGCGGGGCCCTGTTCAGCAGTGCTTGTCTTGTGTTCCTAGGGAACCAGATCTGGCCAATAATTCCCACTCAGTCGCCATCCGACCTTTCGCTTGCGGGGCCCTCCTGTGCTGGAGTCCTGGGCCCGTGGGTGTCCTCCGTCACACCCCAAATGGGGCTGGTGGGGCCCTCCTGGGCAGCTCGCCTGCTGCCGGACTTGTCCGCCCTGCTGCCCTTGCCCTCCTTGGCAGAAACTCTGCGGCCCTTGCCTCCCTTTCTGGATGGGCCAGGTGACGGTGCAAGGGTGGTGTCCTTGGGGGCAGCCGTCTCAGGCCTGTCGCGCCTGCCCTTCCCTTTTTTGGTTCTTTTCCCAGGGGGTGGGCTGGCTGTCCCCTTGCTGCTGGCCGATGTTCCTGCCCTAGGAGCTGGTGGACTCCAATAGCCCTGAACGATGGTCCTAGTAGGTGCAGGACTTGTGGTGGCTGAGGTGCAGATTGGAGTCTTATGAGATGGAGGGGGTGGGTCAGTTGTTGGAAAGAGGTCAAGGTTGGAAAGGAAAATCAATTTAGACAGACAGGGACGGGTAGTTGTAGTGGGTATGGGAATGGAGGAAGAGGATGTGGTTGTAGGAGAGTCGATTGTGGTGTCTTTGGGTGCAGGTGCTTGTGCTGGAGGCTGTCGTGAGGTGGATGGCTGTTGGGTGGGTGACTGCCTGCGTTTGTGTGGTTTGGAAGAGGGGGTGACAGACACACTGGGAGAGGACACAGGGGACGTGTAAATGGCAGTGGGGGTGGTGACTGCACGTGTGCGGACTGTTCTGGTGGGTGTGGTGGTGATGGACGTACTGGCTGATGGTGGTGTGCATGCAGGTGTGAGTGGAGACGTCACAGGGAGGGAGGAGGGAGACGAGGAGGAGGGGGACACAGAGGAGGCAGTGGCTGTTGGCATGTCTGCATGTGGATGTTGCTTGGGTGAATGCTTGTGTGATCTGTGGTGCTTATGTCTGGATAAGCTGCCCTTGGGTGTTGAGGTGTGTGCAGGCTGGTCTGTAGGTGTGTCTGGGATAGGCAGAGGAACAGGGGAGTGGGACTGGGTTGAGGAAGTTGGAGGGGGGAGGCTAGACACAGGGACAATTGCTGGCGTCAGTGCTGAGGCCAGAGCGTTGAACGATCGCTGATGGGCAGCCTGACCCGAATGAATGCCTTCCAGGTATGCATTGCTCCGATGCACCTCCCTTTCTACCCCCTGGATGGCATTCTAAGGGTAGACTGCCCAACAATGAGCGTCCTCAGGAGGTCAATGATCTCCGCACTGAGGGCAGCAGGGGTAACTGGGGCAGGACCTGAGGTGCCAGGGGCGAAGGAGATGCCCGGCTTCCTGGCCGAGCGGGCACGGGGCGAACGCTGAGGGGCTGCTGGGAGGGCGGGGCTGGTGCGCTGGGTGGCGGCTGTACCTGTTGTTGCGGTGGGCACGGATGTTGCCGCCACCACAAGGGAGCTCCCTTCCGAGGACGTGTCGGTGTCGCTGACGTCTCCACGGGTCCCCGTTGTGGAGCTCCCCTCGCCCTCCGTCTCACTGGTGTACTCAGAGTCGGTTGCATGGCCCTCGGGGGCCATGTGAGATGCAGCTCCCTCGTGCGCCGATGCCACTTCTCCTCCGCCTGATGATGCTAATGCACACATGAACAGGAAAACCAAAAAAAAGGGGGGGGGAGAAAGAAAGACATGTTGAGTGCATGCGTTGGCGGCACCGTTGGCGGAGAGGACAGACACAGAAGCCCCCTGCACTACGCTGCGCACTCGGGGTACACTACTCAATTATTGTCACTTGGCCTACAAGTCTATGGACGACAAATGCACACATAGGTGAGCCCGGACCATCGATAGCTGTACTTAGCACCCTACAGAGGTGGGGGGCGGGGGCACAGGGCCATGCCTAACGGAGGGGCCTAGCCTACAGAAACCGCCCTGGCCTAGAGATAGCCACAGCCCTCCTCCCCCACCCAGACACCTCCACTGTGCGCTAATATAGCAGAATGTGCTGATACTCACCCCCTTGTGTCTGCTGTGATGTCCTCACGCGCCCATCCAAATCGGGGTAGGCCACCGCCAGGATCCGGGACATCAGGGGGGTCAATTGCCGTGTGGCACCCCTCCTAGGTTGGGAGGCCATCCCCAGCAGAGCCTCGGCGGTCTTTCTGCTCCCGCGACGGATGTCCTCCCACCTCTTGCGGCAGTGGGTGCCCCGTCTGTTGTGGACCCCCAGGGCCCGGACGTCCTTGGCGAAGGCACGCCAAATGTCGATCTTCTGATGGGCGCTGACCTATGTGACATGTACAGGGTGGAACAAGAAATATCATCACTTTCCTGCATGGTCGATGTGAGTGGCCCCCTCTCCCCAACCTTGCCATGTGGCACATGCTCTCATCTGTTGTGCTTTGCACTCCTCATTCGCTCCCTCCCCACCATCTTACATCCACCCCACTCAACACAGGCATAGCCCATACTACGTGCTCCCTGTGTACTTACCTGTTGGTCTGGAGGACCGTAGAGTAGCGCATACTGGGGGAGGACCCCATCCACAAGTTTCTCCAATTCCTCAGATGTGAAGGCAGGGTCCCTTTCCCCAGTCGCAGCAGCCATTGTATTTCCCAGACCGAGGTCACAGCAGCACTTGCAGTATAGGTCCTCTCCTGTGGATGATCAGGTCTCGAGTGATTAAGCAGTTAGAAAATGGCGGTCACGCCCGCGGCGGTGCGTACCGCGGCGGTGCGTACCGCGACCGCCGGCGCACATCGTCATTGGCTCCTGAGACCCATAGGGTTCAATGTTAACCAATGCTGCTTTGCGCCGCGGTCTTCGACCGCCTACCGCCACGGTGTGCCACGCCAGCGCATTGACCTCACATCCCATTGTCACACTTCACAGGTCAGGCAGCCGCCATTTCAAGGGCCCACATGGCTTAATTTCTACTGCGTCACACAGGCCTAGGCCTTGCATTGCCACTCATACAAGCCATTCAATGCATAGCGAATCGTGTACTGTGCAAGCTGTGGTTACGTACCTGTGGGTTGCTTGACTCTGTGCTCCATGTTGTCCTTCCTAGGCACCGTCCGCTGGGACTTGCGAGGAGATGGAGGAATCCTCCTGTGTACAGACCGCTGGTGGACCTGTCGACAATGGAAGAACGACATGTCATACTGACATACAGACTTGACCGAGCCACTATACATGAACTGTGTGCCCAGCTGGAGCCAGACCTGATGTCCCCCATTCGCCAACCCACAGGGATTCCCCCTCTGGTGCAGGTTCTGTCAGTACTCCATTTTTTGGCAAGTGGATCATTCCAAACAACAGTGGCCATATCATCAGGGATGTCTCAGCCTATGTTTTCTAAGGTTTTGTCCAGAGTGTTGTCTGCCCTGATGAAATACATGCGGAGCTACATTGTTTTCCCTGAGGTGGGCGATTTGGCTACAGTGAAGGGTGATTTCTATGCCCTTGGACATATCCCCAACATCATTGGTGCCATTGATGGGACCCATGTGGCTTTGGTTCCCCCCAGTGGAAGTGAGCAGGTGTACAGGAACAGAAAAAGTTATAATTCGATGAATGTCCAGGTGGTCTGTTTGGCTGACCAGTACATCTCCCATGTAAATGCCAAGTTCCCTGGGTCTGTCCATGACGTGTACATCATGCGAAATAGCAGCATCCCTTATGTGATGGAACAGCTACAGAGACACCGTGTGTGGCTAATAGGTGACTCTGGTTACCCCAACCTGTCGTGGCTACTTACCCCAGTGAGGAATCCCAGGACAAGGGCAGAGGAACGCTGCAATGAGGCCCATGGGTGAACTAGGAGGATTATAGAAAGAACCTTCGGCCTCCTGAAGGCCAGGTTTAGGTGCCTGCATATGACAGGTGGATCCCTAATGTACTCACCAAAGAAGGTGTGCCATATCATCGTGGCCTGCTGTATGCTTCACAACCTGGCTTTGCGACGCCAGGTGCCTTTCCTGCAGGAGGATGGTCCAGATGGTGGTGTTGTAGCAGCTGTGGAGCCTGTGGAGAGTGAAGAGGAGGAAGACGACGGGGACGACACAGACAACAGGGACACAGTGATACAACAGTATTTTCAGTAGCACACAGGTACGAATCAACCACGCCATTTTACATTTACTTAAAGTCTCCTGCCGCTCTACTGTCTGAGTTCCCCCCAGTTCCTGTTAACTGAGTTGTGACTTTCCCTTCCGTTTTCAGAGCTGTGGGCCCCACTGTGTGACCTCTGCTTTGTTTGCCCATGGACTACAGCTGTGTGACAGTGGTATGTTGTCATCACAATATAACTGAACATTTTTGCACCGTTATGTCTAATACATTTGTTCAAAATACAAGCAGACTCCAGATTTTTTAAGTGCAATAGGTGAACTTATTAAAGTGCTAAAATTAGGAACATGATTGTAAAACGGTGATGGGTGATGGTGGAGTAATGTCCATGGCAGAGTCCAGTTCTCAGTCTCACAGGTGCATTGTCCATATGCCTGTGGAAGGATGGAGCAGCGGCAGTTCAAGGTTGGACAGGGTGACAATGTGGGACAGTGGGATGACATCAGGGGGTATCGTTTGCTGGCGGGGGTCTTGGCATCCTACTCTGTCTTCTTGTGAGATCTCAGGTTCCGCTTGCGGGGTGGTTCTTCTTCTGCAGGAGGTGGGGTTCTGGTGGCCTGTCGTTGTGTGGGGGCCTCCTGTCCACTAGCGCCGGCGGAGGTGGTAGGCTGTTCCTGGTCCAGGCTAGTGACAGGGGCCCTTTGTGGTGCCACATGGTCCCGCAATGTGGTGACTATCTGGTTTAGGGCCACGACGATGGTCCCCATTGCGGGAACTAATGCTCCTCCGTTCCTCTCTGAACCCCATGTACTGTTGCTCCTGCATGACCTGGATCTCCTGGAACCTGGCCAGTATCGTAGCCATCGTCTCCTGGGAGTGGTGGTATGCTCCCATGATGGAGGAGAGGGCCTCTTGGAGAGTTGGTTCCCTGGGCCTGTCCCCCCCCCTGTCGCACAGCAGCCCTCCCAGTTCCCCTGTTTCCCTGGGCCTCTGTCCCCTGGACGGTGTGCCCACTACCACTGCCCCCAGGTCCCTGTTGTTGTTGGGGTGGTGGGTCAACCTGGGTGCCCTGTAGTGGTGGACACACCGCTGATTGACGTGTCCTGGAGACAGAGGCATGGGCCCGCTGGGTGGGAGCTGTGCTGGTGTTCCCAGAGGGGGTTAGGTCTGGTGTAGACTGTGGCTGTCTGGGGGGAACCGACTGTCCCGAGGTCCCCGATGGGCCGGGCTGGTCATCTGGGTCCAGGGAGACAGAGCTGCTGTCATCACTGGGGGCCTCTTCTGGGGGTGGGATGGACATCTCTGGACCCTCCGTGGCGGTGTGGTGGCGTTCGGGTCCTGCAGTGGTATAAGAGTATGGTTATTGCTTCTGTGTGTGGCATTTCGTGTAATGGGTGGGTGGCCGTGTACCCCAGTGCTAGCATTCCGTTGTGGGGGCTTTTGTGACGGTGGCTTGTGGGGGAGATGGGTATGTGCAGTGGGCATGCTTTGGTGATGGGTGTCCATGCTTTGGGGATGCATGCAGGGGTAGGTTTTGGGATGGGTGGGTTGTGATGGTGAGCCATTTGCAAGGAGTTGGTGTGATGGGGTGGGGGTGAGGGTGGGGGTATGATTTGGCATGCAGGTGGGGTGGGGGGAATGAAGTAGTTGAGATTTGCCTTACCAGAGTCCATTCCTCCGCCTACTCCTGCGAGGCCCTCAGGATGCAGGATGTGCAAGACTTCCTCCTCCCATGCTGTGAATTCTGGGGGAGTAGGTGGGGGTCCGCCGCCAGTCCGCTGTACCGCGATGTTGTGCCTTGATACCATGGAACGCACCTTCCCCCGTAGGTCGTTCCACCGCTTCCTGATGTCGTCCCGATTGCGTGGATGCTGTCCCACTGCGTTGACCCTGTCCACTATTCTTTGCCATAGCTCCATCTTCCTGGCAATGGTGGTGTGCTGCACCTGTGCCCCGAAGAGCTGGGGCTCTACACAAACTATTTCCTCCACCATGACCCTGAGTTCTGCGTCAGAGAACCTGGGGTGTCTTTGGGGTGCCATGGGGTGGTGTGGATGAGGTGAGGGGTGGTGTATGTGTTGTAGAGTGTGGTGGTATATGGTGTTTTGTGCGTGGAAATTGTGTGGGTGATGTTGTGATTTGCCTCTGTGTGATGGTCTACTCTATGCTGTGCTGTCTCTCTCTGTCCTTCAGTCGCAATAGTGGTCGTAAGGGTTTGTGGGTGATGTGAGTGTGTGTTTTATATTTAATTGGGTTTGTGGGAGTGGTGTGTGTATGTGTCTCAGGTGTGTATATTTTGATTTGTCCAATGTGGCTGTGTTTTGTAAAGGTGTGTGTATTTTGACCGCGGCGGTGTGTACCGCCAATGGAATACCGCGGTTGAAAGACCGCTGCGGGGATTTGTGGGTCGGAATGGTATGGGCGTATTTCTGTTGGCGTGACGGTGGAGGTTTGGTCATCGCCAGTTTCCCGCTGACCTTTGGTGTGGCGGACTTTTGTTGTTGTCGGGTTTTTGGCGGTTTGCCAGTTGCGGGTCAGAATGACCGTGGCGGTTTACCGCGACCGTGGCGGTGTTATGGCGGTCTTCTGACCGGCGGTAAGTGACTTTTACCGCCGAGGTCAGAATGACCCCCATAATAGTGTTTTGGGGAGACAGGTGCTCTGCAGAGTTGGTGGGGGTGGACAGTTCGAGGTTTCACCATGTGGGGAGGTGGGGTGGCGGGGTTGGGTAAGTGATGTCTGTTGTTGTTATGTTTAAACTGGGTTTCATATGTCCATACTGCTATGTGATGTTTCAACAGTGCTACCTTTTTATCTTCAAAAGGGTCACTCACCCCTGACACCTACAGCCCACTCACTATGAGAGTTTTAGAGGGCCTGCAACGGGCCACGAAACATCAGTGGTCCTACCCTTTACAGAGATGGTTGTCAAATTGCTTTCCTAGAATGTTAATGGGTTGGGGGACAAACATAAACGTAGGATAGTCCTGCAATATGTTAAGTGGCAGACTCAACCTTGTTTTACTTCAAGACACTCACCTCAGGGGTACCACTCACCAAGCCCTAAACAGATGGGGATACAAATATTAGCTTATGTGGGATACACCACGGACTCTAGAGGGGTGGGTATCCTGGTCTACAAAATGCTACCTTTGATGGTCTGACACACCTAGCCTGAACCACATGGCAGATATGATGTGATAGCTTGACTCTGTGGAGACAAGCCAGTCAACATATTATCAGTGTACATTGCACTGCGCCTCAATGACCCTGCCCTCTTTTTTTTGTTGAATTGAGTCTCCTACTGCTGCAGATGCTGGAGGCCATACTACTGAGGGGGAGCGACTTCAACTTAGCGTTAGATGACCAAATTGATAGATTCCCTATGTGCTCTGGAGGATCCTCCAATCACTCATTTGTGGACTTTCTGGTGGTCTTGGGTCTGGTGGATGTCTGGCGTTTCCATAGTTCAATGACTTCACAATACAGCTTCCACTTTGGGGCAGAGGGGAGCCTCTCCCGAATAGACTACATTTTTACTCTTGCGCACATGGTCCCTGACTGTAGTGAATTATGTCATTTAGCCAGAGGGATTTCAGATAATTCGCCTGTATGGGTAACATATGGTCCTTTGGGAGAATCAGCTATGTGTGCCTTTGTGCTGAATCCTTGGTATTTCAAGGTGCCCAGAATGAAGGAGGGACTTTGTGCCGCCACAGAACACGATTGCGCTGAAAACAAGGGGTCCTTAGACTCTGGTATAGCACTGTGGGAGGCATATAAGACTGTCATCAAATAAAAGATACTTGAACCGCTTGAACGTGAAATTAAACAACTAGATGACAGACTTGCTACCCAGCCATCTAGAGACACTCAGCATGTCTTGAGGCTCAAACGGAACGCGTATAAGGACCTAGCTCTCAATGCGGCCAGAGCCAGCCATTGTGCAACACAGCAGGTTAGCAACAGAGCCGGGTAACATGTAGTCTGTCTTGATATGTGCGACAGGGTGAACTGCTGGTTGGCAGAGGGACATGCAGACAGTCATTAGTGAACAGGTTCAGGGTGGACAGGAGGGAGCAGGGCTTTCTGATTACTACACCTGCATATATTCGCCAGTTGCCACCACTTCAGCAGGTGACTCGTGCAAGCTGTTGGCTGACATTAGTCTCCCCAGCCTGTCCAGTGAGGACAGGGATCTGCTTGAGGCAGACCTAATGGTGGAGGAAATTGCTCAGGCAATACGAGACCTAAACTATGGTAGAGCTGTGGGTCCTAATGTAATCCCTATCGAGTTTTATAAACTTATGGCATCTAAGCTTGAGCCCCACCTCCTCAAAATGTTTTGTAAGAGTCAGGACTTGGATATACTTCCTGAGGACCAAAGACTGGTCACAATAGTGGTTATATCCAAGGATGGAAAACCACTGGATGAATGTGCTTCATACAGACCCATTTCATTGTTAAGCGCAGAGGTTAAAATCTCGGCCTAACTCTTGGATACCCAACTGCTGCGAGCGGTTGCACCTCTCATTCATCTATATCAGTCCAGTTTCATGCCATGACAAAATACAGTGCGTAACTTATGACACTTACATGGGGTCCTAGGATGCAATGATTCCCAATGGGAGGATGCCGTGGTACTCTCCTTAGATGCCAAGATGGTATTTAATACGGTGGAATGGTCATATGTATTTTAAGTACTCAGTAAGTTGGGTTTTGGCCTGCGGTTTTTGAGTTCGGTCTGGCTTCTATATACTGACCCAATGGCCCAAGTTACAGTCAATGGAGGCCTGTCACCTGTTTTTAATCTCCATCGTAACACCCAGCATGGCTGCCCACTTTCACCCTTGATCTTCGCTCTCATTCTGGAACCACTGTCAGCATAGATCTGACAGGATCCCTTGGTCCGTAGACTTTGGTGGACGGAAGACTGGGAGGACAGAATATCCTAGATGACATCTTGCTGTATGTGTCCAACCCTTCATTAGCCCTTGATAGACTTATGCATATACTTACCCAATTTGGTACCTACTCTGGTTATACCATCAACTGGCAAAAATCTTTTATCTATTTACTTCATGCGATGGTGCTGAGACTCCCACGCAGTTGTGAAGGCCAGATTGTCCAGGAAGGTTTTAAATACCTAGGGATCTATGCCACAATGGATCCTGCACAGTTCTATGCCTGCAACCAAGCTCTGCTGCTGACCCATCTTAAGATGTTCGACATTGGAGGACGCTACCCCTCTCGTTGTCAGGCAGGGCGGCCCTCTTTAAAAAGATGGCTCTCCTGCATTTCTTATATGCGCTCCACAACACCCTTTATCTGGTCCCAGATTCCTATTTTACAGAAATAGAATGCAAAGTACAACTGCTACTCTGGGGTGGTGTGGCACCCTACACTGCTTACCCAAAAATGAGACGCTCTTGATACGATGGAGGAATTGCCCTTCCCGATGTCCGGAAATATTACTGTACGGTGCAGCTGATGGTAGTGCATTATTGGATGCATCTTCTGCCAACCGAGCCTGCTTATCAGCTGGACAGACTGGTCATGCACACGGGGGAATATAAAGGGGCTGTACACGAGGGGAGCTTGGCATACGGCTTTTAGGTGTCCTACTGCCATGCCACTTAAAATCTGGCACACAACACTTAAAACCTTGGGTTGGATCAATAAGATCATGCAGGCCACCCCACTCTGGGATACTGCCATCTTGGGAACTTTTGGTGATCATTCAGGTTTTGCCAAATGGGATTAGATTTGTCTGTCAAGGGTGGGTGACCTTTGGGAGCAGGGGGGAGTTGTTTGCTTTCAAGATCTGCAAAAAGTCTACCAACAAGCCCCAACAGAATACTACCAATATTTGCAAATCCGTCATGCCTTGTTGACTGCCCTCCCAAAAGGTGAAATGCTCTCAGTTGCTTCCCCCCTAAAGGACAGACTACTCAATACATATATGCCCAGTAGGGCAATCTCCCTACCTTATCAAAAGATACTCAACAACTCCCCCCATGCTTTGACTCAATTGAGGATGCAGTGGGAGCATGACTTAATTACTTTAGAGGACGACGAATGGCAGGAGGCACAGGCATGTCCAAGGGAAGTAGCTATACGGGCCAGGTTCAGATTGGTACAGCTTAAAATCCTCCACAGGGCATATCTGACTTGTACCATGGTGGTGAAAATGGGCAGAGTTGTAGATGGCCAGTGTTGGAGGAGGTGTGGCCAATTGGGCTCTTTACTACATATTGTGTGTAGTTACCCAGTACTACAAGAGTATTGGACAGCAGTACTTGAAAGTATTAATTTTGTGTGTGGGCAAATTGTGACACTTGACCCTAAATGGTGTCTCCTTAATGTCTAGGATGAATCTGATCTGGGTCGCAAGGACCTCATTTGGGTCACTCTGGGTCGGATGGTGGCTAAGCGTAATAATACTGTTAGTCTCTGGCGGGGCAGAGTCACCGCCACACCTTGATCACTGGAAAACTGGTGTATGTTGGCTGAAAAAGTGGTGTGTGAAGGATGGGGATGTCCCCCTAAATGAATGAAGATCTGGAGCAACTGGAACAGTTATAGACAGAACTTGTGTTCGATGTGTTCGGGAATGGTGCCTGGCCTTGAACATGTGTCGGCGGAAGGTATGGCCGAGAGTAAAGTAGTGAACAACCAGGGAGTGATAGAGTTAGACATGTTTAAGGGTTTCTGGAACGTGCAAGTCTTTATTTGGAAAATCACGACCATGGCAATGTACTTTGCGCTGCAATATTCTGCTTTCCGGCGTACTACTGTACTTAATAAAAAGAATTGTTAAAAAAAAAAAACATTTTGATATGCTCAGGAGCCACTGGTAATTGTTTGGATATTGATTTGGTTAACAGTCACAGTATTCCCAGTCTCCCCAGGAAAAAACCTGAGGTGGTGAAAAACATTGATGGGAGTAAATTGACTTCACGTCCTATTATTCATTCTACGGACTATCTGACTCTGACCTTACATGGGAACCATGTAGAGAGGATATGTTTAAAAGTACCACAATTGCAAGCCGTATTAGGTATTCCTTGGATTCCCACCCATATTCCAACTATCGACTGGATTAAATGGTCCCTTACATTATATTCAGACTTCTGTGATACACACTGTAAGAAATCTGTTGTAGAAGACACCATGGTGGTAGGTATTATTAAGGCCAGTGCAGTCACGTAGTTTACCTTCTTGTTATCGGGAGAATGAGGATATAGGAGACTAGAACAGGGTGACAACTCTTCCTCCTCATCAACCCTACGATTGTCATATTGATCTACAAACAGGTGCACAAATGCCTTGCAGTAGGATATATGCCTTGACTGAAAAAGACAATTGTCATCTATGACTATATTTAGATTAAATGTTAGAAATAGGTTTCATCAGACCAACTCAGTCTCCTGCCTCCTCTCCATTATTTTTTAAATCGAAGAAAGAGGGGTGAACTTAGAACATGTAGAGACTTCTGAGCTTCGAACGTAGTGAGGATTAAAAATCATTATCCATTGCCATTGATAACTACCCTCCTGGATCAGATTAAAATAGCAAAAATATTGACAAAACATGACTGGGTGCTTACCATCTTGTACGCATCAAAAAAGGAGAAAGTGGAAAACTGGCTTCCACACTAAATTTGGTTTATACGAAAACGTTGTCATGTCCTTCGGGCTGTGCAATGCACCCGCTGCATTTCAGTACTTCAGAAAGTTTTGGATTCCTGTGCAGTGGCTTAAATCGATGATATTCTGATCTACTCTGATAATATTACTGAGCATGTACAGCATGTTAAAAACTTTCTCCAGAAATTCCGTAACCACATTTTGTATATCAAATTTGAGAAATGTGAGTTCCATGTGTATGAAGTACACTTTCTAGGATATGTAATATCCTCACAAAGGATTGAATGGACCCTCAAAATGTCACAGCCAAAGTACATTAGAGTTCTTCTCAAAGTGTGAAAGAAGTTCAACGATTTTAGGGTTTTGACAATTTTTATCAGAGATTCATTGACCATTTCTCCCCATTGGTTTCTCCCATTACTACATTACTGAGGAAGGGTGTTACATTTCAATGGTACATGCTGGTGGAAAACACTTTTCAACATCTTATAAAATGTTTTATGCAGGCACCCATCTTACAACATTCAGATCCTATACAACCTTACATCGTAGAGGCAGATGTTTCACAAGTGGCAGTGTGAGTGGTGCTTTCACTAAGAGACAGTTCTACAGGTGAATTACACCCCGTTGCCTACTTATCCCACAAATTAAATTCTGCAGAAGCAAACTATGCAGTAGATGATAGAGAGTTGCTGGCAATTAAAAAGGCTTGTGAAGAATGGAGTCATTACTTGATAGGAAACCTACATACTGTTACTATTTTGACAGATTGTAGAAATCTAAAATTCTTATAACCTGCTCATGCCTTGTCTACACAACAATTACGGTGGGCTCCATTGTTTTTACAATTCTGATTTTGTAATACAATTGTAACCTGGTTGCAGGCATGATTAAGCAGATGCTCTTTCATGTTTGGGATATGATTACATAGATCAGCCTAACAAATCCCCTTACATCATTCCTTTGGAATAATAACCAGGTAAAGATTTTCTACAACAAGTGTCAATAGAACAAGGAAATGAAAAAGCTAAAATCAATAGCCACACACATCAAGGCCAGCCTATCAATAGTTTAGTGTATGTACAAGGTGCCTTATATGTTCCCACTGCCATGTTACAGAAAGAGGCATTAGAATAGTGTTTAACATAGGACACTCAAATGCTATTATTCAAAACAGAATTGCTGCCATACTTAAATCGGATTCTGCCTCTTTGTGATAGAACAAAAATTTCAAGATTGGTGGCACTGCTGTCTTTTGTAAAAGCTGGGCAATAAAAGGGATTAAACTATTTTAGGAACTAGGTACCCGAGCCAATCATATTTCCTTTGCTGAATTGCAACTCAAACACAAACTTACTAATTCAGACTTTTACAAATTCCTAAAGATAAAAGAAGTGATACTGAATCTGGGTAACACTCACAATCTAGATCTCCTATCCTTATTAGAGAATTTCTCTAAGTTAGTACTTGTTACCTCTAAAATATATAACTTCCTTTTGACACTTGAACCACATCTCACTAAAAACACTCTTAGCATAACATATTCTGGGAATTAAATAAGCCCTCTATGGTTTGGGCAAACATGTAGAGTTCTGCTTTAGAGGAAAATTTCCACCAGCCTTATCTCAAAAGAGAATGTGGATTCTATACAATACCTACTGGACCCCTATGAAGCTGCATGATTTGGACCATCAAACTCAAATCTTTGCTGGAATCATATATCGGAGCCTGGGGACGTAGTTCTCATGCCCTTTAGATGTATACTCATTCCCCACAATTCAGTCAGTGCTACAGCAAGTCTTTAAGACTTAAAACTCCATTGAACCTGAGAGAGCTCTCTCAGGTATCTACGCTACTTGTTTATACTGATATACATTTTCAGAAACGGAATTCAATATCATCTTCCTGGAAATTGTGGAATGAATAAACCTCCTTTTTACTTTAAGGTGCCTAAAACTGTTTGTCACAAAGGAAGAGCAGAAATACATACATACTGAAAGGTGCAAATAAGCTTCACAATATTGATCTATTAAATCAGGACCACTTCTTTGTAACCAATACACCGGATTTAAGATGATATGCAATGCAAACATGATTGGGTAGCGAAGAAAGCTATACAATTTAATGCTTAAAGTGCTTTGTGCTTCAATACATTTCACACAATTGACCTGATTTCTTACTGCAATAAAGTGCAATAGAACAAAAATGCCAAAAAAGCTGGTGCCTAACAGTATTCAAATTTTAGAATAAAAATAACTCTTAGTAGAATACGAAAAAGTATTAAAAGTGTGAATGGCCACAACCTGTAGCGAGCTTTGGGGTACATTGATACATTGAGGTGTTTATATGCTTTACAATATTGACCTACTTAAGACCAATCCTTAATACCCCATACACCTAATTTAGGATGATGCGCTCAAGAAGAAAGCTATAGAATTTGATACTTAAAGTGCTATGTGCTTCAGTACTTTGAGCTGCGTAGGGGTGACCTAATTGACTGGAGTGATGCCCTGCACAAACAATTTATAGAAAACCTGAACCCCGGGTTTTTCAGATCTCACAGGACCAATAAATTGACATACTAGTGCTTACATACTCATCGGGTCTGATGGAACCCATGGATTCTGATATTTCTTCAAGCAGCCCATTTACTTAGCATGTGCTTCTTCAAATAGCTCTACCCGCTTTAACTTCGCCAACCACTCTTGAGGAGCAGGCACTGTAGTAGTACGCCAACGTTGTAGAATTAATGACCTTGCAAACGCTAAAGTTGCTGCAATGAAGCTCTGAATGTACTTGCCCAAATTAGATGTTTGACTTGTCGCCCCAAACAGTACCAACTTCAATTCCACTTGCAGAGTCACCTGAATTCCTTGGCTCAACTGCCAGAATACATGATTCCACAATTGCACTAACTTGGGACACTCCCCAAAAATATGTACCCAGTCCCCTTTTTAGGTCGAGCGTAAGTGTATGACCTCTTGTATACTTTTAGTATAGTTCTTCTGTGGGCTTCCAGCTATTTCATTTGTTAGTGTGTCATTTAAAAATCCTTGCTTGCTACTTGTCAGTCATGCCTCTTTGTCCCTCCTTCTTCTGTGTGGGAGCAGGGACCAACTACTGTACAATTACGCTTTGTCCTGTTTATCTCTTCTTCTAGTGGACGTTTTTCTTTGTTTCCTGCTTGAAGCTTCAGTTTTCATTTGCACAACAGCTTCACTTTGCTGTCAACAAGGCTGTAAATCAGCCAGTTATCTCAGTCCCATTTGCTGTTCATCGGCTGTCTGCAAAGAATGGGCCTGCCTGCAATGAGAGATAGTTGTGCATTTACAGTAGCGGCATTCTCTTCCCGGAAGCATGTGTGCTTTGTTTACTTTGGATGTCTGCCAAGATCTGAGGCATTGGGAAGGGCAACAGTGTATACAGAACAATACTAGGAGCAGGGCTTGGGAGTCTCGCAACCTTATCAACCTCATCAATCGATGATAGGGCGGGATTTGCCTTGACTTAAAAAACTCTTGCATAAACTAGCATATCACCTAGCACCCTATACCTTGTTGTTTTTGCAGCTTTGGCATTTTGAGACATACAGGCAAAATATCTCCACTCTCCTGTACCATTTCCTTGTAAAAAATATCAAAACCCCCACCTGAACCCTTGTCCACAAAACCCATTTAACTATCGTATCCAGCAATGCAGACTGATAATAAAGAGAAAATCAGACCTCCCTGCTATTTATCTATTTGCAAGATGGAATACTTCACTCTAGGATGTTTTCCATTCCATAAAAATATAATAATAAGGGAATCTAACTGTTTAAAAAAGCCAAGGTTAACCTTTAAAGGAAGATTTGTGAAGAGAAATAAAAACACTGGCATTTTAATTAATGAGACTTTGCCTATAAACATGAGTGGGAGGAGGGACCATTTTTCACGCAGGCGTCTGACTTTAAGCAGAAATTCTTTCATAGTTCAGTTTAAATAGATCCATACAATTATGTGTCACTATAATCCCAAGATATTTTATGGGACGATTACTACCAAAACTCTGAGAAGCGCTGGGGACATCACTGATGGACAGGCATGGAAGAGCAATGTCTCAGTTTTATCCTGATTGACCTTATACCCCTCCAGATTCATATAATCTTGAATAACATCAAATGCCCCCTCAATATTTTGCTATTCAGCCTTCAAATAAAATACTAGGTCATCCACGAATAACTTCAATTTGGACATCCCTTGAAAAGGAGGGATAATACTGCCGGTGCTGCGTATGTGTTCTGCCAAAGGCTCAATAAACAATATAAAAAGTATAGGGGACATTGGACACACCTGCTGCATGCCACGTTGTATCCTGGCATTGCCGACTGGCCTTGTTTTAATGATAACATGTGCTCCTGCCTCTTGATGTAATCTTTTGAGCATCGAGATCATTCGATCTGGAAATCTGAATTTCTCTAATGCAAAAAAGGGCATCTCAATTCACAAGATCAAGCGCCTTCTCAGCATCAACCATTGAGATTACGGCCCTATCTTGGACACAGGAGAAGCAGTCGATAGCTTGAACCTGATATTGCGTATTGGCAGCTAACGTGCGCTTTGGCAGAAACCCACACTGGTCTTTCTGGACCAAAGACTGTCCAACCTTAATTATACGAGATGCCCAGATCTTAGCTAGTAATTTATAATCAACGTTGAGTCAGCTAATTGGACAATCAGAATTGACACTGAGAGATTATTTTCCTTTTTCAAAAAGCTCACAAGTAGTGAATCTTTAAAAGTCACTGGGATATCAGTACTGTGGCTTATTTGATTAAATAAGCGAACTAACTGGGGCAGTAACTCTTTCTGAAATATCTTGTAGACTTCAGCTAGGATACCATCTATACTGGTTGCTTTAGCACTGGGCTTCTGCTGGAGTGCACAAGCCACCGCCTCCAGTGTAATATCCGCTATAATAGACTCCACCTGCACCCCTGCCAGACTCAGAAGCTTAATTTGACTGCAAATCTCTTCCAGGCTAGGTCAAGAAACAAACATACTATGGCCATAAATGGTGTAGAAAAATTTGGGCAATGTTGTCATCATCTTTTTGATTTGAATTAGACCCAGGATATTTAAGTGCTTTTTGTTTCCCACACACAGGGGAACAATTTGTCCACCAACTGACTTTCTTCATCCTGCTGCTGAAAAAAGTTTTTAGAGCTGGGAGTTTCTTTGAACATATAGAAGTCGCCAAGCCTCCGTCTGGTCTGATTGATCAAACTTATGCTTACGGTCAACTCTACACCCATCCACCTCCTTAATTGGAGCCTTATGTGCGTCATCCATGGTGTCTTGCAATTCCTTGACCTGTATTTCCCTAACCCGTCTCCAAGCTGACTTATAAGCAATAACCTTCCATCGGAATGCAGCTTTAAATGATTCACATACTGAGAATGGAGAAGTTGTGCCCTGATTAATCTCAAAGAATTCCTGAATGAATTTGTGTGTGCTACTCACCCATTCCTGATTGACAAGTAGTGCCTTATCAAACCGCCAATGTGCCCTTGAAATTCAGATGTCGTCAATTGCCACACTAACCCTAAAGACCGAGTAGTCTGAAAATGCATTGGCCCAGGTCCCAGTCCTTTCCCATTTAACTGACTTGGAAATTTAAAAATAGTCCAGGTGGGAAGATGTAGTATACTGGCTTGAAAAACATGTAAATTTTGGTTGCCCGCTATAGTCGAATCACCATGACTCTATTCAATTTAAACTATTTTTTATTGCTGCAATACCTTGAGCTGTTTTGGGTTTCAACTTTTGTTTAAATTTATTTGATCTATCCAGCTTAAGATCCTGTATGAAATTAAAGTTGCCCCCCCCAAATTAGCGGGCCAGTCACACCCACCATCAAAGAGAAAAATTCCTTCATGGAAGCGTCATTACCCTGGACTTAGCCATAGTAATTGAGGAGGGTAAGAAAAACTCCCTGGACCTGAACCTTCAAGATGATTCATCATCCTTCCTTATCTCTAATGACTTCACTTTTCCTCAATCTAATCGTCTGTACAAAAAAATTGCTACCCCTCGCACTGCTAACCCTGTGGATGTAACAAAAAGGAGTGAGAATAGGCCTTAAGTATAAAAAAAAATTGTCGAGCTCTCTTTCAAATGGGTCTTCTAGAGAAAAATTACTTCAGGATGAAACATGGCCAAACAATTCATTGCAGAACGATATTTTGCCTTTTTAAAATGCCACTAATATTGCTTTAAAGAATCATAATTTTAGGCATGACTTCTAACTTTCCTTACTCTGTCGCCCCAAACTTTAATTAAAAAAAAGCAACTGCATAATTTATTTTCCTCTTGTCTTATTTTTTGCTCATTACCACCAGGGAAAATGTGATCCTCCCAGAGGGAAACCCCTATAGCAAAGTTCCCTTAAACTAAATTTAAAAGGATCAGCTCTACACAAAATTACTTGCACACACATACATAGCACCACTGCTGAATATGCTCATTTTTAGTTTCACACCAACCCCCATACCCCATACTCACCCTGCACCACCAAACCCAGCCCACCAAAAGTGTCCATCCCAACCCAAAGGGGGAATAGCCCACACTACCCCCACCACTCCTAACTACTAATTGGATGCCCTGGAAAACCACCTGGCCTGCTCGGAAGGGGGATAAATACCCCCTATCCTTTCCCCCTCCCCTGCTGCCCTAGAACATAGCCTACTCATGTTGCAGCCTTAAATAATCATGGCCATGGCCCCCACTAATTTCCCTGCCTCCTTCCTAAATTGCCTATTGCTGGCTAGATACATGCTGGATAAGGGCCAGGGGGTCTTTCTAGTCCCAGCATTAACCAGACTTAACCTTATCCAAAAGACTTTGAGCATCATGAAAAGTTGTACATATATGGAATTGGCCCTTCGACAAAATGTTTAACTTTGATTGTTGAATAATAGAAGCCTGGGCCCCTGCTGCTTTAAAGTGTGTAATCATGCCAGCCAAATCTCGTCTTCTTTGGGCCGTAGCTGCTGACATACCAGAAAACACCCGCACTCGTTTATTCCCTGCGAAGGAGAAAGCTTTCTGTTGTATTGCTTTAGTAAGAATACGTTCTTTAATCCTAAAATCAGCAAAATTGACGATGATGGTGCAAGAGTACTTTGCATTTGGCTGCTGTTGGGAAGGTACGCAGTGCGCTCGCATGATTGCCAAATTGTCCAGTGAATATTCCCAAATAGCAGTCCTGATCAGATCATCCATGAACTGGAGCATGTCCCAATGCTTGGCCTGGTTTTCTGCCCCTTCTGGGACCCCTATGAAATGGAGGTTCGACCACCTTGAATAATTTTCCATCTCTTTCATTTTATTTTGGGATTCAGTCAGCTTTTTCTGGATTTTAGCAAGCTCAGAGTTCCATACCATCGAGCTACCCTCCAAATCTGATACTCTCTGTTCCAATTCCTGGAGACGTGATGAAATCTGCCCAATTGCTTCGTCAATTTTGCCTAACGATTGTTTGATCACGGCTGTCTCCTTCCCTGCATGTCCTTGAGCTCACCTAATTCCATCAAGATTGTCTCAAACAGAGCATGTGATTGCACCCGGGGTTGATCTACTATATCCTTCTCATGCCTGTCCTCCAATTGCTCCAGTTGCTTTCCTGATATCCCAGCCTGCCTGAGGGTTCTATCAACACTACTCTCTCTGAGCCGCAGACTTGGCTTCTGGCACCCTTCTACTAATCTCCTGATAATTGGTCCTGCCTCACTGTCTGGTTAGATAGTTCCTGGGGTTCCTCCTTTGATACCAAAACCACTCCACCTGAGATACTTGCCCTTGATGCAGCCTACCATCCCCCTCTTGTGCTGTGTCAGCTTCTCCAACAAATGGTGTGGTATTTACTGGATGTCGACTGCTGGAACTCTTAAGAAATAGGAGATAGTTGTGCCTCCCATCGGGACCACCTTCTGAACCACTGGCACCCTTCCCAGGGGGTTGCGTCTGCCATTGAAGCAAATACCTGGGGGTGTTCATTAGAAGGCAGAGACACAATCTGTCCATTTACCAGTGACATGACCTGTTGATTATTTCTCAGAGTTTTCTGCATTTCTGGCCGGGGGCCTCAGAGTCTGAATCCTCAAATGCTTGGATTGTTGACCCTGGCAGTAATGTGGTCTATACCATTGCCATCCCAGAAGGATTGCCAGATAGTTTACCCTTATGTGTGACCAGGGGGCGAGTAAGCCGCTTTTTGCCCTCTTTAATATTGGGGAGTCAGAGATCTCAGCTCTGGACTTGGGGCCTCTATTAAGGGCCTGCTGCATCTCTTCTTGACAAAATCCAGACTTGGCCAGTTGCCTACAGTTCAAATAAAGGACCATAGAATGTGTTACTGTAATTATGCCTAATCTTCATTTCTTTGGACAAAAGCACCTGGAACAAGTCCCTCCCCACGTAGATTTTCAAAGCGTAAGCCACAGATCCGGGGCCAGACCCAGCGACCTTCAACGGCTATTAAAAGTGCTGAGCACACAAATAAGCAAACACTTACCAAGCAGTGAGAAACCTGGCGGCCGGAGCAATCACGTCCTCAGTAGCTGCACCTATTCTTCCAAAGTGCAGAACCGTGCTTGCAGTCAAGCATGCAGCACCCCAGCTCCAACTGTGGCTCCTCCCAAATCAAGCTGGGGCAACAACGGATATCCTTCCGAGAGGGCAGCATTTTCCTTGTGTCAAATTAGAACTCCAGTAGCCTTGCGTCCTCTTCACATCTTCCTCGAGGTGGCTCCTCACTCTCCTCACTGTCACGGGTTCCGTTCGCACACGGCTTCTTGCGGCATCCTCAAGGCATCCTCACGGCTTCCAGCGCATACAGCCTGGCGTCAGCATATAGCACGGGGCTGGTTCGAGTAAGCCTACCCGTGGATCATGTGGTATGTGTCTGCGGGTCCAAGTCCCAGTCGTTCCCCAACAAGAGATAGAGTTGTATGTCGAGGTGGGCGAGCCACTGGAAACTCCAGCAAGGCTCAAGCCAAATGCCTTGCTCTGGCTCAGCTCAAGATCGTTTGGAACTTCAAGCCCAAGATGAACTGCCCTTTCCTGGAGGGAACCATTTTTTGAATCCTAGCCTCGGCTCCGCATTCTCTGAATACCAGTAGTTGTCCCTCTGCTAAAGAAACATGGCATAGTCTTTATCTGTTGTGAAGTGCTTTTATGTCCTTGGTAAAGTCTGTGCTAAGTTAAAGTGGCAAATGTAAATTGTGCATTCTGCCTATCACCCATCTAATCTCACCCTCTAAGATTTAAGGACAAGGCATTAACCTTGATGCTAGAAAGAGACACAGTGGGAAACTTGAAAAATTGGGATAAATCCCAGCTTGCCTTCTTTACCAAAGTATGTGATTGTAGGCAAAAAATGTATTTCACAGAGCGTCCTTTATATTCATTAGCACATATGAGAGCACCTTCAAAAATGTGAGTTTAGGATGTGTGCTGTACAAAAACCTCAAGGTTTGATTTAAACACCTATAATGGTGCTCTTTTATAATAACAATCTAGGCCACGTATGGGGTATTTATGACAACTTGCTTGCCTTTTAGTTTACTTACAGCATTATCATCAGGATGTGGCTAGGAATGTTTATCGGTTCATGTGTAAAAACCTTGGGCCTGATTTAGTTCTTGGTGGTCGCCACGGACCTGAGAAGACCATTAAGTCGACGGTCCTCTGCCTTCCATATTTAGATGTTACAATTCTGCAAGCGATTTGAATGGCGACAGATTTCTAACAGAGGAAGACGGCGGCGGAACCCAATGGACTTCGTACAATTGCAGGGGCAATGGAATAGAGGTAAGTGACACACACACACAGAAATAAACTACCTTAGCAATATGTGTACCCCACACTACACAACACAACACATTCACAGAATAACCCACTGCCATTCCAACACAAACCGCACATTCTGAAGAGACACATTGACATACATCCATGCCACAACATACTCGCACCATTGACACTGTACCCACATGCCACAACCACAACAAACAACACAATACATGGACACACTCACACACATGCACAACTACACACATCACACCACCGACTGCCACACAACAACCACACTCACCGGAATGTGTCACACTTCAACGCAACATACACAACATTAGTCTCACATGCAAGTGACACACATACAGACACAACCACATCATCCACTCCAGCTCCCTCCACCTCACCCAGGCAATCGCATACACACATAGATGCACTCACTCACATATACAACAAATGGCACAGACCTAGTGATGCAGGTCCCCTTGCAATGCGTACACATGGACACCATTGTCCACTGTGAGTGTACTGTCATTGTGCTGTCATCATCCATTTTGGAATGAGTGATGACACCACAATGACAGTTGTGTATGTGTGCGATATGCGTGTTGTGCAAGTGTGTCCCTAGCCATGTGTGACACCATCATGTAACCCACGTATGCATGTCACAATGTCACAGTAATTAAAAAAAATTACTGTGACATGTATATGCCTGCAGTGGTCCTAACCTCCTGTGCAGTGTCCAACCAACATACCCTAGCAATACAGCATCCCTACCTTTGAGTCTATCGATGGGGGGGTTGCGTTTTCTCTGTGGGTCTGTGGCAGCAGTGATGGCAGGTCTTGTCCAGTCGTGTCCAGTCGAGTGAAGGGGAGAGTGACAAAAAGGTAAATTTCACCTCTTTTCCCCCCAATCCACCAACTCAGACATGGAGGTCAGACTGCCACCCTTTCCACAGTGCAGATTTGGATGTGCCTTACTGCAAACTCTGACATCGAGGTCAGACTGCCACTTTTTTCCAAATCTACACAGCAGAAAGGCTGTCTGGGTCCCCACCGGCTTCCAGTTTTCTCTCTCCCACTGTCGACGTGGACGGTATTTCTTGGCGTAGACAGCAGTTCCAATGAGGGGGTTCATCTATGGGACCACCAACATCTAAATACGACAGGCGGACCGTCACAGTGGTAGATGGGTTTTCAGTTGAAAACTCGATGGCAGGACAGTTACCGCCAAGATCTAATTTGACTCTTAATAAATACTCTCAATGCAGTGATATAATCTAAAGTACTAAGATTAAATGTGTCTATGTGTTAAAGAAATACTTTTTTTATTTTATTTTGAACATACATTATATTATAGCATGATGTTTGTTACATGGTTTACATGGCATATATTTTCAAGGTTCGGGTTGAGCATGGTCTCTTATGGCCAAGCCAGATCCGTGGCTCTCCCAGTTAATTTGTTGGCTCGCTCACCCCAATATATCGAGTCTGTCCCTGTCCATGGCCGTACCAGATCCTCCAAAGTCATGTGAAAGATTGGGGCACACCCTTACTCACTCACTCAAGCGGTATGTCAGTTCAGCCCAAGGAATAGCACACCTGACCATACAGAAGGCCATCTTGATCACTCTAGGTCCCTATCACATTCCCAAAAATATCTTGCCATTGGTATATGTAGGCTGAAACATTGTAAGGGGACTGGTGCAGCTCCCTGAAACCTTAGTTAACAAACTGGCCTTGCATGTCTGGCAGCTATTACTCATGTTTGCAGAGTACAGCTACAGTTTGCTCACAAGCTCTAACTAGTTTGTATTCACAATTTCAAAATATAACATTCATTTTATTGCATCACACTCTATATTTTACTCCTCTCTGCTGTCTTCAATTTATAGAGTGCCCCATACTTGACGTCCATTGTCTCATTGTAGACATTGAGTCAGAGAGCCAGAGGCCTGTGATTCATTCATTTCCCCCTGTTATCATTACATAATAGGTATTTTTCCTTTGGTGTAAGTTTGCCATGCTCCCATACCCAGTGATGGAATCGAAAAGATTTACTCAGGGAACCTATACATTATGGCTCAAGTTGCTGCAGAGGAAAGTGGGTGGAGTCATAGGGTATAGCTTTAAAAGCAGGGTCATTTATTTAAAAAAAATCTGGTGCAAACAAATTGGCAACAAGAAAATATGTGACAAAAATCTGTTCAGATCACATTTTCGTATTTTATTTAGATAGGTAAGTGGGAGACTGCTTTTGGCACTAAAATCGTGTTATTACTTTCAGTTCCTAAGTTGCAAGCCTTTTAATATAACACAGTGATCTAGTTACTGGCATCAAGGAGCTGCATGCAAAATGTAAGTCATGGGTTTAGATTTTTATTGTTGTTCTCAATCTGTTATTATCCTAAAATTGCAAAGAAGGGTTACTGTAGGAAGTAATAAAGTCTTGTAGGAACAGACAACCACAATCTCTGCATTACGTTTTATATTCTGACTCAGTGTTTCTCACAACCATTCACTCTTAACATATAATGTCTATAATTGTTTGATGATATGTGATTTCCTACATCTGTTAAACCTCATTGTTTGTGTAACTTATCCTGTACATCGATTTACATACTCAGCACTCTGACACGCTACACTGGGATAAGTGGATCTATGAAAGGATTAAATAAAAAAAAATAGTAGGCGCACTTTAAATCAATATTTGTTTAATTACTCATACATACGTATGAATCGTGCATTCTTACAGTGCAAGCACATCTCCTAGACAGGGAGATGAACAAGGTTAAAAACCTGCCTCCAACTTAAGTACTTGTGAAGTGATAACAACCTGTGCAAATCTGTTTCCATCCATTGCATTGGTGTCTAGGTATTAGGCACCAGTTAGCTCCCAGCCAGCATGATACATGACCACAAGAAGGGCTGGTAGCCCTTTAAATAAGGCCTGTATTCTGGGCCCAGCACGCTACTTGAAGGTTGATGTTCCCAATGGAACAAAGACAATGTGAGGGCTCTGCTGAATTATGTCCCAGATCCATCCCAGAAATTGCTACTGGACCCTGCTTACCAGCACTGCCCACACCCCAACCTCAACTGCTTTCAGGTGTTCCAAGTTTGGTATATATTGCATTTCCTCATGCAGTTTATTCCTGAAATGCAGACTGCAGTGTGCCAGCACTGCAGTACCACATCTCCCCAGTACTTGGACAGGGCTAGGACCCTGAAGTTTCCTTCAAGATGGGAAGCTTGTCCTCATTAGCAATGAGAAACACACTTGAGTCCACTTACACCCTTACATTTAATTTTACATTTTAGCTTGGGTCTTGTTAGAGACTGCTTCATGTGTTTTGTCAGCCTCATTCAATTAAAAGAAAACCATATGTAAAATGTAAATCACTATATGCAGGGACTTTGGTCTGTTCTGTTATATGCATTTCATTGTTCCGCTGACAACTTACATCATGCGGTGAGTCTGACTACTTGAGCTATTGTCTCTTGTGCTGTGAAAGACGACATTTTGCATAATCACATGTTTACACCTGTCTAAAAAGAAGTGCCTTCAGTGCCTTGGCTAGTTGGACAATACATTGCCTTGCCTTATCATTACTATATTCTTTCCTTTCTGTATCCTTTTTCAGGTCTTGTATAGACAGCCTGGGCAGCACATGTGCAGTCTCTTAAAGACTTTTTATTTTCTATCAGTGGGCATAGATACGACTTCCCATTGCTTACCACTGGTTGACATCATTGTCACTCTCATTTGCTTGCTTCTCATTAGTCAGCTGCTGTAGGCTTCTATCCTTCCTTTTCATTTGTCCCTTCCCTGGAGTATGGATGCATTACTATGTCTTTCCTCTGCTCATTTTTATACACACTTTCTGATTAAACACTCTACCAAAGTGTGTCTTTTTCAGCTAGCTCCTTCGTGTACTTCTTCCCATCCTCTGTCTGTCTTATTGCCCCAACCCTCCCTCCCTTCTTCCTTTGTTGCCTATATTGCTTGCCACCAGCTGCCTCACTCCTCCCATTTTGCTGTTCTTGCTTGCCACCCGTGCTTCCATTGTTGCCCCTGTTGCTTTCCCCACACCACCTCTCTTTCTGTTGTTGCCCATGTGGTTTGGCCCCACCAGCAGTCCTTCCTTCTGTTGTTGTTGGTGCTACTTGCCCCTTTCACCAATCTGCCTGCACTCTGTTGTCCATGTTAACACCCTTCTATAGCCCAAAAAGGGCTATAATGCAGACATCACTGTCAGCGTCATAAAACATTTTCACCACCTCTTGTGTTGCCTTCCCTTAATCCCCGCCAGCAAAATAAAAATAAAAAGTTTCTATGATGAGGGAAGTGCTCCTTTTTTTTAACCTTTGGCTATGCTCAGCAGCCATATTTCTGTACAACATGGCTGAAACATTGAATACATTTCTACCTCACATAGGTGAGACCTATTACCTTGCCAATGCTTGTTTTGCTTTTGACAGTGCTCGAGTGTGGGCATCAAATCTTTTGGCTTTGCCTGACCTGTTTTTCACTGACAATCTTCTACTCGTAGTCTGGAATATATAATGAGCTATAAAGTACTACAAGTCAGTGCTGTAAAGTAGGGGATGTCACCGGATTCTGTTTCTGGCAGCTATTTCTGGGCCTAATCTGAGATCCAGCCCCTCCCCCCCCCCGAGAAACATGCTGAATTTGGCCAGGTGTCATTTTTCTGACACCAGGACATAATTCAGCAGCACCTGCATGTTCTCTGCATTCGTTTGAAGCAGCAACCTGAAGGTGGCGAGGGGGCTTTCTAGTTTTACATTTCAATTGAGCTCAAAATATAGGCTGATTTAAAGAGTCATCAACCCTCTTTTTGTTCAAGTATCATCCTGGTTGGGAGCCATCAGCAGCCTAACACCAAGACTCCTATGCAATGAAAGGCAACAAACACACACAGCTTCTTACGCTTCAGAAGTACTATGAAAGAGATATCCTTGCACTATATGAATACCAGATGTAACTGTCTTTATGAGTAATTACATTGATTTAAATGGCATCTACTATTTTTTTAGTTTAATTCTCTTATAGCAGTACTCACCCCAGTGTGGATTTCACACAGGCACAATAAATCATACAAGCATATAAACCAATGGGCAATAAATGTTACATAAGACAATGAGGCCCTCATTACGAGTTTGGCAGTCCAAGGCACACCACGGTGGAGGTGGCGGCCACACCACCACCGGCCGTCACACCACCACCGGCCCGGTGGATAAGACCACCATATTATGACCCTGGCTGTGTCCCCAATGGAATGCAGCCAATACACAGCCATTACCGCCAGTGCGGACGGACCGCCGCGGACGGCAACAGGCATTGCCAGTCCCTGCGGGGACCATGTTACCATCGAGCATATTACGAGGTTGCACACCACCAGGATTTCCGGGGCGGTTCGACCACCACCAAAACCTTGGTGGAAACGAACAGTATAAAAGGAGACACTCACCTTCAGGAACACAGATACATCCGGTGCCGCCATGGAATCTGAACTTGAAGTCTTCCCACTGCTCCTGATGGCACTACGACTCCAGAACGAGCGATGGCGACGAAGACAACAACCATCAGTACACCCACCTATTACACACTGGAGGGAAGGCCATTAATATACACGCAGACACAACACACACAGCCGGAATGTCTAGGGACGGCCAAACACACACGCAAACACCCGTACCAACACACACACCAACATACACACACAAACTATATACACCACAGCCAACATACACATACCACACACACTTCACCCCCACACGCACATCACTGCCAATGTCTAACACAATCATACACAACACCACCGAGTCACACAACAATATCACACCCGCAACCACACAAATACATTGGCAAGGAAAAACACAGTACACCTCCATATGACAACACATACTGACAGCAACACGTAACAAACCCTCACAACCAATCAATCCCAAAACACTGCCACACAAGGTGTCAGATGTCACAACACTTCCACACAACGGACATTACATATCCATCACCACACACACGGACACACACACAACAACCACATAATGCCACACAACACCATTACACCAAGTAAAATGTACAAGTTAGCTACACAACTCATGCTGCAACACAATCACATCACATACACACAATACACGCAAACCAAGTAGCACAAATACAACACATCCATGTTAGAGGAAAGGCAGTACAAGTACGTAACCATTGAAACCAACATGCGGTTGGACTTTATATATTATGCAGAAAATAAAATCTGCTTAACTGTATACAAAACAGGCCTACTGGCCAGTCCAACATATCCATGTGCCCCAGGCACATATGGCAAGCGTCACTGGCCCAACTTTACTCTTGACTGCAAAGTGGCCTCCACATGGTAGGGGCATCAAGGGGGCAGGCAGGCACCTCGGGGGGTGAGAGGGTATGGTGGAGTTATGGCTTGGAAGGGGGTGCTTGGGCTTGGGTTGTGGTTTAGGCAGGGGGCGCTTTGGTTTCTGTTTTGTTTTTGGGGCCGGCACCTTTACTTTGGACTTGAGAGGAGTGACCATGGATTTGGGGGTGGTTGATTTCTTTGCAGGGGGAGGGGCATGGGCAACTCCAGAGGTGGCAGGGGAGCACTGAGGGGTGGAAGGGCTGGGCTCAGGAAGGGACACAGGGCTCTTCGGGGAACCACGTAGTGGGAAGGTGGTAGGGAAGAGGGAAAACTTGTACAGGAATCTTTTCTTAGGGACAAAAGGGGGGTCATGGGAAAAATATTTGGGAGTGTAGGGAGAAGGAGTGGTTGTGAGGTGTGTTCTTGTAGGTATCTTGGGTGCAGGTGCATGGGATGAAGGCATGTGTGCTGGGGGTCTGTTGGGTGGGTGAGTGCTGGCATATAGGAAGGAGGGGGGATGAGGTGCAGGGAGTTGCCATGGAGGATGGGTGACTGTCTGTTGGGGTGGTGCCTGCAGGTAAGGTGGATGTGCTGCATGTGGGGGTGTTGGTAGTTGTGGTGAGTGTGCATGTGATGAATGGGGTGGATGTATGCGGGTCTGGAAGTGTGGTGACTCTGGGCATGATGGGACTTGTGGCTGGATCGGGGAGTGTTGTTGTCGTGGCAGCATGTGTGAGTGGTGTAGTGTCTGTGAATGAGGGGGTGGCATGGGGGTCAGTGTAGGGAGTGGATGTTGTTGTGTGTGCAGGTGTGTGTTGTCTGTGTGCATGCCGGTGGTGGGTCTTGTGGTGCTTGTGTTTGTCACTGTGAACCGTGTCTGTTGAGGTGGATGAATGGCGATCTGATCGTGTGCTCTGGATGGGTGTGGGAAGAGGGTTATGGGATTGGGCTGAGGTAGCTGGAGGGGGGGCGGAAGACAAAAGGACACTGGCTGCCGTCAGCAAGGAGGCCAGAGCCTGAAAGGATCTCTGCAGGCCAGACAGGGTACCATGAATGCCTCCCAGGTAGGCATTGCTCTGCTGTACCTGAGCTGCCAGTCCCTAGATGGCATTCACTATGATTGTCTGACCCACAGAGATGGAACTCAGTAGGTCAATAACCAACCTCCTCACTGAGGGCTGCAGGGCTGACTGGGGCAGGGTCAGAGGTGCCTGCAGTGAAGGAGACGCCAACCCTCCTGGGTGAGCGTGCACGGGCAACTGGATGGGGAGCAACAGGGAGGGCAGTGCTGGTAAGGGGGGTGGCAGACAAGGATGGTGCTGGGCTGGTCAGAGGAGGAATACGAAGATGATGTAGATGATCCAGTCTCCCCCGTGGCACTCCCCTCACACTCTGTCCCACTGGTCCCCTCGGCTCTGCTGGTATCAGCCTCCTGGGTCCCATCAGCTGCTGCTTCCCCACTTGCTGGTGCCCCTTCTCCTTAGCCTGATGATGCTGATGCACACAAAGACAGAGTAGGAGAGGGAGGGAGAGAGAGAAAGGTAGGGTGCAAAGGGTCAATACCTACTTACCACTTACACAGATCAACATGTACATCTCTTCAAATATATTATGGCAGGCCATGCCATGACAATGACACACCATTTCTGAAAAACCACATTGGGAAAATCAAGATGCAATGCTAAAAAAACTGATATTGTGGGAACATTTTGACTAAGTGAATTAGTCAAGGATGAAACCCTGCATAGCAGCATAGTAATTGCCAAGAAGATGTCATGCATGACATGTAAACATTATGATTAGACTCCAGGGACCTCCCAGGGGACCCACCTCATCTAGTGCCATACCATTTTTGGAAAGGCAAATCCACAGAATGATAGATTCAGTAAGGGATATTGCTGTGTTATTTGTCCACATTAATTCACATGCAGCAGAATGCTATTGTTGTTTCCCTACACGTTTCCTATACTCTTAAGACAACATATGTCAGTATGTCCCACTGAGGCCATACATGTAGTGGACCCCTGATGCCACCCCCAAAATCAGTCCATGCCAGCGGCTTTACAAAATAGAGGTTGCCTCAGTCATTGTGGGAGACAAATACTGATGTGATAGCGCTCACACCACAGGTACACTGATGCAGATGGAAGAAGCTGGTCTGACACAATGCGTAGGGTGTCCACACTCATCCAATCATTGAATATGTCAATTGGATATACACTGACAGTATTGTATTTGCACACATAATCGATTCAGAGCCTGCCGGGGTAACTGATACCCACTGTCGAAATGCATCTTCCACTTCCACAAAATTCTCCTTGCCACCTACCTTTAGAACACAATATGAACTTATCCAGACAACCCTTAATCATTATATTTCTACACTGCCTCATACATCTTCTTCCCCCTCCATTTCTGCTACATTTTTACCATTATTACTTACTTGTCCCTCAGCCTCTACTATTTATAGGTCGTTACATGTTATCTCTGACAGAATCAAATCAAAGACTGAATCAATTTGAGAGAAGAATTTGATAGAATGTTGGCCTACTACTGTATGGGATACGTGTTATGGCTTAGGCTTTATAAATCTACTCGGGCTGCAAACACTAAGCAGACTCTTTACTTTGTTTAGCAATGTTTATTACTTATTTCCATAACCCAAAAATCCTTCTCTGCAACATTGCGTTTGTCTTGCTGATCCTGTTCATGCTCAAACTCTGATTTGAAAAATATGTTGTTTAAATGCCCTTCTATTTTCCAGTTTTGGAAACTGGTTGGGCCACAAATCAATAAGATTTTCAAGGTTGCTATTCCATTCTTTTTTACCAATATCTTCAATATCTTCTTGGCCCCTTTCTGGTCTCACTGAGCTCCAGGTCATAAATTGATAGATTTATTGTTAGCTGTTGCTTTTCATTTAATAATGCCGAATTGGAAACACGTACACAACGTTACTTTTAGATCTTGGTGGAATGTTGTCTGTTTACATCATAGATTAGATACAAATTATGTATCTTTTATGTTCTTTGCCATAAAGTGGGACCTATGATGGTTCCCTGTGACTACTTACTTATCACACTATAGTTTACTTGCAAATAAACCATTATTGTGTCTTCTGAAGTAAAGAAACTACCTTGAATTCTTTCATCTACCCTTTTATTTCACTAAACCTTTATACAAGTTTTTAAAATATTTATATGCAATACTATTTCCTTTGCTTTTTCAAAATGTCTACAGTTTCTATTGTTGCTACGTATTAATCTATATTACGTAGCTGCATTTTTATTCCCTACCCCATACACCTTTTGCAGTTTCACAGCTTTTTACAGCATAGATTGTATACTCTCCCATATTTATATTGTTTTACATAGGTATGTAATGTAATAAATATTGTATTGTACATGTATTACTTGCTGTATTTTACTATCGCTGCTTTTGATAATTACTGTGTGATGTTTTACTGATCCTAATAAATGCAACATTAAAAAAAGAAGGCTTGCAACTTAAAAAGTGGATTTAATATAGTGATCTACGTGTCAAAAGCAGATGCCTACATACCTATCTAAATAAAATAGAAATCTGTAAACTGCATGTTTCACACTAACCCTGTATGCTACTTTATGAGTCAAAACTGTCACAGGACAAAATACTAAGATCTCCCAGTGCTGTGTTAACCACAAGAGTTATCCTATCTCTCTTAAAATATTGGAATGTTGGGAGGTCGATTAGCGACAATGGAGTGTTCTGGGCTTTTACTTTTTTGGTAAAAGCCCTGAGTGTCAACATTCTAATGTTTTTTGTTCACAGCAACAGCTGTGAACAAAGGCTTCACAGAGCCCGAGGGGATTTTAATCCCCTCGGGCTCAGTGAGGACTTTTTTTTATTTATTAGAACATTCTGCCCTCTGGTGGCAGAATGTTCCAATAGCCTTATAGCCCTTGTAGCGAGGCTATACCTGCAATTAAAGTCCCGCTCCCTTGTTAAAGGCCCTCGCAGAACGCTGGAGCAGGCCTCTAATGGCCGATATAGCCCACAACGGCAGGCTCTAAGGCTATATTATATTCACCTAAAAAATGCTGGGCACACAATAATCCCTGCAGCAGTTGTTTTAATACTGTAGGATAATTTTAAATGCAGTCTCTTTGTGATCAATTAGGTAATCAAGAACAGATTTACTGTCACATAGTTTTTTGTTGCCAATTTCTTTGCAGCTGATTTTTCTTTTTAAATAAATGTATACGTTGACTGTCAGACTCTGGTTTTAAAGCCCCACCCCTAGTGAGTACACCTAGCTTCCTCTGCCACACCATGGCCCCCAATTATTGAGTTACCAGAATAAGTGTTTTCAGTTCCAGCACTGCTACAAGTACCATGATGCAAAGGCCAACCCTATTCTAAGGAACTTTTTTATGGACTTGGAAAACCAAAAAACTCAATATTGCCGTTAGTTCTCCGTATTCATTCAAGTTCTAGTGGGAAAAGAATGAAGAATTGACGTATACCAAGAGTTACATTCATTCACATGTCTAAACCCTATCCAAGGTTAATTCATTCTCTATGATCAGATTCACCAGAACTATGCGGCAGGGATGGACCAACTTATGCAACAGGGTTGAGTAAATTGTGCGGCAAGAAAAAGGAAATTATGTGGCGTGATGCTGCACATTGTTTTATAATATTACTTCATTATGTTGTCATTTGTATACTTGTTAACACTGTCTGGGCTTTGGTTGCACGTCCTAGGTACTAGTTGAACACCCAAATATAGCAATAGGCAAAAGACAAAAGACCAGTCATCCTTTGCAAAGGAGTAAACGACCTTCCAGTCTTCAGCTACATGTTCCTGCGGTTTTAGTAACTTCAGAAATAGAAACAGTTTTTTTGTTAAAATCTGCGGATTATGCTGCAGGTGATGCACACATGCCAACAGACCCGATTCAGATGGGAGACTCCCGATTTTAAAAGCCACAAAAGCTTAATTTTAGCTTTCTCCCGCTGAAAGTACCTCTGATTCAATAGTAGACAACCTCTGATTCAATAGTAGACAATGGGCAAAATACATTTTCCCGTTTTTTTCAAACTCTCCCACTTTCCTGTTCTGAAATGTTGGCAACTATAGATGATGGATTATATGGCAAATGAGAGGAATATATCTCATGCGAAAAACGCAGCGGCCACACAAACGCATAATTCCTGAGGCCCCACTCAATGATCTGGCTTCACCTAAATCCCAACCTCCTTCCCCTTACCCCCTCTCAGAGTGCACATCAGAGCCCAAACCGGCCCTTCTGCCTCCATCGAAAAAGCATTTATGTGTTGCGCTGTGAGCCACGTGCAAGCCAGTGTAGACCACAAAAACAGAAGAGATAGTTGGAGGAAAACACAAGGGACAGAGGGTAGGCAGCTTCTTTCACTGCTTCAGTTCGTCATATTTCACTCCTGCCTGTTAGGCGGGAAAATCTGGTGCTTCTTCCAGGCTTGCATAAATAGCGAGTTGGGCTGGATAATGTTGACCGCAATTAAAATTGCAGTATTTTATGTTGTGTTGCAACTCACTAGTCTAGACTATAGGCTAATTTTAACCTGTATTCTTGCTTGTTGTCTTTGAGCCCCGTGTTACACAACTATGACGTATGTGTTTGTTGTGTCATTGGTCTTAAAAAAGATGCGTATTACTTAATATGTTAAATGCTCTTTCCTTGTTCGTGGGAATCACCCAGTGTTTCCTGTTTCGTTCTATTATTGCTCTGGAAGATAAAAACAGAGTGCAAGGACTGAGTCACACCCAGGTTACTTTTGTGGCACATATGGAACAGCCAGGTCAAAAAGATGCACACTGACAGGCAACATCTCCATCTAGTGGCAACCCGGAGACTTACAGTCGCGGTTTAAACAAGGAAAATTGAACTGGCTTTTCATTCTTCTGATATTTTTCTAGAAGAAAAAGTGATCATCTAAAAGGTGATATTTATGGCAACATGTTTATTCATCCACACTACAGCAGAGGCGGCCGGTGAACTTCGAAAGTGGAGAGGCTTAAATAATCATCCTAGCTAACTTTATTTGGTTTCGCCCAGCAGTTTTTTCTTTTTTTTTTAAAACTGGTGTGAAAATGTCATTTTTACAGCTTCATTTTATCCTAAGAACATTATTTGATTTTTCTTTAACATACATTAGTGAAATTTTAAGAGAAAAGCGTTGTGGAGTCTCCTGTACCAACGAGGTCCCATCCCCTAACTATTCAAAAGACCTGGCCATGACTGCTAACATTCAATCAATCAAGGATTTATAAAGCGCGGTTAATCACACATAGGGTCTCAAGGGGCTTCGCGTGCTTGCATTTAACTCTGACACACACGTATTTAAATAAACATTCACTTGACACATTTAGCACCCCGACTCCTTACCTCTCGCGATGTGCCGGGAGTGACTTTTGACTCATAGTTTATGGCACAAGGTTCTGCCAATAGCTTCTAGCTGTGGGCCCAGCAGTGCTTAATTTGTGCTGTTGTTTCCGGTGCTGAGCACCGGCACTTATTTTTGAGGGCCGGCGCCGATTTTGCGTCCAAAAACGACGCAAATGCGGCGCTAAAAAAGTATAAATATGGGCCTGAATGCCTACAGCTCTGATGACTGGAAAGTCAGAACACAGTGAGCTGGTCTGAGAGAAAAGACTGAGGGCCTCAGAGGATAGAGAGCCGAAGAGAGAAGAGGAGGCAAATGGCTTCAGTAACAGGAAGGGCCGTGCGAAATACTTTGTTCCGCTAAAATCCAATTTAAATTTTCATAGGCTGGCAGTATCAAGTGTCAGCCAGTCAGAGAAGGAGGTGTGATACTGGAAGGATGTATTCAGCCTACGTAACAGATCGGGGTGAGCTGATTATTTGATCGAAATTCCTGGTGAAACTGCTACTTTAGGCAGCCTCACTACTACTTCCAGACTGGGCAAGGTGAGTGTTTCACACTAATTTTCCAATCTCATTTTGTTCCTTCCTCCAAGACAAGTGGGGTTCTGCCCTCATGCCCTCATATATGAACTGCTCCTGAGCTACAGGTCATTGGAGGAAAGCTAGAACATGCATGTTTCAACAGTCTGAGTTACAGCATGTTTAAACCTGAGTTACGTTAAACTGATTCATATATCTTTCTTTTTTGCAAAAATGGCTAAATGCTTTTTGGTGCATTTAATTTCACAGTACAGCTCCTGCTTTTATTCTTCTTGTCTACAATAAACACAAAAGAGCAAGATAGCAAGGATTTTGGGAAAGGTGATGGTATACTTGTATTATAAGAAATAAAGTACTCCTGCTGTACAGTAGACTAGGCCTTCAGTCTCATTCCTCTATATGGTCATGGAACTTCTCAGTCTCTGGCAGTATCCTTATATTGAATAGCGAGGGGAACATTACCCTATATATTTATTTCTAGGATTTTATTACGAATCAACCAGGCCAAAAATGTGTATCAAGCACTCTATAGCATCATGAAAGAGTTACCTGGAACGATATTTTGAAACCTTGACATGCTGACAGCCAGGAAGAATGTAGATAGCACAACAGTAGATGTGCTCACTGACCTGTGAACAAACTTGAAGCTATGTGCTCCTGGACACTTGCTGAAACTATTGACCTCTACAGTAGCAATGATAGAAGTTGATGAAGGTTTAGAAGAAATCTATAATGAAGCAGACATTCAGGGGCCACTCTGATGCCCTCCATAACCTGGGCTTTTGAAGGCGTATGCAGCTGCCAGTCATTGGGATATGGACATAACGGTCATCATTACCAATGAAGAAGGGCTACAACTGGAGCCCCAACCTACATGGAGACTTGAGGAGCCGGCCTGAACCCTGAATTGATAGTGTTGATCCTGGACAAAAAATCTTCTGATGGCCTGCAGACGTCAGTAAATGGAAGAAAGCATCTCAGAGATCCATCTTGGAGATCCAAGGTTACCATAATGGAATCAGAATAATCACTCTCTGCAGTGTTTCCATTTTGAACAGAACTGGCCTCATCCATTGATTTAGGATCTTCTATTTCAGCGCCATCCTGAATCCCCCAGTTATCTCGGGAACCAAAAACATAATGGAGTACGAGGCTGTTGAAACCTCCTCTATAGAGACTGATACATTTATTTCCTTCAGAAACAGGGGCTTAAAAGACTGGGTCAGTTACATCTTCTTATCTTTGCATTGGGGTTGCAATGCAGTTCAAGTAAGAGAGGGTTCTTACCTCTTCTGTAGGGAGCTGGTACTATTGCTTCTTTCTTTAACAGAGGCTTATTAGACTCAAACAATTATGCCTTGTTATCTTTACAATGTGTCCATGGCCTTGATCTTATCCTTGAGTACAGAGGATCAGCCAAGAACTCAATCAGATAACCTGTCTTAAGTATCTAGCAAGTCCATGCAACAGATGTAGGTTCCAGAAATGCATCCTGGAAATGATGGATGTGACCTCCAACCACTAATTTGTGACCAATCCCTGCACAGTCAGGATTTCTGGTGCTTAGTAGGGGAACTTTATGTTTTGCTTCTGAGGCTTGCATTCTTCATACTTTTGTTCCATTCAATTTGCTTGCCTTGTGTTGAATTTGATACCTTCTTGACAGTTGCAAAACAATTATGTGTTTCTTGAGACATAAGTAGTGCTGCTTAAGTGGGTAGGAGTGTTTCTTTCAATGCACTGTCTTTGCATTTATTCTCCAGTTCAGGATCGAATAATTGACCCCCCTATAACATTCTAAGTGCCATTGACTTTTAATCAGTATGTCTATGGCAGTCTTTAAGCACCCGGCCGTGTCTTTTAGCCACTACACTCCAGGGGCTAGTGCAAAGTTCTGTTTCCAAACCCTCCAACAAAGAAGAACACTCACTGCCACTTTGATTATTTTAAAAAGCTACTTAAAGTCCAATGTCAATTATTGTAAGGTATAAGCACCTTATTTGCCAGTTCTGAACATAGATGAGGCCCTTATTAGACTTTCTTCAAAGCTGTGTTAATTAATTTTGTCCGTGAGATAATTCAAAATGGATTCCACTGCCATGGAAGCATGTCCCACTAGTCTTGCCACCAGTGAACTTACTGGAACTTAATCAGGTTCGGTAGTTTCCATTTCCGACAAAGGATACAGTTGAAACAGAAAGCTAGGCATATATTCGTCTTGTATAGGTCTTTCCAGTCCCTTAATGGAATGGAAACCCACATGGCATGTGGGTGAACTGACATCTTCAGTGGTGGGGAACATTCCTCACCCTTGTCTAAGATGAGGGCTGGCCTGGTATTTATGGTGATGAGGGAGGTCAGAGCCAATGAGTGCAAGGCAGGCGTCGGAGTGCAATCAAGATATTGATTGAGCAAACGAGGTACCGGTGTGGCTGGGATCGGGGGACGCCGTGCGTCTGAATGATGAAACAACCGGCGTTCCGACCGCGTCCTCAGGGGAGGGTGCGGCCGGGCGCCTGGAGGTGACGCGCCATGGTAGGTGCGTCACGCAATGCTGGGCCGCGGGACTCCTGGGAAAGAGAGTCCCGTGGCTCGAGAGGGCCGCGTCCAAACAGACGGATGCGTGAGAGGAGGTGCAAAGTAGAGGCTCCGACCGCGTCCTGAGAAGAGGGCGCGGTCGGGCATCTAGTATTGACGCGTCGCACAGTGCGGCGCACCAAGCATGACCGGAGGACTCTGGGAGAGAGAGTCCCATTGTTGAGCGCTCCACGTGTTATGCGGTAAAAAGAACCGGAGAATTACCGGAAAGAAAGGAAAGAAGGGGGTGCAAGAGGGGGGGAAGCAGGGGAGGGTAGGAGGGGGTGTGAGGCTGGCTGGGGAGTGAGGGAAGGGGCTAAAGGAGAAAGGGGGGAAAAGGGGAAAGAAAAGAAACCAGGGGGAGACAAAAATGGGAAGGGAAGGAGGAGACAGGAGGGGGAAGGAGAACGGAATAGCAGAGAGGGGTAGAGGGAACAACGGGGCAGAGAACATGTGAAAAAGGTAAACACACAAGGGCAGAACAACAAAGAAGGGGGAGAAGGAAACAGAGAAGGTGACGACTGAATGGAAGAGAGAAAAACAGATAGGTAGAGAAAAGGAAGAATGAAAGAAAGATGAAAAGGAGGAAAGGAGGAAAAAAAGGGAAGATGAAATGACAATAGATCGTTGTTGAAAGGGGTAGTTCGATTGAACCAGGGACAATGAAATGCTCAATGACAAAAGGTGGTTGTCATAGCAAGGAGTTCCGGAGTTAAAGACTTGAGGAGGTTGTTTGGATACTGTCATTGGACGGGATGGTAATCCGCTGGATAGAGATCAGAAATTGTGCATGGTAAATCTCAGTAAGGATATACTTATGATAGTCATTAGACTAAGGCTGACCACTGGATATTGTCATTGAGTCCCATGGTGTCAGTCCGCAGCCTCCATATCCATCTCTGTTCGTATAGTAAGAGTTTCTGTTTTGGATTGGTCGCTGTAGATTTTAGTTGGTCCAGTACCACCCATTGCATGTGGTTGGGATGGTGATTGCTGGTGACATAGTGTTCTGTGAGTCTCGTGGCATCTCTTTTGCAGCGAATGGTGCTTCTGTGTTCGCAGATGCGTGTACCCACTCTTCATGTTGTCATCCCAATGTATTTTAAACCACAGGGGCGTGTGATCATATAGACAACATTTTTGCTATTACAGTTTGTTAGTTGTCTTAATTCCCATGGTGTTTGTATGCCCAAGTCTACTGTAAGTTTTTTTTGGTGAAGGCACATACACTACAGTTACCACATGGGAAGTGTCCTTTGGGGGAGGGAGACCCCACAGGGTCTTTTGTCTGCTCCCGGCGGGGAACGCCCGCGGGCGGGTATGTATGATCATATCCCGGATACTTTTAGCCTTTCTGTAGGCGTTTATAGGTACCTGAAAGGGGAGACCCCCAGAGGTAAGGATTTTCCAGTCCTCGTTTATTATTTTTTTGATCATATTGGATGCTGGGTTAAAAGTGGTCACACAGATCAGTGTGTCTCCCTTGTTGGTTTTGGTGGTGGGTTGGAGTAGCGTATCCCTAGGACTAACGCGGGCACGTTTCTCTGCTCTTCTAAGCAGGTGATCTGGGTAGCCTCTTGCTCGAAGTTTGTTCGTGAGCTGCTGTGCATGTTTTTTGTAGTCCATTATTTCGGTACAGTTCCGCCGGAGGCGGAGGAACTGGCCCACTGGGAGGTTCTCCCTGAGAGAACGTGGGTGGAAGCTCTGGAACTGGAGGAGGGTGTTTCGATCGGTAGGTTTATAGTAAACCTCTGTTACGAGGGAACCATTCCTTTCGGTTATTAAAAGGTCAAGAAAGGAGACTGCCGGGTCTCCCAGGGTGGCTGTAAATCTGAGGAAAGGGTAGTTGCTTCTTCCTTTGTGCCTTTCCAGATAATCAAGATATCATCAAAATATCTTCTCCATAGTTTGATGTTATTGACATAAGGGTTATCTTATGTGAGTACCATTTCTTTTTCGAAATGGTCCACATATAGGCATGCCAGACTGGGTGCGAAAGTGCTCCCCATAGAAGTACCCTGGATCTGTAAGAAGAAATTCTTGTTGAACTCAAAGACATTTCTGGTGAGGGCCAGATGGGCTAGATCCAGGATAAATTCTGGTGGGGTAATGTAGTTCCAGGCACTCTTATTCAGTAAATCACTGATCACTGCTAGAGTTGCCTCCTGTGGGATGTTGGTATACAGTGACTCCACATCCACGGTCATTAGTTGTTCCTTTTCCTTGTCAAATTCAAGAGTGCTTAATAATGCAAGCACATCTGTGGTGTCTTTAAGATATGTGGGAATCTGTATAACAAATGGTTGAAGGAACCAGTCGCAGAATTGAGACAATGGTTCTAGATTGGAGCCAATCCCGGAGACTATTGGTCTTCCTGGGGGTGGGTGTTTATTCTTGTGGATCTTAGGTAGAATGTAGAAGTATGGTGTTTTTGGGTCAGATTGGATGAGGAAGGCAGCCTCATGCTTGGTAATCCAGCCATTGTTAATACCCTTGTCAACCAGAAAGGTGATTTCTTCCTTGACGTCTTGTGTGGGATCCTTTGACAGTCTACTATAGTGATGGTTGTTGTCTAATAGACGTAGGCATTCCGCATTGTACATAGCCGTAGGCATTATCACTATTGCCCCGCCTTTGTCAGCAGGTTTAATAGTGATGGAGGGGTCATTACTTAAATTGTTGAGGGCTGTAAGTTCATGGGTGCTGATATTATGGTAGATCTCCCTTTGTTTCTTCTGTAGATCATCGATTTTCCTGCTTACTGATTTTTCGAAAGCCAGGACTTCGGGTGGCATTAGGTGGGAGGTTGGAGTGAACTTAGATTTTGGACGCAGCCCTGTATTCTTTTCTTGTTCAGCGTTGGGTTCGGGGTTCTGGAGAAAGAAAGTTCTTAGCCTGATCTTGCGAAAGAACTCGGCCAGTTCAATCCTTAATTTGAAAATATCAAGTTTGGGAGTGGGGACGAAGCCCAAGCCTTTCTCTAAAGCTTGAAGCTCACTTTCATTCAATACTTCTGTGCTCAAGTTTACAACAGTGGTTGACCCCCTACTTATGTTCTGCTTGTGCTGGGGGTCTCGTCGTCTGTTGGTCCCTCTTTTAGGTTCCAACTTACTCCCTTTTTCCTTCCCCTTCCACGTCCGGGGCCTCTCCCAAAAAAAGGAACATTTGGGTAGGTCCAAGTCGTCGGTGGTTGGGGGTATAGTGGAGCTTGGAATTGATTAGGTGGCCCATAGGGGGAGGGCCAGGTCCAGGGTGGCATGTTGAGCATTGGGGGTGGAGGGCCTGTATATGGGGTAGGCCAATTGTTCCGCGAGTTCCCCCTCCTGCTGCGCCTTGGACGTGAGGGTTGTGTACGGCTATTGTACACAGCAAACAAAAAGTGTGAATATATGGGAAAAGGTGAAAAGACACTCACACACTGAGTGTCTTTTCACCTTTTCCCATATATTCTCACTTTTTGTTTGCTGTGTTGTGTGCAGTGGTGTGCCACCTCTCACCCTTATTAATTTGTGGTTTTATTTATCAGCCATTATAGTCCTACCACACCATGAACCATCTGTTCAGGTAGGCTCTTTATGATTCAATTTGAGCACCTCACTTAGTGTTAGTGCTCCGGGATTCTAGACCCTGACGAATGCCCCTGACCTACCAGCACTTTGAGAGGGCAGAAACATGTTGGTCATACGTATTCCTTTTTAGACTCTAAGAGACATTATTCTCCAGTGAGCCTCCTCCCCTGTTCTTAATCTTACCAACATGCACCCCCATTAAAACTTAACTAGCAGCGATCGGTGACATGTTTGGTAATTTTATCTCCACCTCATCTGGATCCCTGTAATTTATCCAGCCAGTTTGATTTCAGCACTCCCTCTGGTTCTTTTAACCAAGAGGTTGAGTCCGCCCAAGTAGTACCATCTTACTTAGGTGGGGCTAGGTGGTCAAATGATGAAGCAAGACACTATTATGTGTGTGAGACCACCTAGTCCGTAAGGGAACTCCCCCCTCCCCCCCCCCCCCCCAGGACAACACAGTTCTTCTTTTCTGAGACACTCTTCATTCATGCCTTCTCAGTCTCGTATTTTCAAAGCGACCGAATTGATACCGCTTACTGAGGGAACACTGATCCAGCTCAACCCTCAACCCCTACTACCCCACACCCTTAGTGGTTATATAGATTTCTTTTGGGAGGTGGTGTGGGATAGCAATACTCCCAGTACTCTCCTTTCGTGTTTTATGTATATATTATATATATATATATATATATATATATATATATATATATATATATATATATATACCCTAAAAGGTTCAACAACATCTGAATAATGTTATAAAAGCCAGGCATAGAGTGTGAAGGGTTAGTGAGGATTCTTCGTGCCAGGTGACAACGAGACAGGTCATGCAGAATCACATCACCCACTTCAATGGAAGGCTGCTGGGGAGGCATACAGCCTTCTCTGGCTGAGCCTATCAGGCCAGCTTGTTTCCACAACGATAACAGCAGGCTTTGCTCTTCTATTGAACATAAACCTTATTGGTCAAATAGATATGCGGATGTGAACATTTCTGAAACCCAAAATAGGCTTTATTTTCGATTTTTATGCTGTAATTAGTTTAAGTGAATAGAACTAGAAGCATGAGAGTATGATTGCTATAAAATCATACAGTAAATATGTTGGAGTTTTTCCTATTTTTTTAAGCTTTTAGCAAATATTGCAGCTGCCATTCTATTTGTAGTTATTGTTACATATCATATCGTGTGCATTAGAATAGAATTTTTGATTTTGAAAACGAATCAAAATCATTACGTTGGCAGCTTTAAACGTCTCTGCAGTTACCTTCAGGGTAGTTCTTATGATGTAGTCTGCTTACCTGGTTATTGCACTGGGTTATCGAATCAGAAATGTTATGTATAGTTGTGTGAGTGAGCTGGCATGGTTGGAGGGAGAGAAATTGAGAGATCTGCTGGGATGGGCATTGTTATTATCATCCCATACCTGAATGCCATTGTGAGATGTAAAGAAGCAGCAGTGTACAGATATTTTGGACCTTCAGTTGTGGACTTATTAAAGTCCTGCCATTGACCAGCAGTGTGTGACAGATCTCTTCATTTATTCCATGCCTGTCTATTTTGGTGATAGCTGGTTTATTGGCTGCGCAGTATTGGTAATGGACAACCCTTACAGCAGATATCTCTTTTGTGAATGTAACAGGTGTTAAGTTACAGTTGGCTGCCGATAATATATTTCTGATCCTGATCCTGTGGTCAGAAATGTGTGCACAGAAGCACTTTCTCACTAAACTCCCACGCCTTTGGCAGATCTACCCCAAAACTAATAACAAGCTTCCATCAAAAAAAAGTAAAGAAGACTGTGTTGGTACCTACCAATGGAGAGGTGCCGAGTTCTGCAATCCTGACAAGTGACCGGCCTGGGAAATTGACTGATGTAGAATTGACCTCTGGCAAAAGTGGGTCGACTCACTGCAGAGAAGACAGAGCGGATAGCAGAAATTCAGAAGGGACTGCCTGGGAGTGCAATAATGACCCCAGGGACGGTAGCAATGCTAAAGAGTCTCTGACCTAGGCTGAGGACACCAGCCAACCTCAGTTGAGATCTTCTGGCACATTGGATGCCTCGCAGAACCCAGTGGAGCTAGTGAAGAAGCCCGCAAAGAAGCCCTGTAAAAACACTGACTCTCCCCCCACCTCCTCAGAGGCGGCTAGTTATCCACCAGCCAGCTCCATTGGAGTGTTTGCTCACCGAGATGGTAAATGTTCAGCTAGTGATCAGCTGAGTGCCAGTCCTTTAATGTTCCTGGAATTCACTCTGCCTGATATACTGTCCAGTGGCCTAACACAAGGTGGGGCAAATAAAGAGGGGTCTGGGAACCCTGAAGATCTAATTCGTTATACTGGAAGACACAGAGGAGGCCCAGGCTGTCTCAGCTACGCCTAAAGGAGAAAGTAGCAGAGCCCCCATGGGAGGGCCTCATTTTGATGATTCAATCTATCTGCACAACCCAGGAAATCAGTTCCCAGAGAGTATTTCACTCAATTTGGAGGCCACGCGAGATTGTACTCTCAGAAACCATGAACGAACTCAATAGAGTCCTGTTTTCAATCATTTCGCTCCTAGAGAAGTCACTAGGTAGGACTGACCACATTAAAACATTGCTGACTCAGATACTCCACATCCTAACGCATACTGCCAGAAAACAGGATGTAGCCTCTCTGACTGACCCCATATGGAGCTGAGAAAATCAATAGCTGAAGACGCTCCTCACCTGATTAATTCTCACAGGATGGCTAATATTAGCCCAGCTTGCAAACAAAAAACCTAGGCCACCCGATCCCCCGACAAAAGGAGCAAAGCCCGGCGTAACCACAAATTTGCCAAATACTAGAAATGAAATCAGGTGCCCAGGAATGGGAATTTCTCTTAGCATGGAGGAATGCGAGTCTGCGGCAAGGGTCGGCGCTCAGAGATGCTCTGACACCGCACTGTGCTATTTAGGACTCTCTGCATTGCAGCCCATTAATGACTAAAATTCAGGCCCTCTTGTACGTTCTCGGGATGTAGAGAACAAGAGTAAATTCAAGAAAAAGGAAAAAACTGACCCCTATTTTCCTATATCCTCCCGAAAGTGGCTATTCTCAAATCCCAAGAGATCCAACAAGAAGGATGTGGCACCAAGAGATAGTCTGTTAAACATCACTTCTACAGAAAATGAAACCACCTGTGATTACATCCTCACATACTCAAAAAAAGGTTGGGAATGATGCCTGTGCCACAAATAAAATAGTAATTTCCTCGTCAGGTGGTGAGTTTTTCAATGTGGCAAAAATAAGAAACATGCCAAAAAAACTTTTATGCACCCCAAAAGAAAAAAGAAAGTCAAGAGGAGAACTCATGACTCGCGAAAGGAGCTGTTGTGAAGACCGAGCGGGATACGGCAGCGGAGGCTGGACTACCGACAAAGACCGAAGCAAGCCCAGCTACTGACCAGACTGGGTGCTCGGGTGCCAGTCACATAGGGCAACTGGCCCAGCAACCTGTCTTATCCCTGTGGCCCCAATTTTTGCAAGGGCAGGAACCATTGGGGGGGGTCTAACTGCAAAATAGGGCCATCTGTCGGATGGCAATTCTATCTCGGCCAATCAGGAGGTAGTGGACTGCTGTTTGGAATTTATTGACCTCTTACCAGATATTGGCTCTGTAAAGGCTTTAAATCGATCCAGACTGTTAGCTCTTTCCTCTGCAATCCCCAAGCTGAGAGAGGTCTCGTCGGGGTGACCTGAGGGTTGTAAAAATGACCAACCAGCACACTGGGCCAGCCCCACAAGGAAATAATGTCTATACCTCCAAGGTTGAGTTTACTTTACCCGGTATCAAGAGTCTGCCATGTAAATAACTTCCATATTATGGGGGCCGATGTTCTGCCTTGCTCAGGTCTCGAGCATGAGGGTGTAGTTGCATCGGGTCCTCATCGGGTGCAAACAACACCCTCCCCCCCCCCAGTACGAGCGCTTCTTGGCCCATAAGTCATTAGGGGGGTGTTGAAGAGTGACCCAGAGACCACAAACAGAGCAACTCATAAGAACTTGCACATTACATCACGCAATAACTCCAGGACAATCAAGCTTCTAAATCCCAAGCACAGCTAGCAGCATCTCTGGCACCCTCTCCTGAAGAGCATATCAGAGGAGGCTTAGACTGAGCATAGCCGACTCCGCCTCTTGCAACAGTTGCTCCAAACCAAGTAGGGTCTCCCAAAGCAGGCATGATGGGGGTTGGTGGAAATTACTATCCTCTTCTGCTATCTTGGAACATTTCAGGCCTAGCTGGTAAAACTGAGGATGATGACTGGTTGAAAGTCATTGAGAAATGTTCTATTTTTCTGATTTCAGGAAACTTGGGCCCTTGAGGGAGTCAGTGTAAATGGGTTTCTTGAACACTATACCCAGGCTACTAGGAACAAGAGGGGGCCACCTTCATGGGAGGCTAGCTGTGTGGGTGTCCTGTAAACTGAATTGTAGAACAGAACAACTGGGAGTAACCAAACTGACATATAACGTTCAGCATGTAAGAATTTGGTTGTTAGGTACAGAAGATAGAGTGGTTGACATACTCAATGTTTATATCCCTCTGGGATGACCACTAGTAGTCCAGGCGATATGGGGAAATTTTGTCTCCTATATTGAGAGTGTTAAGGAGGAGGTGGCCAACTGGAAGATAATAAAGGAGGGGGAAATGGGGAACTTCCTGCTTCTGATATGTGGCGATTTCTATACGTAACCATCTGAGGGAATCATCAGCAGTGAGGCTCTAATGGAAGATCATTGGCTGGGTATTCCTGAAAGAGCTATAGTCATCTTTAAATCTAGTAAGAAAGGGGATGCGTTCTCTGACCTCTTGATAAACTATCATCTGCATTTTATTAATGCCTGTACCCCTTCACATAGTACCACCATTACCACTTTTGACAATGGGAGAAGCCCAACACTAATTGATTATACTCAAATCAATACAGAGGGGTGGAAATGTGTGTTTGATCAGACTGTTGTAAGAAGGGTGGCGAGTGATCATGACCCTATTGTACAATGTCTAAAATTGTGTTCACGGAGATCTGGCTGTGTGGGAAAGCAACGGAGGAAGGGGGGATTTTTTGGCCCACCGATTACTCCAGCTAATAGTAGGAGAAAAAGATGGAGTACTGAAAAAATACCATGATCGCCCTACTGCTGGAAGATATAATGGACAGATTTGGATCTATAATTGTACTGACAATGAAAAAGTGATGGCAGCTTATGAAGGGATGGTGAAGGAGCTGAGGGCCATATAGTCCAAGATCATGGGCCCTAAGGGATAGAGACAAAGTATCGGGGCCAGCTGGTACGATGATGAATGTTATGAAATGAAGAAAGTCATTTCTGTCGCCCTGGTGCAGTGCCATTCTGGCCCCCAGTATGAATCATTGTTCCAGGAGGGCCGGGGGATGTGCAAACACTTTCTGAAAACTAAGAAAACGTTGCACCAACTGGCACCTTGGGAGGAACTGAGGAGGGCCTCTCATGGGAAAGATACCAGAAGATGTTGGTAGTTGGTTACACAAGTCGAGAAGGGAACAGTAAATATTGTAGAAACCCATATTGGTCCAGAAGCATGGACCAGGCACTTTAGTCCTATATATAGCTCCACCTCCATAGCTCTGCCAGGCCTGCATCCATCCCAGGAGAGTACTGACCCCCATTTAATGGTACCAGAGGGTAAAAGAGCACTAAAAGAAATGAAGAGATATAAGGCCCAGGTCCTGATTTAGTGCCTATTGATATCTATCGTGAGGAGCCCCGTCGGTGGGCCATCATCCTTACTAAGGTTTTTAACGCTGCATTAGTGGGCAATGCCATACCCCTCCTCCTGGTGCTCTACCGTTATCGTGCCTATCTTCAAGAATGGAGACCAGGATAGTCCATCCAACTACCGCCCGATCTCCCCTCTCGACGGGGCGGGCAAAGTGTTAAGGAAGGTTCTGTTAAATCGCCTTGAGGGATAGGTATATGCCCACAACATCCTATCAGAAGTCCAAGCTGGCTTCCGGTCACAAACAGGGACCATTGATCAGGCACTCAGGCTCTATATGCTTGCCAATAAATTCACAGTAGTTAGAAAGTCATCATTATATTTCACATTTATAGATCTGAAAGCAGCTTTTAACTTAGTAGACAGAGAGTAGCTATGGAGGTCTCTGCAAGATATAGGAGTAGACCCATCTCTGGTGATGGCTATAATTGCCCTCCACACTAGCAATACGGCTAGTCAGGTACGGCAACGGGGGGAGTGTACTGACCCCCTTTCCAGTTGAGAAGGGCGTCCAGCAAGGGTGCGTGTTGGCATCCTTGCTTTTGAGTCCCTTCATGACTGACGAAACAAAATACCTGAGGGAAAACCCCTGTGACGTCCCCATTATAGCTGGAAAAAGGTGCCATTGCTACTACGTACGGATGGCGCAATACCAATGGCACAAACAGAGAATGCCACCCACAGGCTTCTACAGCACTTTAGGGCATACTGGATTAGGAAGTCATCGACTATTAACGGTAGCAAAACAAAGAGTATGGTTCTCAGGCCATCTCCCAGATTCAAGGGGTCCCCACAATTAAGGGATCAAGGAATCACAGTGGAGAAATTAGGTGCAGAAGGCAGCCCTAGTCCTGCAACAAATGGCAGGTCCGATACTGAAATTCAGGCATAAAGCGGGTGCCAGAAGCACTAGTATAATTCTGCAAATATACAAACTTAGGGCAGTGATGGCTGCACTCTATGGTTGAAGCTTTGGGGGTACGCAAATGTGCGATTGCTTCTAGTAGCAGAGAATAACTTCCTTAGAGCCTTGTTGAGGCTTGGGCCGGGTACCCCTCTATTGGCACGTTACAGGGAGCTAAGGGCTAGATGTATCAATAATCCGATTTGCATTTCTTAAATAGCGAATTTTAAGAAATCGCTATTTAAGAAATGCAAAATGGTATGTATGAATTTTGCGAATCGGTAATAGCGATTTCTTAAAATTCGCAAACGCTATTACCGAATCGCAAATAGAGAATGCAACTCCATTCAACCCTATCCCCATAGGTGCGAATGGTTTTGCATTTCCCAATTTGCGAATTCCAGTTAGGAATTCGCAACTTAGGTAATGCAAACCCCAGGGTGCTGGGGGCCTATGGCCTCCTCTGATGCACCCCAAAAACATATTTGCGGACATGTGAAGCACACACATGCCTTAGGGGCATGTGTGCGCTACATGTCAATTTAAAAAAATGCATTTATAATGCATATTTAAAATTTGTACATGCTTACCACCAAACTTTAATTTGTGGTAATTGCATTTCCTAAATGCCAAATTCGCATTTAGGAAATGCTTGATACATGTGCTTTGGAAATCGCAAATAGGAATTCTCTATTTGTGATTTCCTATTTAGCGAATCGCAATTTGCGATTCTTTAAATGGGGGCGCAATTTTAAGGAATCTCTGTCTTTGCGATTCCTTAAAATTGCACTGCGAATGCCTTTCATACATTGTGAAAGGCCTTTTTGTATTCGCAAACGGCCGAGTTTTGCAATTCGTACTGTTTGCGAATGCAAAAACGTTTGATACATCTGGCCCCAAATCTTAGTCCAGTCTCTGAAATTGCAGTGTTAAGACCTTTCCTCTATTGGGTCAGGCTGATAAGGAACCCCAAAGCTGCAGTGTGTCTGGAAACCCTGGAAGATGCTTCCCATAAAAATGAGTGCAGGGGGCGAACATAGTTGTCTCATATACGAAGTATCTTAAATGGCCTGCAGATGGAATTCTTATGGGTAGCCAACAGCGAAGTTAGACAGGATACCGCAGACCTAATTGTAGGTCGCTATCGTGTGCATTTGATGGTGAAGAAGTGCCTGGATTTGAGGTCTAGATTCATTGCATATAATTATTTTTACAATAATCACGGTTCCGCGTGTACTGAAAATCTGGAAGTGTTATACCCGAGGTTAAAAACAATGGTGTATGTAAAGTATAGGTTGGACATCCTGCCGACTAGAGATTACTTAACCCGCATCTTTAGACCTACTGGGGCATCTGAGTGCTGTAATTGTAGCTTTGATGGTATAGATAACGCAACCCACCTTCTCCTGTTCTGCAACAAACATGACTTTGCTCGGCGGCACTGACTGATTTCCCTCTTTAAAGTTTATGCAGTTAGACATGTCAAGTTGGCATTGTCACTGTGCATAAGGTCAGATGTTCTGTATGTGATCAACGCAGTAGCATCGTTCCTATGGGTTGCGTGGCCTTATTTGAGAGAGTGGCCATCTGCGTTAGGAACTATCGCAGAGCGATAACCCAAGAGATCGTGGATATTCTGTATTCCTGCTCAGCCCCCCAGGGAGAAGGTTGTCCTCCCTTAGTGGGATAGTACATATAACCTAAGTGTCTTGCTCCTGGGTCTCGCGTGGTACCTACTCACGATTAACGTGTTGCCTACTAGATGGCAACACTATACTGTGCTTAATAGAGGGCTGGTTTCTAGCACCTAAGCGTGTTTTTTCCTGCACTTGCATTTTTATAAATACCATGAATCCATGATTGTCACACTGGGATGTGATATTGTGTTTTATTGTGATTGTGTATTTTTAATGGATTGTGTTTTATGTGCTTTTCTTTCTTTTTTAGCAAATTATCACTGTTTTTATTGTGTTTTACTTATTGTTTTAATTTTTGTATGGCTGACAGTTGAAACAATACATTTTTACTATGACTACCACTGTCAAGGAGGGGAAAGTACACACAAAAATTTATTGTAAACCAACATCATGCAGTGCTTTGCCACACGGCACTCGTGCGCACCCTCAGTCTCAACTGATAGCCAAACCACACGGGGAAATGTTTTGGGTGAAAAGAAATTGTAGTGAGTCAGATGTCTGTGAGAAGAAATTGGATAACTTGACGAAGAGATTCCCACAAAGGGGCTACTCGAAAACAGTCCTGCCAAGAGCTAGAAGAAAGATATCAAAGACCTCCACAGATGTAGTGTTAAGAAAACAGTGTACTTCTGCCACTAAAGGGGGACGCACTATGTTTCCTTTTTCTACACCATATATCTGTAATAGCAATACAATTTACTAAATCCTTTTGAAACATTGGCATGTTCCCATTATCATTTCTCCTAGACCTAGACAGGTTCATAAAAGAGGAGAGACAATAAGGGATATGGTTTGCAATAGCTTCTTACCTCCTTTGAACATGGGCAATGATACCTGGTTACCTACACCAGTGAAGGGTTTCTTTAAGTGCAGCAATTGTAATATGTGTAGTCTTGCTTTGCACAAAACATACAACTTTAAATTCAATTATAGTAGAGTATTTAAGACCAATACATTTATAAACTGTAACATCAAATATGTTGTTTACCTACTAATTTGCTTATGCAAGGCACTTTATTTGAGCAGTACAATTCACCCCTTGAAGTAATGCATACAGAAACATATGCGCGCATTGAGAACTAATGATCAAACATGCCCAATGGTGAAACATATACAGGAGGTGCATAAAAACACAGAGATGCCAGTTGTTAAATTTTTGGGAATTATTCAGACAAAAGCAAGCCCGAGGGGGACAATCGAGAGGTAGCTTTGAGATAAAATGAAGCTGGTTGGATAATTAGACTCAGGTCAATAGACTATGGTATGAACCAGGACAATGAGATGTATCATGTCTTATAATAACCTGTAATTAGAATACAATTTTGTCCTATCAATGATAAAGTGTATGTAGCAGTACGGGTGAACCTTCTTTGTCATGTTGCTACATATATGCTGCACATAAACAAATGGGAACTACATGAGATGTTTGCTAACTCCTCACGTTCTGAGTATATGGTAGCTAGGATATGCCTCATATAGCTTTCATTAGTATTAGAGAAGCAATCAATTGATAATACTCTTGTATGTAACACGAGTTACACATGTGTAGGTTTGTACATGATGACTATACGTTTTTGTTTCTATTAACCTTTTACTAGGCCAGAGTATTATTCACTTATAATATATGGGACATGTCCATATATTGTATATGTGCATATACCATATACCAAATGTCAGCACCCGAAAGAGTTGCAAAATATTTTGCTTCCACCACTACTAACGGGGCGCATACAATTCACAGACGGGGATTATCATTTCTGTGTGTGTTTACATTTCTTTTGGTTGTACATTTTTCCATCAGCCTCACTGCATGCTACGGTTTCCGCTTTCAGTTCCACCAGGCTTGTGCATACTCTTTCTTGATTGTTATTATATTATTTTTTTTATTCCTCTTGACTCTGAACTTTGAGCATTGCTCATCTCCCCGTCTTATTGGCAAAAACGTGTTTCATGCTTTGTTAGTATTGTTTCTTTTTTAATAAACAGGGCTGGTTTCCTGGGATTTATCAATGCCGCTTACATATAGCACAGTCTGAGTCCGTGTCTCAGCTTTGTTATTTTTCAATTTTCTGAAATGCAAGATATCACTGGGTTCCAATGGGCCGCTATAGGCATCATTAATGTATTTCTTCTATCTTTGTTACATAACACACGCAATGCACGCATCGCCTCCATATTTTGGGCCCGCCCACAGCGTGCGTTCATTACATTCCAACAACCAAACTCCTGGTTTTGCTGTTATAATCCTAAGAGTGCCGGTGGTTGGGGAGTCTAGATACATGGCATTGTGCGAACCATTACAGGGATCTGCTATCTCTGGGGTCGTTTTCTTACCTAATGTAGTCCGTTATACTCATCGTTCTATGGCTTCCTGTAATTTTACTGCATCTTTGGTACGTCAGAAGGACCTTATGAGTCTTGCTTACGCATTTTTTTCTTGGAACCGAGAACGTTCATGATGGGATTGTGTTTACCTACTACATCTATTTTCTTTCATTATACAAGAGTGTTGAATTATGTGCAATGGATCTTTTTTTTAAACATTTTAAGATGTTCACTGCAGACATACTCTGTCCTGTAGTTTGTTTTTCCACTATGAAGAACATTTTTTATGGGGAAATCCATCATATTTTACTGATGACTTTTTTGGACACGTTTTCCCAACAGATTGTCCTTTGGACTTATCATGGTCCAGGCATGGGCGACTGCTCTGTGCTGTGGACTTTGGGACGTATTGCACTCTGTTACTTTTATAGCTACTTATAATTTGAGAACACTTTTGATATAAGGTCGGTGAAATCCATTGATTGTTATGTCAGTTTCTACCAATGTGGTTAGAACAGACGCTCATTGACCTCACATTGCATTTGATGGTCTTTTTTGTGTGACCTAGGAACTACTTTTGAACTGTTTTATAATCATGAGTGATATTCATGAATTTGGACGAGTATTGGCTCAAAGAACTGTTCATTTAGATAATGCCTGTTTACCCAAGGTTATAACTACCTGGTTAGCATGCCTTTACTTGCTTTTTAGGGTTTTTCTTTACTGCACACAAATAATGCCTCATATGGATCTCTCTTACTCTTAATTCTTCTTCGCACACCATCTGGTATCAAACAACACCATGGATGTTTTGGTAGTCATAATTAGAGGCCAAAATTTGGGTTTCTCACTCTTATATCTTGTCACTTTTTGGGTGTTCCCTACTGTTGGTGTAGGGTGGAGTTTTACATTTTCATTTTTTTCATGATTTTCACCTTTCTGTGGGTGCCATCTTCTCGGTGAACGGTGTAGAAAGTTGGCCTGGTGTGTGGTGGGCACCTATGGTGGTATCACCTTATACCAGGTCCAGATATCCCCTATTAGTGAAGTGTAGGCAGTGTCTAGGAAGCCGGGGCTCTCTAGAGGTAGCTGTAGATGAGCAGCCAAGACTTATCTTGGAGACATGCAAAGCTTATGCAATACTACCACAGCACTATCACACATGAAAGATCCACACAGTGTTACAAAAATAAAGGTACTTTATTAGGGTAACACAAATACTAGAATACTGAATAGGCAGTCCCCCAACTGGAGGTAAGTAAACACACTATTATATACACATTAGCAATCAGTAAAGAGCATAGAGAGCAATAAGCATTGTCAAAAGTATAGGTAAAAAGTGAGGGCCCTAGGGGAGGGCCAAACCATATACTAAAAAAGTGGAATGTGAGAGAGAGTCCCAACCCAAGGAAGTGGAATCAGTAGAAAGGAGCTGGAGGAAATAGGAACCCCAAGAGGTGAGTACCAGAGTGAGCCCCAGCGACCAGGAGAGGAGAGGTAAGTACCTGGTTTTCACCAAGACCAACAGGACTTTGGAAAAGGATTATGCAAGACCCTAACAAGACTGGAAGAACTCAAAGGTGGATCCTGGAAGAAGAGGACGTGCAAAGGAAGGGTACCAAGTCAAGTTCATGATGGAGTGTCCGGCTGCGGCAGGAGCCACTATCCACCTTTCTGTGGATGCAGGACCAGGTGGACTGGGGACGAAGAAGACCACCAGTGCAGCACAGGAGATGGAGAGGAATTCCTGGAGTGATGCAGTTGGTGTCCCACATCGTCTGTCGAATTGTAGTCGGTCAGTGGTACTGGAGAACCACCAGCAAGCCTTGACAAATGCAATGAGTCATCACTGAAGTTGCAGATTGTCGGTTACTGGAGGGTCCAGTTGCAGTCCCAGTGGCCAGAAGATGAAGTAATCGATGAAGAGGAGTCCTGCTGGAATCTTGCACGTCTAATCTGAGGACCCACCCAGAGGGAGACCCCAAATAGCCCAGGAAGGGGGATTGTTCACCTAGCAGGGTGACCACCTATCAGGAGGGGGCTGTGACGTCACCTACCTGACCTGGCCATTCAGACACTCCCAGGGGCCTGTGCACATCTTGGATTCAAGATGGCAGAACAAAGTGGCCACCTAGAGGAGCTCTGGGCACTACCCCTGGCGTTGTGATGGGCAGGGGAGTGGTAACTCCCCTTTCCTTTGTCCAGTTTCATGCCAGAGCAGAGACTGGGGTCCCTGGTCTGGTGCAAACCGGTTTATGCAAGGAGGGCACCAAATGTCCTCTTCAAAGCATACTAGTGGCTCGGGGAGGCTACCCCTCCCAAGACATGTCACACCTAGAGAGGGTGTTGCCTCCCTCTCACACAGGAAATCCTTTGTTCTGCCTTCCTGCTTGAGCTGGTCTAGCAGCAGGAGAGCAGAAACCCATCATGGGGTAGGCAGCACCGCGGGCTGCTTGCAAAACCCTGAAAGACTAGTAGGAGCAATACTGGGGGGGAGGGTCCTCTAAGGAGCCCGAAGAGTGCATGGAACCATACAACCAATACTGGCAACAGTAGTGGGTTATGATTCTAACATGTTTAATATTAAACATGCCCAGGTTCGGACTTACCATTATGTAGATGGACACAGGTATCCAGTACATGGGTAAAAAGTACAAAGTCCAGTGCAATAGAGCTCTAGTTCATAGGGGCACCGATCAGGAGCATTTGCAAAGTCATTGTGACCCTAGATATACAAATTTGAATTTCCTTTAATTTCTCGAAAACTACTGAAAGGATTTACTCCAAATAGGAAAAAGGGCGCTTTCTGGACCAAGAGCTACCTTTCTGACAAACTTGGGGGGTCATTACGACCACAGCGGTCTTTTCACAAGACCGCTGAGGTACCGCCGTGCTGAAGACCGCCAGTGGTGGCGGTCTTCCGCTCGGCGTATTATGACCGTTGGCTGCTCTCCGTCCTTGTTCCGACGGAGAGCCGCCAACAGCCATACTGGCGGGAGGCGGGGAAGTGGAGGTTGCTCCACCTCCACCGCCACGCCAACAGAACACCGCCCAACGAATCACGTCCTGTGATTCACCGTGGCGGTGTTCTGTTGGCGGTGTGGTGTCGGCGGAGCTGCCCCCATGGCTCCCGTCCCCTCCCGGAGGATCGTCGGACCAGGTAAGTCGATCGTCCGTGAGGGGAGGGGGGTGTTGTGTGGGTGCATGGGGGTGTGCGTGTGTGTATGTAGAGGGGGTGTGTGAGTGCGTGTATGCCTGCGGGGGTGTTGTGTGTATGGGAATGAGTGCGTGTATGTCTGTGAGTATGTCTGTATGGATGTGTGCGTGTATGTTTGAATGTGGGTGTGGGTGTATGACTGTGTGTGTGGATGTAGGCGTGTAAGTATGTAAGTATGTAGGTGGTGCCTGTGTGCGTGTTGTGTGGGTATGGGTGAAGTGATGTTGGGGGTCAGGGTGGGGAGAGGGGCCCTGCCACCTTTGGGGGGTGGTGGGGAGTGTAGGGAAGGGAGTCGGGGTGGGGGTGGGGGAGACCACTATCAGTGCCAGGGAAGGAATTCCGTGGCACTGATAGTGCTTACCGCCATGGTTTTCATGGCGGTTCAGACCACTGGAAAACCGCAGCAGTAAGCTGGGTCAAAATACCGCTGGCGGTATATTGACGGACGCCGGGATGGAGACCCAGGTCTCCAGGCCGGCGGTCGTCTCCGCCCTGGCGGGCGGAACGGAGAACCGGCGGATGACCATGGCGGTAACCGCCATGGTCATAATACAAAAAAAAAGACCGCCAGCCTGTTGGCGGTCTTACCGCCGGTTCTCCGCCTTCCGCCAGGGTCGTAATAACCCCCTTTGTCCCTATCCAGCTCGGCGTGGATAGCATTGTGCTGATCCTATGCTTAAAAACTTTGCTAGATAAGCAGACATTTGAGGTGAGCAAATCTAGAGTGTCGCTGGTGTTGCAGAGTGCTCCTTACTGGAGCTGCTCTCCACCTTAATTTGGGAACCACCCAGAGTTCTCTCTTGCTTTTCGCATAATTTATGCGTCACTCTAACCCTGAAAGGGACTTATTTTGATATATATATATATATATATATACACACACACATGCACACAAAAGGAGTTGCAATTACCTTACAGTACTTATCATGCATGTTAAAGACATGCATGATAAAGGCATGCATGATAAAGGCATCTGCGTGGCAAAGGTTGCGGGGAAAAGGTCATGTTTGGTAAAGTCATACGTGGTTAAGGCATGTGTTGTATTCACATACAACCACTGGTGAAGTCCACTGCGTTGTGAAGGTAGTGCGGTGGACGTCAACAGATTGTTGTCCAACCTAAAGCAGTTAAGACCCACCAAATCCAAGCAGCCCGATGTCTTGTCCAACAAGAATGCACAACAAGCTGCAGGGATATGATTGTCATGTTGCACTAACTTCTTTGTTCAATGACTGTGGGAGACTTCTCTATTTCCAAAAGGCCCCCAGGAGGTAGACTTCTGGGACTGGAGAACTGCATAAAGAACAATGGCCAAAGAAAGGTGTCAGCTGCACCTCATTGCCACCCGCATCCAAGAGAAGGTTTCAGTTCTCATACATGGTCTACAGAGAAGAGGTCTAGGGAGAAAATAAACATATTGATAAGTGCTGAGAAGACAGAAATGAATACAGAGAAAAGAGTTTTCAGAAAAGTAGAGGAGGAGAGAAAGAAAGGAGAGCAAAAAGAAAAAAGCAAGAGAGCAGGAGAGACAGGAAGGGAAAGATATATGCAGTGGCAAACAGAAAGAGATAGTGGAGAAAAGGTTGGGAGAGGCAGTAGGGACAGAGATTAGGAGAGGGGGAGAGAAGAGAGAAAATAAGAGAGAGCCTAAAGAAGCAAAATGAGAGATGAATGTGGAGAAAAAGTGAATGGAGATTTTAAATGGAATTTATAGCTTACTATGTTTCGGCCAATACACCTGACCCAATGAAATTTCAGTTCACAATTTAGCACTTTGGGCCTGATTTATGAAAAGTTAGTGCCGCCTTTACGTCATTTTGTGAGGCAAAAGTGGTGCAAACTTACAAAATATAATTATATTTTGTAAGTTTGCACCTCTTTTGCATCAAAAAATGATGTAAAGACAGCGCTAACTTTTCATAAAACAGGCCCTTTATTTTCTAAAAGAGATCTTAGTGTAAGATCCCAAAATCACCTTGCATAGCAGTCTTTAAAGTCCTATTAAGGTCTAACTATTGTTACTGGATCCACAAGGCTTTTTGCAGAGTGCTTAACAATGTCACCGTTTGTTGTTTGTTAATAAATGCTCTTGTTTTGAAGTGCTGACGGCTGCTGTTTTAATACATATCAGTCATGTCTACATTTAACTGGAGATGGAATTAGTGTCCTCAGCCAAGTACAGGCCTCAAATGGACCCATCCCAGGCTCACAGAATCACCTATCATATACCATACCTACCTACCTATCTTGCCTGTCTACTTTTGAAGAAGGTCTACTTTTGTACAGCACCTTTCGCGCAACCTGGTTGTAGCTGTGAGGGGTGTATGCCAATGCCAGAGCCTGTTTCACGTCCATGCAATTTTGACTGTTGCTGTTGATCAAATGTACTTGAGCTATCAATATTTTGTCACAACCTTATAGTAAAATGCATTGAGGGGCCTTCCCAACTTCCTCTGTAAATCAGCATTTAAATTCTATTTTGTTTTCAGAATTGTTGCGACCCTAAAATGTTTAAAGCACAACGGCTCAAATTTAAGAAAAGTGTTGCTGCATTATATCCAGTGCCACTTTTCTTGCACCCCTTAGTGCTCCCTAACGCCACGATGTGTGCACCGTATTTAACATACGGCTCACCATTGTGCAGTTTAGGGACAATAGCATCATAATTTTTGACGCTATTGTACATTGCAGGATTAGCACCAACATTTTATTTAATTAATTTAATTAAGAATAATGGTGTGCCCCCTTCTAACGCCTGCTCTGTGCAGGCATTAAAAATAGCCACTAAAAATGGTGCAGTGGAATAATTTTTGACGCTATTGGAATCTCATAGATTCCACTGCGCCATTTTTCTGGTGCCCCTAACGGGGGAATGCCACCCTTGCATACTTTATGCCTGGCATAGGCATAATGTGGCACAAGGGATTACAAAGTGGCGCAATGCATGCATTGCGCCACTTTGTAAATCTGGCGTGGCGATTTTGACCTAGTTGAGCCACATTAGCGTCATGAAAAATTACGCTAATGTGGCGCAAGGAAGTGCTAGGCCTTTGTAAATCTGGGCCAAAGTTTGCAACTCATTTTCCAAAATGTTCTTGATAATGGGTTAAATTAAAATCTCACTTACAAAGGTGGGCAGAATTAGGAAACTCCAGTTTTAACGAAACAGATAAAGTTTTCTAATTTCACGCAAGGTAAGGTTTAACCCTTTGGGCCTTCAAGGTGGGATGATTTTCTGATGCAGAATGTCCCAGGTAGGACATCTTCCAGCAAACAAATGTTGAGTGCAAAGGCTGCTGCAAAAAGAAGAGATGACGGATGGAATGTGGAACAAATCAAGCATTTACCCCCAGTCACGAATCTGGGTATAATCCATCCGTTTTTTTGCTTGCCATGCCATTCCAGTTTTGACCCAGCCATATGCAAATCAGTCTTGACCCTGCTCCCCATGGGAACAGTCTAGCCCAAACTGCCCCACCAGGTCCTCCCTGGACCAGAAACAAGCATCCTGGGACTGGTTTTGGGGTATCACCCCTCATCAGCTAGGCTAACTTGAATGCAAAACATAAAAGATGATGGACAGAATGCACAACAAATCAAACATTCACCCCCAGTCGCAGTCCTTTTTTTCGCAGCCCAATCTCGCTTGGCAGAAGTCGAGCGCTTCGCATAACATCAACCTTGATACATAGTTAATTGCACTTTTGCCGGTTACGTAGATAATTGCACTTTTGCCAATAGGTTTCACTATGAGTGAATTGTAGCAGCGCGATCGCGCTGTTTTTTTCCATTTAATGTGGCAAGAAAAATCCGGTTGGGAGTTTACAACTGCTAATAGCTCTAACTCAGAGAAATGCGAGACCTTATTGCATTGCAAATGCTAGTTTGTTATTGTTGCTCTGTCATAACATCGCAACATGGTCATGACAAGTAGTGTTGTTACTCATATAGAGATTCAAGAGATTGTTTTCTTAAGCAGACCTTGTTCTTGGGACTCGGTGACTCGCCATTTGTTGCAATCTACATTGCTTGGTTGGATGCCCCTGTTTTTCAATCCCTTCAATTAAAACCTTGACATTTGTGAGTACTGCATAGTCATGTTGAAATAGCCACTCTCCTGATGCTATTCAACCGCGACTGTGCACCATAGCACATGATGGATTTGGTTGCAGTGTTTTAATTTATTATTATACATAACGTATGGCAGTTCTACTCAAACAGTGTCTTAAATAGCGCATTTTGGTGGCCAACATTCGGCCTGTTTTAAACCTTGTGAGAGTACGACATGTCACTTGGCTGAGAATAAACAGGGTGCCTTACTCGGCCAGGACAGGCTCACGCTGCGAGCAGCCATCCCAGCTCCCAGTTCAAACAAACCTCCAGGTGTTCTTGCTGGCTGTGTAAAAGGCTGGGCAATGCTTTAGTTAACTAGTGCTAGCACAGAAAACTGATAGGGAGATGATTGAGGCCCTATTAGCAGCTCTGGTATGAAAAACTTCGGAGGAAAAAAACCTCTTCTACTTTTATTACTAAAAGCAAGGACAAGCACCACCTGACCTCACTGCCCACATGCAGCTCCCCAACCCAGCTCATTTTGTAAGACACCATAGAGAAGGATGACAGTTCTGTGTACAGTTCCGGTGATCTGTCATACGCATCAAAGAAGCCTATACACTTCTTACAGTCTTTAACACTGAGGCTCTGTCAATCTCTAAGCCAGCAGGATGACCCACTGAGTGAAAAGGTTTACTGCTGAAACATGCTGTGATTTACAATTCAAAAGTACACAGCACTAACAAAAATGAGTTGTTGTAAAGATAGCATTACATTCTACCTCAGGCTGAATAAGTAATTTCCTTTCCCCGAACTGATTGACAGAACACCCCTTCTCACTCGCATCTATGTCAAATGATAAAAACCTAACCATAACCAGGGCCACTAGAATTTTGTGATTGTTGTGGCCACAGCGTTATTTGCATAATTATAGAATTGCTGCATAATTGATCATCTGCCGCATATTCTGCTGATTTTTAACAACTGCTCACACGGTTCAGAATTTACTAAAAACACAGCAGCAAGTGTTGCCTAGCAGTGGAAAGCCCTTTACAAAGGGTGACAGGGCAGATGTCTGCTACTTATTGCTATATTTGGGAATTACACTTGGACTTGTAAGGTATAACCAATGCCCAGAAGGGTAAACAAGTGTAAAAATAATTAATACTATCAGAAAATATACCACATTACACTACATAAGTTGCCTTTTTTACCGCATAATTTACTCAACAGTGCTGCATAATTTGGCCTCCCCTGCCCATAACACTCTGGATTTAACATGCCCACTTTCATCCTGGAATAGCCTTTAATTCCATATGTTCAGTTTTCTCAGACTTGTGTCTTTTACAGGCATCAGTGCTGTCTGTAATCATTTTTAAAATGGGGGTGCTGGCCATCAACATCACCCGATTTAAGTCTAATTGATATTTGTATTTTACTTTGTAAAGCAAGCACTTTTGTGTACAAATAAGAAAATCTCTGGAATCCTGCGGCCTTCACCTTCCAGCTGTATCACAGTAAGTTTATCAGTCACTAGTTAAAATTACAAAATTTCCTAAACATGCTGTTGTATAGCTATTCTAGCCATATTTTAGACACGTTATTTTAGCAAACTAGGCCTGCCGTTGTGCACTTTAGCCCAGTTAATTTTATTCACCATTGCTTTATTTTTCTAGCAATAGCCACATTTGCGATGTTGTTTTATTTTCTCTATCTAATTGTTCTTTCGCCTAGGAAAGCATTATGTTTTCAGCAGGACATTCATTTCATTTTGTGCTTTCTTCAAGGCTGCAGTCAGATAGGGTTACCGGCAAAAGTGGTACGCTGTGTCTTCAAAATTCACAGAAACATACACAACTTTACGTGGGGACATTTTCTCAGAATATCAGCTGTTATATTATAAAATCACTTCTTTGCCCCATAGACATCAGAGGGATCTTCCAGCCAGGTGACCACGACTGTATGCTGATTGCTGATTGCCTCACTACAGGCTTTCTTTCTCAGTTATGGGGGATGATATGTTCCCGGGGGGGAAACCTGAAGGGTGAATTAGGGTTTATTATGCTGTGCTCTAACATAGCGCTAGGTAGAAGAACTATATATCACTCCTAGTGACAGTATGGTGGGGCTGTTTTTGTGTTTCACTCTCCATGTCACAATCTTGCTTTTATTGTGTTTCATCATACTAGTTATTACAATACATGATATTTTATCTAAGATGCAGTTACTTCAATAAATTCTTATTTAACTATATTCTGACTATGTTGTCTTTGCCCGTGTGAGACTAATGTAACTGAGAGAAAGGGACAATATCTGATCAACCACGATTCCCCTAGAGAAAAGAATAATAAACACAGCTCCCAATGTGAAACAAGCACTGGCAAAGCCAGTAGGTCTCGTCTATTTGAAATCTCTTGACTTTGTCAATTTTTGTATTATTTTAGCCATGTTGGACAGGTGCTGCTGGTGTGCAGCAAGGCTAAAGGTAAAGCAAGTAAAAATAAAAAAAGTGCAATGACACAGTCAGCGTTGGCTGCATCATAGCGCTTTTGTTTCCACTTTCAGTCATGCTCTATAGCAGCCACTCAGTTGTACAACATGGCTTAAAAAACAATGCAAAGCCTAATAGTAGAGCTATTTGGCTTTGTTAGTGTTTTCTTTGCCATGTTGTACAGCTGCCTGGCTGCTGTACAGCATGGTTGAAATTAAAAACAGCGCTATAAAGCTGCCAGCATGACCGCATCATAGCTCTCGTTTTTTTGGCCATGCTGCGCTGCTGTAAAACATGACTAAACATTGACAAAGTCATGGATCTCGCATAGGTGAGACCTACTGGCTTTGCCAATGCTTGTTACATATAATGCCTCATTCCAAATGGAAAACTTGAAGTAATTAAGTAATATTGCACCAAGCAACTACCACCCATCTAGGGTAGCAGCAATAACAGGTGCGGAAATATTGAAACATTACACTGGGCAACTCATAATTCGCTGCAAGTCAGATAATGCTCGCTTCAGAATTTTGGATATATTTGGCGTATATGTACGCTCCTGTCAGAGGACCCTGAAGATATGCTGCCACCATCTGCGCTGGACTCAGCCTTCAGGGCTTTCAAGTCCAGCTCCTTCATGCTCAGGTCATGAGCCAAAAGAATTTTCCTTTCCTTTCCTCAGTGGCCAATCTCTTTTCCTCCATAGCTTTCTCCCGGTCATTCAATCAGGCTGAACTAAAGAGGCATTGTGTAAAGTATTTGTGCACACACACACTAACACAATGAAAACACAACAAAAGGACCCAAACCAGTTTAGAAAAATAGCTAATATTTATCTGAGTCAAACAAGACCAAAACGACAAATCCAACACACACAAGTCAAGTTATGAATTTTCAAAGATTCAATCAAAATGCAGTGCTTAGAAGACAATAGTTCCAACCGGAACTATTTTGTCGCTCCTGACTGGGCAAAATCAAAAGTGCCACCCAACCGTGATCGAGTGTGGGCCAGGTACAGGAGTGAAGCAGACCCACTGACAGTACCTTTTTTGCATCAATACTCAGTGATGATGCATTGATCCAGAGGCGGGATGTGTTGTGCTCGCAGGTGATGCGTCGTTCCCTGACGGGCAGCGTCGTTGATGTGCCAATGTCCAGAAGCGATGAGTACTGGTTCTGATGCATCGGTGCTGCGTTGGACAAGCCAGGGCTGCGTTACAAGTCGGGGTTGTTGCGTCACGCAGTTGGCGGACGGTGTTTGCGGCTTCAGTGCTGGCAGCGGCAAAGCATTGTTTCCGCAGCAAGATGCGTTGGTTCCAAGTGACGCACGGGTGTTGTTGCTTCAGTTCTTGTGTTGCAGCACCACACTCACTTCCAAGTCCCAGAACTTGATTTGGCACCACCTGGCAGAGCAGGACTTTCAGAAGAGGAGTCCAGATGCTGGTAGCAAGATGCAGGTGAAGTCTTTGATGTCCCTGAGACTTCAGAAACAGGAGGCGAGCTCAGTCAGGCCCTTGGAGATACTTTAGATGCAGGATGTAGAGAGATAGCTCCAGTCGTCTCACTCCCAGGCAAGAAGTAGCAGGCAGTAGGCCAACACAGCAGAGCAAACAGCAAAGTGGTAGTCCCTCTTAAAAACACTGCGATCCTCCTTCCTGGTAGAATATCCTCAGTCCAGAAGTGTTGTGAGTATATGGTGTCATAGGCCCAATACTTATACCCAAGTGTGCCTTTGAGTTGGGGGAGGCGTCAAAGAGTGGTTTTGAAATGCACCAGTTCCCATTCAGCCCAGTTCTGTCTGCCAGGAGTTATGCTGGGAGCTATCAGTCCTTTGTGTGGGGTCAAGTCACTACCCTTTGAAGTGTGAGTGAGAGACCCTCCACTCTTCCTGTCCAGGAAGACCCATTGGTATGCAAACGGAATGCATGGGTGTGAGAAAGTAGCCTCTTTCTAACATGGTTACCCCCACTTTTGACCTGTTTGTGAGTGCATCAGTGTGTTTTTCTTGTCTCACTGGGATCCTGCTAGCCAGAACCGTAGTGCTCATAGTGAAAACCCTATTTGTCAGTGTGTTTTGCCTGTTTCACTGGGATCCTGCTAGCCAGGACCCCAGTGCTCATAGTTTGGGGCCTAATGTGTGTGTTGTCAGTAGTGCTTAACTGTGTCACTGAAGTTCTGCTAACCAGAACTTCAGTGCTTATGCTCTCTGTGCTTACAAATTAGTCACTATAGTTTAGTGACTTTATATACCAATTCCAATTGGCACACTGCCCCCCCTTATAAGTCCCTAGTATATGGTACCTAGGTACCCAGGGCATTGGGGTTCCAGGAGATCCTAATGGGCTGCAGCATTTCCTTTGCACCCATATGGAGCTCAGACAAACCCTTTCACTGGACTGCCACTGCAGCCTGTGTGAAATAGTGCACACACTATTTCACAGCCATTTCCACTGCACTTAAGTGACTTATAAGTCACCTATATGTCTAACCTTCATTTACTGAAGGCTAAGTGCAAAGTTACTAAGTGTGAGGGCACTCTTGCCCCCACCCTGTCCAGGGCCAATTCCCCTGCCTTCGTGAGTGCAGGGATACCATTACACGCGTGCACTACATATAGGTCAATACCTATACGTAGCTTCACAATGGTAAATTCGAATATGGCCATGGAAGGTGTCTAAGATCATGGAATTGTCCCCCATTCCAAATCGGGAGCCAATCCCATGCATCCTGGGGGCTTCACCATGGACCCCCAATACCGCCAACCCAGCTCTCTGAGGCTTGCACTGCAGCTACAGCTGCTGACACCTCACAGACAGGGTTCTGCCCTCCTGGGGTCTGAGCTGCTCAGTCCCAGGAAGGCAGAACAAAGCATTTCCTTTGGGAGGAGGGTGTTACACCCTCTCCCTTTAAAGATAGGTGTTACAGGCTTAGGAGGGATAGCCTCCCAGAGCCTCTGAAAATGCTTTGAAGGACACAAATAGTGCCCTCTTTGCATAAGCCAGTCTACACCAGTTCAGGGGCCCCCAGTCCCTGCTCTAGTGTGGAACTGGACAAAGGAAAGGGGAGTGACAACTCCCCTGTACATCACCACCCCAGGGGTGGTGCCCAGAGCTCCTCCAGTGTGTCCCAGACTTCAGCCATCTTGCTTTCCAAGGTGTGGGGACACTCTGGAGACCTCTGAGTGGCCGGTGCCAGCAGGTGATGTCAGAGACCACTCCTGATAGGTGCATACCTGGTTAGGTAGCCAATCCCCCTCACAGGGCTATTTAGGGTCTCTCCTGTGGGTTTCTCTTCAGATTTTGCTTTCAAGTTTCCATCAGGAATCCTCTGCAACTACTGCTTCATCCTCTGACCTCGGATCAACCGCAGACTGCTCCAGGAACCGTTGTAACTGCAACAAAGTATCCAGAAGGGCTACTTCAACTCTGCAACTTCAGCTCCAGCCAGCAACTGCAACAGTTTCCATGGCGTGCATGCTCTGGGGACTCCCTGTCTTCACCCTGCACCAGAAGGACCGAAGAAATCTCCTGTGGAGTGACGGAATCACTTCCCTGCTCCAGCAGGCCCCATCTAAGATGACAACCAGTTCTTTTGGACTCCTCTCCTGGTGACGAGGGCGCTCCTTGGAACACAGGTGGTGGACCCCTTCAACACAGACTGTCCTAAGGTCCTGCTGTCTGAAATTGGAGGAGGTAAGAGCTTGCCTTCCCCATTTGCGACAGTACACCTCTGCACCGCGTCATCTTCACCTCCTGAGGCCTCTGTGCACTATTTGGAAGAATCCTTCGTGCAAAGTCTGGTCAATGTCCCCAGCACTCTATCCTACGAAGCTCAACTCGCTGAGTTCTTCCCCGGTGGCATGGGACCTTCCTTTGTAGTGCTTCAGCAACCACAATTTGCACCTTCTTTGTCCCGGTGTCCTGGGACCTCCGTGGGTCATTCGTGGTCATCTGTGGGTTCCCTCCACTGTTGAGAGCCCCCTCTGCCTCCTCAGTCCGAGTTGAGGCCCCCAGGTCCCTCCTGGGTCCAGGCAGCACCATTTTGAAGCAATCCACGACATTGCTTGAACCAAGGCTTGGTGGACGAATCCAGCGCTGCTACTCGCCTGCATCCAACATCTCCACTTGGGACATCCTTTGCATCACACAGGAACCCGCAGCCATCTTCTTTGGTGCTCTTCTGCAGACTTCTGCCAACCAGAGAATCCTCTTTTGCACCATCTTCTAGGTTGGCAGTGGCTCCTGTCCTTCTGGACTTGGTCTCCTCTCTTTACAGGTCTTCAGGTCCAGGAATGCACTATTTGTTGCTTGCAGTCTTGCTTGGTTCTTGCAATAATTCTTATCACGACTTGTAATGTGACCTAAGGAAACTTGCAGTACTTTACTCCTACTTTCCTGGGCTCTGGGTAGGGTATTTTACTTACCTTTGTGGTTTTCCTACTCTCCCAGCAGTTCTCTACACACTACACTTGTCTAGGCGGGAATTTGTGATTCGCATTCCACTTTCTCAGCATATGGTTTGTGTTGCCCCTAGACCTATTTCTTCCTATTGCATTCTTTGGTATTTTCTATTGTTTGCACTATACCGTGACTATTTACTTACCTGATTTTGTTGTCTAGTGTATATATTGTGTATAATACCTCCAGAAGGAATATTGTCTCTAAGATATTTTTGGCCTTGTGTCACTAAAATAAAGTACCTTTTTTTTGGTACCACTGAGTATTGTATTTTATTGTGTATAAGTACTGTGTAACTACAGTGGTATTGCAGGAGTTTTGCATGTCTCCTAGTTCAGCCTAAGCTGCTCTGCTACAGCTACCTCTATCTGCCTAAGCTGCTAGAACACTACAACATTTCACTAATAAGGAATAACTGGACCTGGTATAAGGTGTAAGTACCCAAGGTACCCACTCCAAACCAGGCCAGCCTCCGAACAAGGGTCAGTGGAGTGTCCTGTGTTTATGGCTGTCTGGATGGAATGCACAGATGTAGCTGTCACCTAAACCTCACACAGACCAGACATGGATTGGAGGCAGGCTAAGCACAAAATTGTTGAAATAAGAAAATGCCACCTTGCTGAAAGTGGCATTTTCAGACCAGCAATTTAAAAACCACCTTTACCAAAAGATGTGTTTTTAAATTGTGATCCCACAGACACCAAAGTCCATTTTTCTATCTTTTTCCATTCGGAAATTACTCTCAAAATATGTTTTAAGGCAATCCCAATCTTAGCCTGTGGGAGAGATAGTTGTTGCAATACTGAAAACAAATTTAAAAGCTTTTAACTACAAAAACATGTTAAACTTAAAAGTAGATGTCCAACTTTTCAAATACACTGCACCCGGCCCCTGGGGCTAACCAGGGCCTACCTTTGGGGTGTCTTATATGTAATAAAAAGGAAGAATTTGGGCCTCGCAAGTGGGTACACTTGCCACGTGGAACTGGCAGGTTAAGCTGCACACACAGGCTATGCAGTGGCAGGCCTGAGACATGTTTGTAAGGCTTCCATAGTGGGTGGCACACCAGTGCTGCAAGCCCACTGGTAGCATTTGACTTACAGGTCCCGGACACACAGAATGTACTTTACAAGGGATTTTCTAGTAAACCAAATATGTCAATCGTGGAGAAGCCAATGTTACCATATTTGAGACACATAGCACAAGCACTTTGGCACTGGTCAGTAGTGAAAAAAGCACAGAGTCCTAAAGCTAACAAAAACAGGGTCAGAAAAAATAGGAGGAAGGCAAAAAGTCTGGGGTTGACCCTGCAGAAGGGACCGTTTCCAACACTACCCCTCTCTCCATGTTTCACTTTCCTTCTTAAATCAAACAGCTACTTATAATCTCTACTCCCTAGAGGTTGTTTATTGCCTTCTCCCATCTTCAGACTGCAATCCATGCCAGTATTGATTGCTGCACCCGTAGTCCACCCTAGAAGCGAATGCCTGTTGATGTTATGCCACTTTCCAGGACAAATGGGGCACTGCACGAGAAGCAAAACACACATACATATATCCTGGCATAGTGAAAGTCAAGGCCCTTGTGTGACTCTAGGGTCAAGTCTTGTATGCCTTGATACATTTTGAAGATTGCTGGTGTTTCAAACTAGGTATGATTCATCTGGGAATTAATTTATCTGTTATTAAAACAGAGGGTTGAGGAAAGGGAAACTAAAAAACTTCCGTGTGCAAGCCCATTACTAGGGGAGCTGGTGAAAAGATATGACTGCGTGCTGAACACTGACTAAAAAATGTAAACATCGGCACAACAGAAGAGATGTAACTTAAGGGGTAATGGAGACCAGGACAACTTCAGATTTATATGGTTTTTACTTTATGTGCCTGGGTGACGATCCTGGGGATCTACATTTAAGGAAGCTATTGATGGAGTGGGTTGTTTAGGATTGGGTGGAAAGTGTTAGGTATTGAGGTTGGCCAATGAGGCACTGTCGGTCAGTACGGCAAGCGCCAGTCCATATGATACGCACCTGTCCGATTAATACGGCGTTTTCACATAGTTAAATGGTTGTGATGTCGGATCTGCACAGTCCTGCCCGATGAGTTGCAGGTAATCCCTTGTATAACATAACGAGCGATATTTTTTGTTTCTCTCTTTCTTTGTTATCTGTAAATCTGTCTGTTGAAAATGCAGGTACACGAGGAGCTTCTCAGAGACTTTTTCAGCCTGTTGCGTCACATGGCGGGTTTGCCAGCAAATAAATCTCTTCTGGCCAATATTGTCATTCAGTCGAGTAAGCAAGGCTTCTTGTCAGTAGTTTTTCCAATGCTGTCAAACAGTTCAATGCCCGGTGAAGCAAGCACGATATCCAGGCAGTAATTTGCTCAATGATAGTTTTGGGCAGTAGTTTGGCTGCTAAAACTTACAATTTATGCTATGACCAAAAACAATTCCGCGAAATACCGCAAGTCTCGCAAAGGTAATGAATGGTGTCTGTCTGCTACGTGACTGCTAATAAAAATGCCTACCACAAACCTGCGCTCACTCGCAAAGCAATTGTGTTGAAGTTTTCGATGTCTGTTTAGGGTTTTCTCATAAATATACAAGTAGGCTGAGGTCAAATGAATACAAGAAAATAAAACGCACTCGGAATAACACCACAGCAAGGGAACCAAAAGCTTCCTGAAGGCTGGAAGGCAACGTACAGCATAAAAAAGAAGCAAATCAAAAGACTGCACTAAAGGACCTCTTGTGATGAAAACACTCAGTGAGAAGCAGTACTGCAAAAATAAAATGGCGGGGCTTAGACAGACATATTTACCAAAATGGCAGACTAGGCTTCTGATTCTTGCATGAGTTCCCAGGAAGTCTCAATAAACCAATTCCAAGATTTGTAGTGTGGATCTTATTCACAGGGATAGAAAGGGTGTAGTGGGCATGGAACATGATGGGGAAACAAATCAAGGAAATCATACTCAAGAGGCCTTAAAAAGGAGCACACAATAACCCCTCGGAATATGTTACCTCACAAATGACATCTTGTCCTGAGTGCCAAAGGGTGAATGGGGGAAACTTGGAGCTCTTGGGCCCGTCAGTGTCTAGCATAAACTGAACCCTGACAATCCCACCTAGCCCAATCAATGCCCTGTCCTATGACCAGGATTGTGTGGCAGACACCCTGAGACATGGCAGAGTAGATGAGGGGATGTGACTCATCGGTTAATGGCACCCTCCTGGGAGCCGTACCCGTTCCAGTCTTCTAAGTACAAAAGCCTTCTACATATCCTCCTAGAATCCATGATGGCCGTACTTCACGCTCTAGGTCTCTGTTTACCAAGATGGGTGCAAGAGAGTTTGAGAAACGGGCGCTTGGATGTACTGGGTTCATACAGGACTCCTGGAATGTCGACATTGTGAGAAAGTGTGGTTTCCCAGGCTTAATACCACAGGAGAAACCATGATTGACTAGTGCATGCTCTGCCAAGCCTCATGGTGCACCAGTGTATTATTATGGGAAAAGTATGCAGAACTTCATGCAGGAAATTGAATTAGACTTTTCTACCGCACCTAATGAGTGAAAGCTGTTGGATCACTGCAGCAACCTTTTACCAGTACTGCTATAATTTGCATTAATAATCTCATCGCTTCTCAGTAATTTTGCCATCCTTTTAATAGGGTGTATGAATGTAATTTGCCTGTCTCAGAAGGACTTTTTATGCTTTTATTCAGACAGGACAGTCATTTGTCTGAAGGTTTCCATACAGTTATTCGCCATAACCAGCACTACTCACTTTGACTACTGGTCTTTGTATAGTCAGAATTAAACTTTCTCATTGTGGCTGTCACACATAATGGCCAATACCAATACTGCTCAGTTGGTTTTCTATACTCATCATGACCCGGGGCTACACTTCCCTCTAGGACGGTTGTACTAATAATGATTCCATTACTTACCGGTAGTCTTCATTACTCCGAATACCCTATTTCTTGTACCAATACCTACTTACATGATGTGTTCCAACTCTACCCAGACCCACATGCCCTAGCCAGAACCAATCAAAGAAGGCTCAATGCTAAACCACCCCCACTTCCTAATCTCCAGTCACCTTACACTAACCTGGAGATAAAAGGGTATGAAGCCCAAAAGACCTCCAGTACATCCGCTAGCCGAAGAACAAGGGGGTTTGGTTGTGATCCAGGAAGGAATGGGGAGGGCGGGATGTAAGTATTGGTATGAGAAATAGGGTATTCGGAATAATGAAGATTACTGGTAAGAAACAGAATAATTACATCCTCAACCCCATTTGTTTACCAAGTAGGAAAATCTACTTCTTATGTCAAGATCAGGGGCTCCTATTATGCTTGTTTAAAGCATGTTAATTACCACAGAAGTTGCATTATAATCTGGTTTACAATAAAATGCCCTGAAAACATTATCATTAGACCAGTCGGCTGATCTCAGCATGTACTCAAGTCACAAACCCACCCAATAAGCTTTAGAAGCCATGGCACCCCTGGAAGAATGAGCCCCGAAAGCAGATATATCAATGCCTGCTAAGGACAAAGCCCATCTGACCCAGTGAGTCAGTGAAGCAGAAGAAACAGGATTATGAGGTTTACAGAAAGAAATGAGGAGTTGGGAATGAGAGGACATTCTGAGATCAGAGGTGTATTGTTCATGCACCTTTAGGCATTGTCCAACACAAAGTTTAGGTTGATTTGGAGGGTAAAAGTAAACCACAGTGTGTAAATTAGTCTTGCTGTGTTTATTAATAGAAAACAACACCCCCATAGGGGTGTATTGATGAGAGGAAACATCCAAGGCTTTGACATCTGACAAATGTTTAATGGAGATAAGGCACAATAACATGGTAAGTTTAGCCAAAAGCATTTTCAAAGAAAGCTTTGCATTGTGAAGCCAAGAAATCAACAAATTCAATACAACGTTAACATCCAACAATTATGTATACTTAGGAGGAGGTGGATTAGAAAATCTTACTCCCTTCTAAAGGCGACAGATGAGCGGGTGTTCTCCCACTGGTTTTCCGTTAATGTGGGGATGGTTCGTGGAAATTGCCAATCTGTAGAGATTAATGGCTCTGTAAGACTTACCTGCAGTATCTTCAGCTGCTAGGAAATTGATGATATAAATTATATTGGCTGAAAAGGGATCAAGACATTTTCCCAGCCACCAGTCTGATTACAGAGCCCAGGCAGACTTTTACGTTTTGGTGGTACCTGCAGCCCAGGCTCTGTTAATGAATTCTGAAGCTTCTGACAAAATAAGGTCAGTAGATTGGACAGGACTGAAATTTACCAAGCTGAAAGAGTGAGGGAGTTGTTGAGTATCAGGTTGTGAGGATGACCTGAAGGATACAGAAAAAGAGTAGGAAAGTATAGGAGGAGGACTGGAAGGTCGATTAACAGTTTGAGTGGGGGGGAACCACACCTGGGATTGTCGCGATAGGATCACTATCCCTAGGGTGGCCTGCTCACATCTGACCTGAGCCAGAACCCTGATGATCATGAGAATGTGAGGAAAGGCATAGTTGACTGAGAGAACAATCCTGAAGAAAAATATCTGTAGTTAAAGCTAGAGGATCTGGACGCCAACTGAAAAAATGAGATAAGTGGGAATTTAAGCGGGATGCAAAAAGATCGATGCTGAAAGAACTCCAATTGTGTAGCAGAGACTGGAACACTCAGGGATGAAGTCCCAATCACTGGAATCTTGCAGATTACTGGAGTGCCAATCTGCAATTTAATTGAGACTGCCTAGAGGGTATTCTGCTCTGACTGAAATTTCGTTGAGAAGACAAAATTCCCACAAACCTTTTGCCAATTCAACTAGAGCCTTTGATCTGGTGCCGCCTAGATGGTTGATGTAAAGGACAGCCGAGACATTGTCCATGGAGCGGAGGATGGAACATTGTACTTTGTCTTTTGCAATACTTTTTCTTGCAAAGGAGCCAGCAAGCATCTCTAAACAATTAATACACACTCTGCATCCCTCAATGGGCCATGTACCTACAATCGAGATCGGACCACACCGGGCACCTAGCTCGTCCGGCTTGCATCAGATTCTAACACAAGATCGGGGGCTGATGCAAAGATAGTCCTGCCATTCTAGGCATCTAAATGGTCTATCCACGATTGAAGTTCCAAACAAGATTCTGAGTCTATGGGGGTGATTCTAAGTCTGGCGGGCGGCGGAGGCCGCCCGCCAGACTTCCCCCTCCAAAATACTGCTCCGCGGTCGAAAGACCGCTGAGGGTATTTTGGGTTTTGCACTGGGCTGGCGGGCGACCGCCAAAAGGCCGCCCGCCAGCCCAGTGCAAAACACCCTTCCCACGAGGACGCCGGCTCAGAATTGAGCCGGCGGAGTGGGAAGGTGCGACGGGTGCAGTTGCACCCGTCGCGAATTTCAGTGTCTGCAAAGCAGACACTGAAATTCTTTTTGGGGCCCTCTTACGGGGGCCCCTGCAGTGCCCATGCCATTGGCATGGGCACTGCAGGGGCCCCCAGGGGCCCCGCGACACCCCATACCGCCATCCTGTTCCTGGCGGGAGAACCGCCAGGAACAGGATGGCGGTATGGGGTGTCAGAATCCTCCATGGCGGCGCAGCTTGCTGCGCCGCCATGGAGGATTCATTTGGGCAGTGGAAAACCGGCGGGAGACCGCCGGTTTTCCACTTCTGACCGCGGCCGAACCGCCGCGGTCAGAATGCCCAGCAGGGCACCGCCAGCCTGTTGGCGGTGCCCCCGTCATTTTAGCCCTGGCGGTCTTGGACCGCCAGGGTTAGAATGACCCCCTATGTTTATAAAATCGGAATAAGCAAGACCTTATCGTAGGTGACAAACCTTTAGGCACTGTAATGCCCAATAATGAAGCGGACCTGGAAATATGGCCTGAATGGAAGAGGAGAGGAGGCCTACTATTCTTGCCAGAGATCTGAGAGAGATTAGACAGCTGTGGAGTTGTCTGTAGAACTTCACTTTTGATAGCTTTTACCTTTGGTTGAGAAAGATATAGCGTAGCGGTTGAAGAATTTACTAGAAAACGTAGAAACTCTATTTGTTGACTGGAAGTCATAGTTGATTTCAATGCATTTACCAAGAAACCCACCTGTGAAAGAAGAAAATAGGTGAGATGGAGATTGGATAGAAGGGTTTGTGAGTTCTGACTCATAAGAAGGATGTCATCTCAGTAAATTATCAGTCTGGTGCCCAGAGATCTGAGGTGTGCCAATACTGGTTTCATTACTTTGATAAAGCACCAAGGTGCCAAAGAGGGACCAAAAGGAAGGGAAGAAAATTGGTAAGTTTGTCCCTGCCACTAAAATGTAAGGAATTTTCTGTGAGATAGATATATGTGAATTGTGAGATAGGCATCTTGTAGGTCTAGTCGTACCATCCAGTCATTTTGAAGCAAAGTGTCTATGAGATGTACAATCATTTCCATAATGAAATGGCAGTAGGTCACAAACTGATTGAAAAGTCTGAGATTGATAACCGGTCTCATCTTTTTGTTTTTTTCTGGACGAAGAACAGGGAGCTGAAGAAATCTGAAGGATCTGGAACTTAGATCTGAATTTCCTTCTTTTGTAAAAGAGATTGAATTTTTATGGAAACTAGATAGGACATGTCTGAAAAGAATCTTGGAGGAGGAGGAAACACATTTTGGTAAGGAAATGCATAGAACTCTCTGAGATAACCCTGTATCATGTTTAAAATTCAAGGGTCTGCAGTTGTTGTTTGCCATTTTGTGAGAAAATGCTGAAGATGGCCCCCTCCTGGAGGAGGGCCAAAAGGTAGACTCACCTTGTTAGTATTGGATTTTCTATTCTGTTGTCCACAACCACAAAATCCTCCTCCCCTTTGGGGGTAGAACTGAGGCCTTTAGTCTTGATAGCCATAGCTTGAGTTAAAGGAGCCTCTTGCTCACTGGTGATGATAGGGACAGATGGTAAAGCAGCTCCTATTTCTACCAGCCCGTGCAAAAACATGTGGAGAGGATACTTACTGTATGGACTATTGTGCTTTGTCACTTGATGAAAAGTTAGTTACATAACGACTTAGGTCTTTTATAAAAGAGTCACCAAAGAGAAGACCATCTGCTTTGATGCCCAGGTCAAGAGTCACCAAATTTGCCAATTTTGGATCCAACTTCAACAAAAGTCCCTTCCTGCGTTCATGAGTAATTGTTGCATTGGCATTGCCAAGCAAGTAAAAAGCTCTCTGTATCCACAACGAAAGATCTAAAGGATCAACGTCCATGGTAGCTAATCTGGCTGCCTCAGCCATGTTAATAATGCGAGCTAAAATGTACACTAGGTTAAGCAACTTGTCCTGGCAAGTCAATCAGGTTTTATCAACTCCCTCATGGGAGTCCTTGCCAAATTTAGAAAAGAAAATAAGGAGTGATTGGTCAATTGTTGGAGTAGAAGTAATATTGGAAGCCAGTGAAAGTCTGACCTCAATTTGGCTCTTGTTTGTTTGTCTAGCGGAAGACATAATCTAGAACATATATAGGGACTCATTATAACATTGGCAGTATATACCGCCTACCGCCGTGGCGACGGCCGCCAAAAGACCATCGCCGCAGCTACCAGCCATCAGCCGGATTATGACCACAGCTGGATTTCCGCCAGAAGGATGGCGGAAATCCAGCTGTGGCCATGCCGGTGGATTCCGGTAAGTTGGCGCTGCTGCCAAGCCGTATCATGACATATGATAAGGCTTGGCGGTGTTCTGCTGGCAGACCCTGCTGCTGGCAGCAGTGCCCGTCCCGTCTCCTGCCAGAGGACCCCCTCACAAAAGGTAAGTCGGGTGCTCCTACGGGGAGGGGTGTGTGTGAATGCCTGTGCATGCATGAATGTGGGTGTGTGTTGCGTGTTGCGTATGTGTGCATGTATGGATGTGTGAGTGCATGTATGTTGTGTTGTGTGTATGCATGTGTGCCTGTATGTATGTAAGTGTGTGTGGATGTGTGTGTGTGTGTGAATGGATGTCTGCATGCATGCTTGAATGTGAGAATGAGTGTGTGAATGAGTGTGTGCGTGTGTGAAGGAAGGTGCATGAATGAAGGGGGGGAGCCTGGAGGGGTGGCGAGGGGAAACATGGGGAGGGGCGGGGAAGACCCCTATCAGTGACAGGGAAGGAATTCCCTGTAACTGATAGTGCCTGCCGCCATGGCTTTTGTGGCAGTAAGAAAGCTATGAAAACCATGGCGGTAGGCGGGGTCATAATCCCGCAGGCGGGCTATGATGGCCGCCGGGCTGGAGACTGAAGTCTCCAGCCCGGTGGTCATTACCACCATGGCGGACTGTGTGGTACATTAGCAGTTTGGCTTGAGCCAAACCGCCAATGTCTTAATGTGGGGAAAAGTACTGCCAGCCTGTTGGCAGTACTTTTCTCCATTTTACCGCCATCCGCTGGGATCATAATGACCCCCATAGTCGGTTACGTGGGCGCAGGAAACCATTCCATAGAGTTGGGGTGGTGTATATAACTCCTTCTGTGTCTAGAATGGTTTCAGAAAGGAAGGAATCAGACATGGATGGAGTATGTTTCGATTTTTTGGGCGGAGGAGAGGATGGGTCATTATCCCCAAAATTGTCAGAATTGTCATCTAAATCACCAATGTCATCATCAGTATCCAAAATGTTTGAAATAATTATCTGTTTTGGTGGATTCAGAATATTTTTATATTTATTTTTACATTTAGAATGTTTTATAGTATTCCACTCCTTAGTAGGAGGCCTGGGCGGATCAACGTCCTCAGTCTGGTGTGAGGAAACCTCACTGGTCTAACCTGCGCCTTCAGGGTTAACAGATATGTGTTTCTTTATAAAGGTAAAGATACCATCTTGTGTTTTCTGCTTTCCCCCACAGAAGGGCCAATAATGATTCAGACATCACACTCATAACTGAATTCTTGATATGTTTAGATATTTTGTCCATTGAGGCTGCAAAGGCCTGTTCAACTGAATTGTGAATAAAGCCATTTAAGTCTTTTTTGAAGTCTTCCCCATCATCATTATGGTCAGCCATCGAAGGGGAACTGTCTAATTCCATCATAAATATAGAGACAATAAAATGCAGGCAGAAAAAGGATTAAATATTGATAGGACTAAAAGGACGCTGAGACAAAGTCCTAAACATTCCCTTGAGGCGTGGACACGTTTGCGCAGTCAGTAGTATGGGAGTGGAGGATGGGGTTGAAGGCCGCTCCCCTTTGGTGATGCAGAGAAGAATCACTTGATACCCACAGCGGTATGGAGGGAGATATTGTAAGCCACACTCCTTCATGACGCGGAGATGGAAACAAGTGTTAGAAGGCAGGAGGAGGAAAGAAAAGCAAGCATAAATGGTCGGGCCGCCTCAGGGTGAAGGAGACGTGGCTCCGAGAGAAGTGGTAAACGTTTAAAATGACGGACGGTTAAACTGCCGCAAATAAAAACGCAGCAGAGCATGCGCTGAATACAACGGTCATAGAGCGCGTGCGGCGCTCAACAAGGGCAAAGAAAAATAGCGCCACAGAAAAAGCTCAAAAGCCAATATATGGCAATATATTATATATTAAAGTATTATGCCATGTGATAAATTGTATGACATGAATAAAACGGAATGTATCTTGACTGCAAGCAGCAAGAAAAGAGGACTGTTTGCAGTCAATGCAGTAAGTATGACTGTTATACTGTTTATATGTATCTTATTGGTTGTCACTGTGATTACGTTTTCCTATCCCAAAGGCTAGTCTGTTGCTAAGCCTCTTGGGATTTATAGTTTTATTGACTGCTGCTATAGAATAAAGCAAGATCAGAGAAGCAAAATAGAAGCCTCTAATCTTGACATAAAATGAATAGCCTCTTGGTGCATTCTGTGAAAAGCAAGATCATTTAGTTTGGAAAATATATTAAGGAAACAATGGTCATTACAAGCACATTGAGGCAGATATAGTGAGATAATCTATTCACTTGGGTCTTGTTATTAAGAAAAAACTCATCTGGAGACCCGTGCTGAGTTTCAAAAATGTCATCATGAAATCTACAATAGTATGGCTAATATGTTTTTGCCACTAGCAAGGGCATCGCTCTCTGCAACCCTTGCGAATTCCCTTTAAATTCAAAGTTAGGACATCACCTTCTGCATCCCTTGCTAATTGCCTGTAAATTCAAAGTTCTGATGATTTTACTATTTGAAACTCCCATTTGGGCCCAGCATAAGCCTACCTGGCTTGAGGCAGTAGAAAGCTTGTTGCCACACAATGTCACTTACCACTGTGACTCAATTCTCTTTCAAGCTCTGTGGCTCAAGATAGTGCTGTGATTGGGTAAAGCACAAGCATTACAGTTACCAATCAGTCTCCTGGAGGAAATATTAAGCATGAAGGAGAACAACTTGTTTTTACTCTCTTGGGAAAAATTGGGCAGTGTTCGTGGTCTAAAGAAGCCAGTTGAGAAAGCTAAATCCCTCAATTTGCGCCAAGTCGTAGGCAAAAGCCCAGTTCTCCAAGCTGCTTTTAAAATAATTTTAAAATGAATACTTCTCCAAAGGTCCAGGCAGAAAGATCTGAATAAAAAAATATTATATTCAAATTTCTTACAGATGGCTAAACATGATAACATGCCATCTTATTGTATTATAATTGAGGATCCATATCTTAGAAAGTTTCATGTTCGGATGAGACAATTCCCATTAACAGAACAGATGGGTGCCTGGTATGCCGCACCAGTTACTGAGGGGTGCTGTGAGTTGTGCAAGCACCAACTAGAAACACATGATCAAACACCATTTTAAATAAAAACCTTAAATACAGAACACACATTTTTATTAGACCGGTAGTTATTAAGGTAGATATTATTGAGTTCCTTTGTATTTATACACTGGTTAAACTATTAGAACTTAGGCAAAATATTTCTGTGTTGCTAAATTTTTACCTACAGAAATTTCTAAAATGTAGATGTTTTTATATAAATTGTTGCCTCCATAATATTAAGATGTTAATACACTGCTTTACATTATGTTTAATGGTTTATATGAACCAAATAAAGTAGTTATCAAATAATTGTAAATCGCAAAGCGCTTTGTTGAAGCAGATATGCTACTTAAAAATATTAATGATGATATATGTGTGTTCACTAATGATAAAAATGTGTAGAGAAATGAATCGTAGAAAAATAAAGTGCACGTTTCAAAATGTGCCCTCGGGGAGTGATCACCATGTGTACTAAAATGACTAGAATTATATAAAATAATGAAAATGTATGAAGAAAATGTAATAATATGTCATAAAAATATGTATAACCTATGTTTTACAATTAAGTTGTAGTCTTAAGTTAGCTGAACTAAAGGCCTAGTTCCACTGGGCCTCGCACACTCTGAACATGGAGAAACCGGACGCCTTGCAAGGGACTGGAAACCGCGGACTGCAACCTTGACCCATTCGAAGTTCAAGTTACTTAGCTAGAATTTTCTGCAATGTACCGGCAGACAGGCGGTGATGAAGACAATTTGATACAATTATGTGTAGAGCAGGCTAAATGTACTTTCCCAGGACTTGAACAATAGAGGCACTGACTGAAGAGCCATATGCAACAATTTTGATACCTGAAGGACTGGAAGATGAGGGCATTGCATGAACAACCAATCCACTTCTTGTGACTTGTGAAATATGAAAATTAGAAGATTTGGTAAACAAAAACTATAGGTTAAAGTCATATCTGCTGACTGACTGACCAATTAGCAAATATGGGATGGATTGGGAGACCCTAATAAAAAGTCATGGCAAAGGGCAAGAAATCAGAACTGCGGGGAGAAAATTGATGACGTCAGGAGACGCTGTCTGAGGTTCTGATATTGGGTTCACACTCTGTGAGCCTGATCGGTAGCTGACTAATTGATGACCTGAAGATGAAGACTGACTTGTTGCTGATCCATCCTGGATAGGTAGCTATGAAAATGTGACTGACAATTTTGTGCCTTTTCTTCTAGGTACCAACTGCGCTGTCTTATAGAGATTCTCACTTAGGTAGATTTTTCCAAATTAATTATTTCTAAATTGTTTTCGCATGAAGACCCCCATGCTAATGCTAATTTTGGTTAGGTAGGCTGTTAGGGGTGACGTTGACAGTGACAAATGACTGACAAACTTAAATGCTGAATTGCATTATTATTGCTGGTATTCATAGCTTATGGTATTGCATTGTCGCATATGATTTCTTTAAGAAAGACTGTCTTTCTATTAATGAATTAATAAATATTGATTTCAATAAAGATTGAACTAACAGATGATCTAGAATTGTAATCAATAGGGAATAAAAATAGTTAACTCCTTCCTGAGTAGTGTTTATTCTTGATTAGTATTGTTTAAAGCTGTTTTCATAGATTGTTTCCTTGATTATTGATTTTAGTTATTGTTTCAATGCTCACTAAATGACTAGGATACTCCATGCGATTCAAAAGCTCCATTGACCTATACGCGTCCCCTTGTAAGTTTACTTACTAAGGACCAGGGGCACTAGCAGCTCCTATACTGCCGAGAACCACATTAACATTCACCAGATAAAAGAAACATAAACATAGTACACCCTCACACCCATATCATGGCCTTATTATTATGCCAGTGAGGTTGTCAGGCCGTTTTGATAGCTGATAAGGGTGTTCTAGTGGTAATGATACCACATCTGGAACACCAGGGCATGGTACCTTGTCGTTTGTATAACCTAGTTTCCATACCAAATTAATTCTAGTTCCATTGGGGGAGTGAGTTATCCTTCTTAGTGTACGAAGACTTGGTGCAGTAATATGTAGCACTGGAGCCACAAATGAACCATCATGATGGTGCACTGCCATCTTCATCACTATTGAACACAATATTTCTATGTAGAGTGTGAACATTTACTGCCCTTGTACAACTTACACTCATCTAGTCCTACTGCCCGATGCATCAGAAGTTTTTTCAGTTTGAAGATTCTGATAATATTTTAGTTGCCTCATTGACTTTTTATTTCCTTGTATAATACTGTGCTTTGAAAGGTGCCTGGACTTCTTGTATTATAATTGTTTCTCTTTCAACAACAATTTGCTTATTTCTATGTATTTCATCACCAAAACCCGATTATTAAACCTCCATTAGTAATTTAACTTCTCAGTTTAGCCAAGTTTTCTTTAGTGGCAGTATATTTTCCTTGCCTATGTTCCCTCAGCCAACTCTCTTCTAAGTAACGTCCTGGTCTTTCTGCCTGACTGTGGGCATGGCCTGGCAATATGCAAATTATGTTGATGTCACCCAGTCAGCCACAGTGAGGCCGCCCCAGTGTAATGAGGTTGCTCAATAATTTATGGAAAAATAAAAATAATCCATGCAACTATTAACTGTGATACAATATCTCCTGATTCCTCTGCCATACCCATGTTTTGAGCAAGTTTCAAGCTGTGAGGCACAAGACATTTGGGGCCAGATGTACCAAAGGTTTTTACCCATTCTGTGTCTATGGGAAAAAGTGTTCATACATATGGTCCTTGGTGATCCAGCTCACTTTTTGAGGCATGTCCATGATACTGCTGAAATAAAAAGCTAACATTGTGTATGTTTTTATGAGACATTTAACTGCTCCGTTGAGACTGCTACCATGCAAGATGTATTCAAGAAAGCAGAACAGAGAATTCAAAAATGTCTTTGGACCCCTGAGAGAAGTGTGGAATTTCAAACGTGTGGACGCATCTGGCCTTATTTGGTTTCTTACCTTTCATTTATAAGGGGATGCGTTAGAGGTTCGATTAACCTTTTGACTGCACTTAGAGTGTTCCACCCAAAGTTTCAACTCCACTACAAATCATCAACAATATCAATTGGAAATATCAATAATCTTGGAGTCAGTAATCTCACACACCATGACCCCTTTGGCCATGAATAACCACACCTTTAGGTAAAAGTTAGAATATTTATTTCCCTATATTAACAATGCTAATGTCACATAAATCAATCTCAAAACCAAGTGATACACATATATGAACAGCACTAGTTGACCAAATCTTCTAAAAAATCTCAATTTAACGAGTGTATTTATTACTAAGTATTCAACAATAACAATACAAATTAATAGCAAGAATAACTGAGTAACAGAGATTTCATACATTTAGATTCAGCAAAGAAACAACATCAACTGTTGTTAATAATCATCAAACATTCTCAGTGGGTCTCCTAGCTAACCTTCTGATTAGATTTTGCATGTTTGGGCTTCATGCAAAAATAGTTTTAGTCAAAGCAAATTTGGAAAACATCTAACTATGGCCCTATCAAAACAGCAGTTCGTACCTAGAGACAAAGAAGATAATCTATAACGCAGGATTGTGAACCCAGGGGCTGGGAGGTGGTGCAGTCGACCCTGGCCCAACTGTCCCAAGAGATTAAAGAATGCTTTGCAATTTCGAAGGCTAATCAGACTGGGATTCAGGCCACCTGTTCTAGCCTAGAAGCCAAAGTTGAGAACTTAGCCCAACGCACACAGGAATTAGAGGAGGGATTTCACGCACTTCAAGTTGTGGTGCAGGAAAATGCCCAAGAGGTATCACATCTTAAGTCCAAACTTGAAAGATTTGAAAGCAACGCTAGACAGAATAACATTAGGATCCTACGGGTTAAAGAGGGCTTGGAAGGGTCGGATATTAAAACATTTGTGGTCAATCTACTGAGAAATTATTTTCCACAGGATAGTTGGTTGGACAATTTAGAAGGAGAAATTCAGCGAGTGCATAGAGACCCATTCAAACAACATTCTGGGCGGAACAGCCCCGCAAGATCTTAGTTAATTTTCTCTCATACTCTGTGAAGGAGAAGCTGCAGGGGTTAGCCTTAAAACCCGGGTCACTACAAGCATTAGGGGCCTCATTTAGGATTAGATCTGATGTCTCTAAGGAGACCACGGACAGCCAGTGGGAATTGGGGAAGAGGCTGGAGGAGCTAAGGAAGCTGGGTGCTACGACTCAACTGAGGTGTCCTGCCATTATGAAGGTCATGTGGCGAAACAAGATGCATAACTTCATGGAACCAGTGGATTTGGATGTTTTTATCTCTCAGATAACAAAGGAGGGGCATCCTACCAGTAGTTAGCATAACAAAGCAGTGTTTGCTTTCTCAGGGGAGCGGGTGGAATGGGCATCAGGATATGCCTAGTAACAGATGGGAGGGTTCCCAGGGGAGGGGCACTTGTGGTGGGGAGCAGTGGGAAAAAAGAAAAAGAAAATAAGGTCCTCAATCATATTCAACTGCCCTGTTAGAACAACCAGTAGGGTGATTAGGAGATGGAAGGAAACACTAACTAACTTTAATGTTTTGCTAGATAATGCATGGGATAGATACTCTGTAAGAGTACAAATTAACTCCCCAAAAAATGAGAGCTTACCTCCTGGACAAGATGGATAATTTCGATTTATGTGATGTTTTGCGGAAATTGAGAGGGAACAGTAGGGAGTACTCTTTTTCCAGCAAGAAGAATGATCACTATTCCAGGTTAGATTACTTCCTAGTTGAGCGTAAAAAGATGGAGAGAGTTACCGAACTAGAGTACATGCCCATCCATTTATCAGATCACACAGCTTTAATTTAAAAAATTCAGCAGAAGCAGGTATGGGAAGAAAGGAGGTGGACAATTGACAGAAGGATGTTGGGGCAGCCAGAGTTTGTTGATAGGATACTACAACTGTCCAAAGACTTTTTTTTCCCTGGAATCACTCATCAGTGCCAATACATGTGATATGAGACTCATATAAGGCTTGGTTAGGGGAGAGATAACTAGCTTAAGGGTTCATTGGGTGAGGCATAAAAAATTACAACAGGTTGAATTTAAGGGGGAGATTGCGAGAGTGGAAGAGAAGTTGAAAGCAAAATACATTAAGTGAGGCAGGAAGGGGGCAGCATTGGAACACCTACAAGAGTTACAGTCGAGATATTGGGTCATGATGGAGGGCAAGGTAGCACAGCAGTGGGAAGCCAGTAAGATGCTCAATATTATACACAGGGAAAACGGTATTAAGCTGCTGACCTGGAAAACTAAATTGGAAGCGCGCAAGAATAAAATCAAGATTTTGAACTGTAGCTCAGGTATGGTGGTTGAAGACAACTCCAGGATAATAGCGGAATTTAAATCCTTTTTTCAGGAATTATATAAAGAAGATCTAAATCCGGATCAGGGGGCAATTGAAGTGTGGCTTGGACAGAAGTATTTGCCAAGATTATCGAGTGAGCAAGATCAGTTTCCATGTCAAGAAATATCTGGCAGTGAGATTTTAGGTGATCTTAAAAAAGCAAAGAAAGGGAAAGCTGCAGGCCTCAATGGGATCCCGAGTGAGCTTTATGTGGTACTGGAGGAGGCTATTTTCCCAGTTTAAGTGCATCTATTTAATGCTATATTGTTGAAGGGCTCTCCTATTCTGAACTCTTGGAATGAAGCAGTAGTCCCTTTAATATTGAAGCCTGGTAAGAACCCCTTAGACTGTCAATCTTATCATCCAATATTGTTTCTTAATTGTGACTATAAGGTGTTTACTAGTGTTATAGCAGATCGACTGAATAAAGTTTCTGGACAGTTGATACATCAAGATCAAAAGGGATTCCTGCCAGGCAGGAATATGAGAGACCTCAATCATGCCATAAACGGTTCTATTGACCTGGCCACAACATTAGATATCCCTTTGGCGGTCATAACGGTAGATGCCGCTAAAGCATTTGATCGTGTGAATTGGAAATACCTCCGGACGGTTTTGGCTAAGTTTGGATTGGGTAAACCCTTAATTGATATGTTGGCAAAGATTTATAGTGCACCTTCCGTGACAATTCTTGTTAATGGTATGTTATCCTCAAAAGTCAAGATAGAAAGAGGAACTAGACAAGGCTGCCCCCTCTCCCCGACTCTATTTGATTTGTACATCAAGCTTCTTGCAGAGATTCTTTCCTAAAGCAGAGTTCATGCAATTAGGTTCCAGTGGTAGAGTTCAGAAATAATGAAGATGAGTTCAAATCCCTAATAGAGTCTTTCTAGCAAATAACACACTTATTTTTTAACTTAAGGAGATAAAAACCTTACTTGGAAAACTGCCAATTTTTTTCACTGTGACTTGATAGCAGAGTCGAATAACTTCCAGCTTGAATTTCCTCATAAGAAGCCCCTTGAAGAACTACACCCAAAAGCACTTGATGGAAGAAAACTAAAATGGAACAAAAATGAGGAGAAAGACTCCTCAGATGTGCACACCAGCCTAAATATTAGGCAGAACTTAAGGGAGGACTTTAATGGAGGAAATACTGATACCAAATTCTGGTAAGGAAGCAGCCACGAAGAAGAAACAATGCTCTTCAAGCAATGGTTCCACTTGAAGTGCACCACATAAGCTAAACGCAGGCACGATGAGTCCTGGATAGGGGCTCTGAAACAAGAAGAGGAGTGGAGTGCTGAACAAGCGGAGAATGGGGGTAGCCATATTGGATTCCAACGATGCTTAGATTGCTCAGTCTTTTTTAGGAAATGGCAGAGTAGAAGATGAGCAAAAGGCTTTTGAAATCTCCAACAAGGGTACTTCTTGGCATTTGGCCATTTACTGTTGCATAGTCTTTGGGGGCCTGTGAGCAAGGGTATGTTCATGACAAGCCAGTCTAGAGGGGTTTGTCGTCATATGAATGGTGAATGGTTGACAATAGAGACAGATGTGAAAATGACAACACCCCAAATGAACTGCAATAGCTTTCTTCTCAATGTGTGAGTAACACTGTTCAGTATCTGTTAGAACACGGCTGGCATACGCAACCGGGGCCCATTTGCCATTTTTCTGATTTTGTGAGAGCACAACCCCCAGGCCAGTGGGACTGGCATCCACTTAGAGTTCTGAATCATGGCGGGGGTCAAAATAAGCCAACATTGTGTTCTCAGAGAGTGCGCATTTGGTCCCTTTGAACGCATCCTGTTGAGGATGGCCCCACTCCCATACAGCATTGGCTTTTGTTAGTTCTCATAGGGGAGGAGTGAGGGTAATGAGAATTTGAATAAAACCCCCACAGTGAGTTACCATCCCCAGGAAGCTGTGTACGCCTGTGAACCGGTGGGAGCAGGAGCGGATTGAATGTCCTGGACTTTTGCTGGCTGTGGCATGACCCCGTTTTCTGAAAAACGATAGCCAAAGAATTAAATTTCCTTTTGAAGAAAATCACATTTCTCCCTGTGGAGATTGAGACTGTTGTCCGTCAAACATCAAAAGGTTGTCTTCAGTCTGTCAAGGTGCTCCTCAGAAGTGGGAGAGTGCATTAGTATCTCAATGCTGACACTGATGACATCTAGAAGTCCTGCAAATAGTTCTCTGATAGTATCCTGAAATACCTCAGCAGCACTGGGCACCTCGAAGCTCAAGCGTTTGTATCTTTTCAAAGCAACATGAAGGGAGAGTGTGGTGATTGGTCTCGACTCAATGGCTGGCATCAGCTGATGGTATCCAGCCCTGAAATTCACTTTAGAGAACCATCTCAAACCACTTACTTCGGGTACGCTATCATCGACCGTTGTCGACCGTTGGTGTCAAATGTCCAGTTTAGGTAGGTGCATATCTACACAAATCCGGATCTCTCCTGGCTGCTTGGTTTTTTGAGCCATTACTATAGGAGATACCTAGGGCGTTGTCAATAATGTCTGCTTGTTCTAGTTTACTCCTCGACCTGTGGGCGGAGGAGGAAGGCCATCCAGCGGTGTTGTAAGGCAATAGGTTGGATAGACACCTCTATGTGGAGGCCTATCATGCAGGCCTTCAAACATCCAATGCCCTTAAATAACTGTGCAAACTCGTTCAGCAGATTGTCCACACTTGAGAGATCCACGCTGAATGCAAACGTGACTAGTTGGAGGTATTCGGCCATTTGGCAACTCAGTAGCACCCCAAAGCCTCCTTTGCTGGCATATACTTGGGCTCTCATTGTGCAGGTGTCATGAGCAATTTCAGTTGTGAAAATGTCAGCTAGTGGAAGTGGCATGGATGGGCCAAACACATACACCTTCCTTGCTGTTGGGCACAGAACAAGTTGATGTGGAAGAGTTAGTAGTAGCGATTGTGCCAGGTTGCTGATGGATTTGTCTGTGTCAATCAAAGCCGCTATTTGATGACCGCTGATGGTGATTGTGCACTTTGGTATGCGTCATCCGCAGTGCTCTTCAGGCTGCATTGCATGTATGATGTGTACTGCTCCTTCTATGTCCTCAATATCCATGTTCTCATCCGCATCGGGCTCTTGGTGTGTCCATGACATTCACCAACTTGGCTTTTTGTGCTTTCTCTAATGCAAGCAAATCAAAATGAGCACTTTACTGCCTGTCTGAGAATGTTATATGTGAAAGGTGGTCCAGCTTCAACCACCGAGTTCACAATCTTGTGACTCGCAGCACTGCCCAACGTCACAGCTGCAAAATATGTTTCCCGGATGATCAACCCACTACTTCTGCTGTGTCACCTCTGAGGACAGAAGTTTATCACACACAAAAGGTTCAAGAGCAGGGACAGATGCCATGACTTCCCTTTGCCCGTTTTGCAGCTGCGCAAGAGTTCAGGTGGGAGAAAAATCACTGTTGTTTTCTTACAGGTGAGCCTGTGGACTGCATATTGCGTAGAGCCCAAACACTAGGGCAAATGATGCAAACAGGATAACATAGGGGGCTGTTGTCCCACACTGGATTGTGCGGTAGAGGTGAGAAAAACACTTCCTTATGGTGAGCACCATGGATGGCATGCTCTTGAGCAGTGTCTCTGGTCCTCCATGGAGAAACGGGGCAGCAAGTCCCCCAAAGCTGGCAGGGGAAGTATGGCTAAAGGAGGAAAAAAAACCTGCAAATGCGCTGAAACAGTGAGGCAAGCAGGCAGCAGGATCTGCTGCTGATGGGAGTGGCAAGCCACTATAAGTGGAGTAGACTGGACGTAGATTGTAGCAAACAAATAGGGTGCCATTTACCGGGTGCCAGCAGTGAGCAGGTGTGCATCGGCAAGTACCCAAAACGCCAGTAGCAGATAAGATACACCATTATAGTGAACACTGCTGCAGTGATGACGCAGAAAAAGAAGGACTAACAAATATTCATATATCATGCAACCAAAATCATATAAGGTAGTGTGATTTTTAGCAAAGAAAATAATGTATGTGGGAAATTGTGCCCACGGAGTAGTTCGCCATTATTATAAACGAGCTTAAATAGTCATGAAGAATTGACAAATGTAGTAATCCGTCATAATTGCAAATGTATTCTATGAATTTCTTGTTGAAATTGTTTATGCTTAGCTTAAATTTAGCAGAGGCTTTGGCCTAGTCGCCTGGTCTCAAATTTTTACTGCGTGGTTTTCACTTATATTAACAAAAACATTATTTTACTTTAAGGTTGTATTTTTCCAGTAGAGATGACTAATTCACTTATCTCAAGGTTTCGTGCTAGGCTGGTTTCATCCCTTTTTAGCAAGGTCAGTTTCTGCAGGTGCGGACAATAAAAGCACTGATACCGAAATAATTGGCAAACTTTGTTGCAACTTGTGTTCCAAGGCTCCAAGGACACTGTATGCATAAATGAGTACTAGGAGAAAGACACTATTCATTGGTCAAATTGAAGTCACCCTATGAACCCTCCAATGGAAGACCCTGAAGAATTTGTAATATTTCTTACTTAAACCCACCGGACAAAGAAAAGTCAGCCATTTTCCTTGATTGCATTTTGAAGCCAAATGCCAGACGCCATCTTAGACGACATCTTGATGCCCTTTTCTCTATTCCAGAGAAAGAGACTTTGAAAATTCTCACCCTAGAGACTTTAAATTTAATTTTGCCCCGCATTGCCCATACAGTAACTTTGCCCCATTCTCCTTGCTGCCGCAAGGAAACTTGCCCTTAACTTTTCCCCTTTGAAATCTGCCCCATGCTGATCGAACCGGTACCTGAAGGACGAAGACTTTTCTTGAATGCTGATTGTATTTGGTAAATATGAAAGGATAATTATATTATGCATTATGTTTTCCTTCCTAGGTACCAACTGCTTATTTTGATAGGGCCCAAGCTAGAAGTTTTCTAAATTTGTGTTGACTAAATTCGTTTTGCATGAAGCCCCACATGCCAATGCTAATTAGAAGCTAGTTGAGGTATTCATCTGATGCACCATGCTAAATTGAAATCTTGTTTTGCTGACTGATGTAGGAAATTAGTCAAATTCAGTTGCTTATATTAGCGATTTGTATTGCTATAACCAGTGCTTTAAATGGAAAAATAGAAGTGCAGGTACTCTGTAATAGAGTACCTGCTTGTTTCTGAGAAGTGCCGGTACTCTCCAATTAAAAGTATTACGTTTTTCTTGAGATATGCCGGTACTCTCCCTCTCAAAATAAAAAAGTGCCGGTACTCAGTACCGGAGAGTACCGGCCCATTTAAAGCACTGGCTATAACCGAGTGCATTATAATTCAGATTTTGCATAGATTGCGTATCTTCCGCCACTATGGCAGCTAGTAATGTTCGTATACATATATCATTTGGTTTTGATACTTATATACATTGTGCTAGCTTTGTTAATATAGCGAAATAAATTCATTAACCTCAAATAAACTGGTGTGGTTATTCATGAACGAAAGGTCATGGTGCATCAAAATACCAACTGTTATTGATTCCTAATGTGTTATTTTGATCTAGTAATTGAGTATTGGGTATTGACTACAATGGCTATCGATTATTGATTTGATTGATCCAACTAATCTAGGATGAGGAGAGCCCAACTCTCGGAGAGTTAAAAGGTTCTCCGACCTCCAGCGTGTCCAAGTATAAGTAATTTATAAGGACTGGACGCGCTATCAGCAGCCAAAGTGAGGCTGCGTCAGCTTCATCCACACAGAAACGCTGTACAGAAGGCAGGCAGGGGCCGAGACCATGCCAGGCGCGAGGAGAGAAGCTCCTCGGCAGAGGGCCATGTGATGCCACTCGGGGGGACTCAGCTGTGCACGCCTGCTGACGGCACTTACAGAGAAGCTTTGTAACAGCCAGCAGGCCTGGCAGGTAAACAGGAAGCTGGCGTAGCCAAATGCGGGGCGGCCTTGGGTAATGCGTGCTCCCTCTCATGCCCAAATGTTGTAGGGTTGAGGCCTGCATATATGGCAGTGAGCAGGTCTCAGGTAGTCGTGCTTTGCGACCCCCAGCCGTGCAATGAAATCAAAGATGCTCATATTTTGCTGGATTGACCCATGAGGTCGCACCCCTGGGGCCCTTTATTTCTGCTTTCAGCCCACGTGACTGCTACATCAATGATTATATTAACGAAGGGTCTTCCAATCCAAACACCACTTGTACAGGTCACTCATTGGAACAATCCACATCCCAGTATAACAGGGGGAGGGGGCTTGAGACCAGGGTGGATGGACGTCATTATCAGGTCCGCAACCCCATTAAAATATTCATGTAATTTGCATCCTCATTCAGTTTCTTGTACTTCCATTTTCACTAAAATGCAATCAGTTTTTCTGGAAATTTGACTCTCCAAGATTCACGCCGATGCTTTTGTGGGAAAAAGCATAAGGAGTGTGTCCAAACATTTGGTACTGGTGTACCACCCAGTGGTGGGAATCGAGATCGCATTCAAGTGCAAAGTCTGTGGGTGTGGAATGCCTGTATTTTGTATCTCTTTTTTTCCTCGGGTTCCATCCTTCTCCCTAATACTGTGGTCTGCTAAGTTTGCAAACCTGCTGGAGATTTAGATTTGACTGTCTTCTCCACTGAAGTAATCTTTTAGGCATATTTTTTTATTTCAACCGTGTTTCAGGCTGTTGTAAGACCAGAAGCCCAGTTTCAATCACATGCTGAATTTCACACTTTTGTTTTGGTAAAACCTGCAGATAATGGATTATGTGTCAAATGCAACAAATTCACAGTTATGAGGAAAACACTGCAGCCTCACAATCACATAATTCCAGTGGCCCCGACCATAGTATTCCATACATCACTACAAAACATACATTGATAAATCAAATAGATCTGGCATAGGAGTCCTATTGGCTTTGCCCATGCCTCATTCTCTTTGCTGAAGCACTTCATAGTAGTGCACATGTTTTCAGGCCATCTACCTCATGTGCTGATCCTCCCTTCCCTGCTGCTCTCTCTTACTGTGTACTTTTGTTACTGTGGTGTTGCTGTCCCGCTGCTGCTGTCTACAGTGTTTTTGCACTCACCCGCTTGCCACCACCCACTGTCCGTCACGTTACTTGGGGCCAGAAGTAGCAAGCAGTTTTTCCCATTCTGTGTCTATGGGAAAATGTGTTCGTACATATGGCCCTTGGTCCTTCCCGAACTCCGTGTTGTTAGTTGACCTCTTCTGCTATCCCTGTTGTTGCTTCCCCCTCCAGCTGTTCATATTGCTGCAACCCCACCCTCAGTGCGTATTGTTATTTCCCCCACCCACTGTTCTTGTTGTTGCTTTTCCTTCTCTTACTGCGTTGTTGCTTCTCCCACCCACTGTCTTTGTCGTTGCTTCCACCAACCACTTTGCATGTTGTTGCTTTCCACTGCCCTACCCCCTTCCTCTCTGCCCTTCCTTTGTGCTACCTTCCACCTGCACTCCGCAATAAACCAAAAAAAGCTGGCTGCATCATAGCACTTCTTCCCCACACCCGTCTGTCATAGTATTTCTTTTTTTTTTACTTTTAACTATGCTGCTCAGCAGCTGTGCTCCTGTGCACCATGGCTACCTGTTTGGTTGTGCCAGTACTTGTTCATTCAGCAGTAAGTCCAGCCTTCTGTGTAAGGCTTCTGTTATAAAGGCGAACCTCCACATGAAGTGTCACGAAGAAGAAATTCCACACGAGGCCTTTAGGAGATAACGACGGAAACTGTTCTTTTATTATCTATTACACATCTTCAAGTTAATGCAGAGGAAACATCCCAAACTCCGTTAACCCCAACAGCTGCTGCTCTTCACCTCCACAGATTCCGAATCACCGCTCTTCAAACAGCAACATTCCAACTACGCTCTGACACAGTAACATTCCGACGCTATGACACAGTAAGATTCTGAATAACATCTGATTAACATTTAGAAAGAACATACAATATAACACCTTCCATGGCAGCACACGCTGAGTAAACAGTTATTATGTAGGTGCTTCAAGGCCTGGAGAAAGAACAGCAGGGGGTAGGGGGATTAGCCCCCCAGGGAATGTCCAGCTGACATTCCCAGAACTACATTGGTGGCCTGGAGTCGACCAGTGTGAATAAATGCTGCTTGAGGCAAGGAACGTTACTCAATGCAGTGTTTATCACTTCTTCTATTCCAGAACTACTCTCCAATATAACCCTCAGATGCATGTAGCAGGGGAGTCTACCCCTCTCACCCTCCCTCCTTTCTTCTGTTGTCCCTGTTGCTCGACCCCACCCACCGTTTGTGTTTTTTGCCCCCACCCACCATCCGTCAGTTGTCCTTGTTGCCCTTCCCACCCATCCACCCGCCATACATCATACATGTTGCCCACACACCTGCCATAATAAAAAAACACTATGACACGGACACTGCTGGCTGCAACATAGCACGTTTTTTCCACCCATAACACCATTTGTCAATGTTGACTTCGAGTCCACCCTCTGTGTTGCCTCTTGTCTCCCTCCATGTTATCTCCTGCCCTTCCATACCTTTCTTCCGCTGGAAATAAATAAAAGCGCTATGTTGTGGCCAGTTTTGGGCAATTCATAGTGCTTTGTTTTCTTTACTTTCAGACATTCACAGCTAAAAACATTGCCAAAGCCAGCATCTCGCATAGGTGAGACCTATTGGCTTTGCTAATACTTGTTTAGTGTAGGGTTAGGGATGATTGGGATGGATTGGGTCGAATGTGTGTGCTTCCACTAAAAACACAGCCTGTAATGCACTTTTTTTACTTATGGCAAATTTTATACACAACGCAGCAGGAGGAGTGGCTAATGGTACTAATGGCGCAAGGCAATATTCATGGATATAGGCCTGATCTATTTATTATGAAATGCTATGAAAAAGGCACTAGGCCTGGTGTATGTATTGTGGAAAGCATATGTTAAAGTCATAAGGCATTTAGGTATGAATGGTTATTATCTATAGTAAAGACTATAGATAGGTATTTTGTTGCATTAAATCTTACAAATTACCATACAAGGCAAGGGTTTTGGTGCTGGTCACCTACTCTGACAAACCCTCAGGGGTTCACTGGGATGAGTCTATTTTTTATTATAGTCCTCATTTGTGAATTGAAGTGTCTAAGGGAGCTCATAAATTGGAGCGTGAGGATCCCCCTCACACCCTCTCATAAGGGGGACGACCGGAGCATTAATGACAATGTGAGGCAGGGGGGGAGCCTACCACTCCCCATAACAGCTCACAAACCGCACAAGACCAAAAACTGAACGCCATGTATGTTCGCCCAGCCTCCTCCTTCACAAGTAAGTTTTGTGGGAATTTCTTAATCATTGGACACCATCAGTACAGATTACACATGGCATTTATCCTACGTCTGTGAGTTGTAGCAGTTTCATCCAAGACTGGATCCATTAGTACATTAAAATCAACCCTCACACTAATGGATATTTTACCTCTAACAACTGATTGTACAAAGGATGAAGAGGGGATGGATCATCTATATTCTGGACAAAATAGCCTACAAACACTAACCAATAACCATGGACCTTTTCCTCGACAATCAACCATCTTCTTTTAGGATCTGCCATCATCTCACCCAAAGTAGCCTTTATGGAATTCTTAAACAAAATCGCAATCCCTGTAACCACACATGATTGGCTAGTGCAAATACAATGACCTACCCATTTTTGTTCCTTCAAAATACTTCCCCATTCATCTTGTAGCAGGTGTGTCTCCTGGAGGATAATGAGTTGTGTCAACCTGTGCCCCAGAGTGAACCAACTCTTATTCAAATTCCAAATGAGGACTGAATTTCTTTTTTTCTCACACATGCTCCCACACCCTGTGATTAGCAAAAAAACAAAAAAGACACACTAGCTGTCCCCACACCACACCCCCCACCCATAACCCTGGGGAACCCTGGGTACTATCATTGAGTAAATCTGAAGGATTTAACCCATGTAAGCTCTCCACACCCTGAACAACTGAAGTTTTGGGATGCCTTAATCTGCTCTACTAGAATACCAACTTCAATCGGGTCCCTCATATTATGCATCTTGTTATCCCACATAATTCTTAATGTGGTTGGGAAAACACATCTGGACTGTGGCCCCCAAACACCTGAGTTCCTGAATATATTTTTCGAGCTCCCACTGCCGATCCTGCATTACGCTGGAAATGTCTGATCTTATGTGGAAGGACCATTCCCCAATTGGTAAAGCTACTAACTTTAAGGGCCTTTGACAAAATCTTATCTTTAATGGAATACGTTCCTAATTTAATCAGGATTTTCCTAGGGTTCTTCCTGGTTACACTTTTTTTAAAAGGGTCGCGATGGACTATCTGAATGTCTTACTCCAAATTCATTTGGCTTACAGAGGGAATAAACTCTTTAATTAATTTTACCGCAAAAGTTTTGATGTCATCTACCTCTGAGCTCTCTGAACGTTCAGTAGCCTGATGTTATTCCTTCTCATGTTATTCTCTAAGATTTCCATTTTCTCATGTAGATCCTTTTCACCTGACTTTAACTTCTGTATTTCTTGTCGATTTGGATCTACTCGCCTGTCTAGTTCCTCCAAAGAGGCTTTGATCGCCACCAGTCTGTCCATCAGTACATTCATCTTAACTTCCATAGCCTCACAAGTCACAATGAGCTTTTCCTGTGTGTGGGGGAACATGGCTGCCTACTAAGATAACCGGTCAGGAGTTCTGTGATCCCTGGACAGCACTACATTATGCTGTGCTTTTAAGTGCCATAGTATTACCACATTACTAACCTCTGCTGTTTGGAGATCTCCTGAGTCCCCCGTTTGGGCTTCCCTGGTGTCCGGTCACTGGTTGCCGTATGCTGGAGGTGCAGTCAATGGGGGCCCAGGCAGTGTGGCACGTTGAAACCTGTAGCCGCAGAATTGGGCTGTGGGTGAAGGCAGCAGCGAACCTCTGCAGTGACAGACACATTTCGGCTCGCATCTGCTTCCGAGGGGTAACTAACAGCATCAGAGGCGTTGGAAGTCTTTGCACGGGCGCAGGGTCCGTAACGCTGCTTTTGGAGTCAGAGGTTGTGAAGGCAGCGGAGTCAGTGCAGTGCTCCGGCCCTTGGAACACTGAACACATGACACCCATGAAGGCTCGGCCATGCTGAAAGAGTCGCGAGTGCCTCCTCTCCAAGGCAACCAGCAGATAGCCGGTAAATGGGACTTTTCTACTGTGTCCGGGTGGGGAACTAGGCCCACTGAACACTGGACAAATAGCCCCCTTGCTAGAGGTTATTTTTTGAGGAATAAGAAGTCAGGGGCTAGTGCAAGTGGGCGGGATCCCTCATTAACTGCCAAGAGGATTAACTCCTTGCAGGATGTGGGCTAGATCCTTAGGGATGTGTGAGCTCCCCCCACTGACATTCCCACTTGATCACAAATTTGTGTAAAAACAGGGTGGGCAAAGGGAACTTTGATGTGGGAAACAGAAAAAGTGTAAAACCCTTGAAAGGTGCTAAGATTACACCCTCATTACGCTCTTTCTTTAGGGTTTTACTGAGGAATATGGAGGATTGTGTCACCTTTTTCTCCTTTCAGCACTAGGGCGATATAACTCCCATAATGCAGGCTCCTGATAAGACTACTGTAGAAAAGGCAAAAAGTAAAGGCAGCAGTCCTGCAGTGCCAGGATCCCCTAACAGGTTTCAAGCACTCACTCAGGTTTTGCCAGCTTCACAGATGGATGTACCGGGCCCTTCCTCCCAGAGTTCTGCCTCCCAGTCTTCAGGGATTGAAGAGCACCTGAACTTACAAAAGTTCTTAGTAACTCTAGCAGAAGAAATAAGAGGGAAGTTTGCTACTTCAGAAATCAATCAGGAAAAGATCACTGTGATGATTCTTGTTATGCCCTGTTGAGAGGAGTTGTATATTGTTTTGTAAGCTGTATTTGCCTACACATTTGTAATTTGGGATGCATTTTATGACTGTATGCCGGTTGGTTACCTTGTGAAAAGCTTTTACTCTGTACCTTGGACTTAGGTTGGTTATGGTGATAAGCCACTAACAAATTTCATATGCCTGATTGTTTATTATGCAAAGTTAGGATAAAGGCAGGAAGAATGACATATTGATTGTGAAAAGCATATGTCAAAACCAATAAGCATTTACTGGTGGATTGTTGTTACTTTGAATTAAAGCCTACAGAAATTGAGTTTTTTTGTTTATTGGAATCTCACAGATGACCTTAGTATACAAGGGTTTTGGTGTTCTCCCCTCTGACAAACCATGAGTATAGAACATTCGCACTGTGAGAATCCTTGTAAAGTCAACTGTAATTTTATATACATTTGCAATTTATGAATGTGTGCCTCGTGGTTGCCTGGTGTGAAAGTTTATTCTTTGTCCAGTAGGCCTGAGTTGGTTATGGTGAAAAGCCAATAATACCTGCTGTAGGCTTGATTGGTGGACATGGAAATGTTATGCCCATGTCATAAAGTGTGTTTATTATGAAAATGTATTGCAAAGGCAGTAGGCCTGGCCTATTTATTGTGAAAAGGCAGTAGGCCTCGAAGAGTGGATTTTTGTCACATAATGGTACAGGCCATAAAAAGGCATTTGGTTACTTGTAATCTCACAGATTACCATCACAGGCAAGGGTTATGGCGTCCATGTATTTTGCACAGGAGCCCCCTCAAGTTTCATCATGCCACTGAACTGAGCCAACCTACTGAAATGAAGTGCTGCAGAAATGCACATGCTCTGTTTGCAGAGGATTAAAAAAAGAAAATTGACGGTAGAAACCATCTAGTGATTAACCTGCTTCCAATTCACTAGCATGTTAGACATGCTCCCATGCCCATTCACGTAAGGCTGCAAAATATTCCTGTTAGAAACTGGATCTCTAATTGGCAGAGGTATACATCTCTTGCCCAAAAAAGGGACCACAATCCTAGTCAGGGTAAGTCACAACATAACCCAAATTATCCTGTGCTCACCCTCTGTTAGCTTGAAACAGAGCAGGTAGGCTTAACTTAGAAGGCAATGTGTAAAGTATTTGTGCAATAACTCATACAGTAACACAGTGAAAACACCACAAAAATACACCGCACAAGTTTAGAACAATAGATAATATTTATCTGAATAAAATAAGGTCAAAACAATGAAAATCCAATGTACACAAGCAGAGTTATGAATTGTTAAAGATGAAATCCCACTAAAGCGCTTAGAATCTCAATAGCTCAAACCAGGGCAATCACGGCGTTGACGGAGTCATTCCCAATAATCAGACGCCACAGGCGCTGGTCATGGAATTGCAAGGACCCCCAGTTACAGTACCTTTGAAAACGAAAAAACAAAGATGTCACATAGTGTCGTGGAGATGAAGCATTGCTGGCGCCGGTGTGGCGTTGCTCCCTTATGACGTCCGGGGAGGTAAGGTGTCGGTTCCATACCGCGAGGCAGAGGAGGTGAGGTGTCAGTTCTGATGGTTGCAGGTGGTATTGGTGTGGTGTCGGTGGTGAGCCTACCACTCCCCATAACAGCTCACAAACCGCACAAACCTTGTGACCGAGCAGGATTGACGAATCCAGTCGGTCAAGACGTGATGAGTTGACGTCAGACTTGCTTTGCAGGCTGCGGACGCTGCGTGCAGTGAGGACCACGGAGCTGGAAGAGGCAGTGGTGTGGCTTTGGGCAGCAGTGTCTGTGCTGAAGTCGCTGAAGTGGGTCCTGGAGTTGCTGAAGTCAGAAAACTAGCTAGAAGCGAGAAGGTGAAGTCTTTGTTGGCCCTGAGACTTCAGAACAAGAGGCAAGCTCAATCCAAGCCCTTGGAGAGTACTCTTGGGAAAGGCAGAGTCCTTCCAGCAAAGCCAGAGGCCAGCAGGGCAGCAGTCCTTCTCAGGGAAGCAGTCCAGATGAGTCCTTTGGGCAGCCAGGCAGTTCCTCTGACAGAGTTCAGGTGTAGGTCCAGAAGTGTCTGATTTGGTGGGGTCAGGGACCCAGTTTATATACCCAAAAATGCCTTTGAAGTGGGGCAAAATTGAGAGTGGTGTTGAAGTGCACATGTTGCCCTTTCAGCCCAGTCCTGTCTGCCATGATCCCTGTCAGGGGTTATCAGTCCTTTTTGTGAGGGGTGGCCACTGGCCTTTGAAGTGTAAGAGAGCCCCTACACCCTTCCTGCCCAGGGAGACCCAGTCAATATGTAGATGAATGCAGATGTGACTGAGTGTTCTGTGTTTATGGTTGTCTGGTGAAATGCACAAGAGGAGCTGTCAACCAGCACAGACCAGACGTGTATTGGAGACAGGCTGTAAGGCACAGATGGCAGTAAGTGCAGAGAAATGTCCACTTTCTAAAAGTGGCACTTCTAAAATAGTAATATTAAATCCAACTTCACCAGTAAGCAGGATTTTCTATTACCATTCTGGCCATACTAAACATGACAGGGCTACTCCTTCCAGATCAAAATTTACGACTTAAAAGTATATTAGGGCAGTTCTAATGCTAGTCTAGAAGAGGAGCAGGCCTCACAGTAGTGGGAAACGAATGTTTGAGTTTCCCACTAGCAGGGCTTGTAAAACACACAAGTACATGCACTGCCTTTTACTTAAATAGCACCCTGCCCTATGTGTTACCTAGGGCCTGCCTCAGGGGTGACTTATATGCAGAAAAAGGGGAGTTTTAGGCTTGGCAAGTAGTTTTAAATGCCAAGTCAGAGTGACAGTGAAACTGCACACACAGGCCTTGTAACAGGCCTGACACATGGCTAAGGGGCTACTTATGTGGGTGGCGCAATCAGTGCTGCAGGCCCACTAGTAGCATTTAATTTACATGCCCTGGGCACATGTAGTGCACTTTACCAGGGACATACTGTAATGACGCTCTTGAAACAGATGAGTTTTTTAGTATTTATTTCATGTATAGCAAGCCCCACACACCATGAAACGTCCTTCTCTCCTCCGAGCTTCAAATGTCACCGTCCGCGTGTTCCAATTGGAACCCTGCACAATACATTCTAATCCAACCCGTCACTACACACCTTCCCTCTGAACATACAAATAGATATATATTTTGAAATTATACAACACAGTAAATCAACTAGTGAAAAAGAAACATTTTGAAATAGAACATTGTAACACAATCACGTTCACTTTATAAGGCATAACAGATGTAAAACTAATGTACATAATCTCTCAATTTCAGAGGTGTTCTGATATTCCTTCCGAATCTTCCCCTTCTACCACCAGAATTAACATCCAAGAATTAATTCTCAATTCTAGCTCCATTTTCATTTCTTACTTCTCGACTTCCCACATCACCTCCAATACTATTCCCATCACGCTCATCATCCATCCAGTCATAATTCCTTCTGCCCTTATCACACACATTTTTACATTTAGCCAAACGACTTAGATGCCACACCTTCCCATCACTCAATAGTGCCGAATTACAAAATAACTGAGTAACTTTCAAAGGTTCACTAAACTTGCTTTGATCCTTACGCACTTTACAATTTTTTTTAACTCTTACCCAGTCACCCACAATCACAGGAACCATTCTCGCATTCTGTTTCCGATCATAATTTAACTTGTACATTTTTTTTGCCTCTAATATTTTTTTTTTTACATTTTCCAAAGTCCATTCAGAAAGTTTTCCTTCCCGAATCCATGCACACTCCTTACTTACTGGTTCCCTGCCTCTCATGATAACAAACTGACTTTTACCTGTGCTACCATTGGGTGTTATCCTGTAAGCCCAAATAATTTTGAATACTTCCTTTTCCCAGTTCAAACCGCTACTAGCTGCCAATTGTAAAGTGCTTTTAATTACTCGGTTAAAACGCTCAACTAAACCATTGCCTTCTGGATGATATACCGAAGTTAATTTGTGAAAGATTCCATTCCTTTGCAAGAATTTTTTGAAAGTGTCAGCAATAAATTGAGGGCCGTTATCAGAAATTACACATCTTGGTAGCCCCTCCTTAATAAACAACTTATCTAGAAACCTCACGACATCCTCATTCTGTACGTTATCAGTGATTTTCACCTCCGGCCATTTAGAAAAGTGATCCATGGCTACAATAATGAATTTCTTTTCACCCTGAATGTTACCTACCGGTCCCATGATATCTATACCAATTTTGTCCCATGGCATATTAGGTCAAGGAATGGGAAACAACGGTGGGTTGAATGTCTTCTGTGTTTTGTCAGCATTCTCGCACATGGAACATTCTCTTACTAATCTCTCCACCTCAACATCCAAACCTGGCCACCAGTACATATTCTTTACTCTCGCTTTGGTTTTAGAAATGCCTAAATGCCCTTCATGACACACTCCCAAAATTTTTGTATGAAGTGACTTTGGTGGAACAAACCTACCGCACCTCAAGAGGATTTTTTGCCCTCACTCAGCTCATTGCGAACTTCTCAAAAGCTACGCTCTGTTTCACAGAGAATCTTTTTGTTCGGCCACCCAAAACGCACATACGTCAATATTTTCTGTAATTCTTTATCAGTTTCCATGCCCATTTTCCATTCATCTAAGTTGACTCCATCCTGTCCCTCATCAAATAACAAAGCAACCTGTTCATCCTCGACACACTCCTCATCCGAATCCTTCCTAGAATCAAAAGGTAATGGCAAACGACTTAGAAAATCTGCAACCCTATTCTTTGTACCCGGTATGTATTGTACCTCATAATTGAAATCTAATAGTTTCACTGACATTCTGGCTAATCTAGGAGAAGCGTTCTGTAACCCCTTACTGGTTAAAACTTTCATCAAGGGCTTGTGATCCGTTCTTACAATCACTTTAAGTCCCCATATATATTGCCTGAAATGTACTAAAGCCCAAGAACACGCCAACATCTCCTTTTCTATTACAGAATATTTAATCTCTGCATCCGATAATGATCTGGAAGCAAAACCAACAATCTATTCCTCATTTTCGTCATTCTTTTGTGATAACACAGCCCCTAAACCTTTTGCGCTGGCATCAGTGGTGACAAATATTTTACTTAAAGGATCAAAACCCTTCAAGAAAGGAGCTTTACTAATTTCAACTTTTAATTTGTCAAATTCCTCCTGACAATTTCTGGACCATGCAAATTTAACTCGAGTCTTCAATAGTTGTCTTATGGCAAATGTTTTTTCAGAAAAAATTTCTATGAATTTTGAAATAAACTCCACCAGACCCAAAAAAGCTCGGACTTCGTCCTTATTGTGAGGAACAGGTGCCATCATGACTGCTTTCACCAATTCTTCCTTGGGTTTTATGCCGTCCTCACTGATTTCATGACCAAGATATTTAACACTCCTACTAGCAATTTTGCACTTTCCAAACTCCACAGTCAAACCTTTCTTTTCAAACACATCCAATACCAGAAGTAATGTCTCATCATGCTCATCCTTAGTCTTACCCATTATTAAAACATCGTCTTGAAAGAACATAACACCATTAATACCAAATAGTAAGTCACTCATGATTCTCTGGAACATCGCAGCGGCCGAAGCCAACCCGAATGGTACCCTCGTGAATTGATAGCAACCAAATGGCGTTATGAACGTTGTTAATTTCTTGCTATCCGAATCAAGCCTAATTTGGTGATATGCTGATTTTAAATCAAGAGTAGAAAACCAACTCATACCTTTCGTGCATGCAAACATCTCATTTATCTTTGGTAAAGGGTACTGATTAATCATTATGCTCTCATTCAGACTTCTTAAGTCGACACACAATCTGATCTTACTATTCGTACGCTTAACTACAACCAGGGGAGAAATCCACTCTGCTGATTCCACTCGCTCTATTATGCCCTCATTCGAGAGTCTTTTAAGTTCACATAAAACTTCGTCTCTGACCGAGAAGGGTACATATCGAACTTTGTGAACAACTGGTTTGACTCCAATTTTCAACACAATCTTGTGTCTAAAATCGTTCAAACACCCCACTTTTCCTGAAAACACTTTAGGATATTTGTGAACAATTCCATCATAATCAACGCAACTAACAGTTGACAATACTGGCTCAGAACTATTGGGGTTAAGGATTATCCCTAATTTCCCTTGGTCAACCAACCCCAAAACAGATGGTCCTTTTTCCGATATATACAATTTGCACATAGCCTTTTTCCCTTTAAATTCGAATTCCATATTTTTGTACCCTACAAAATTAATTCTCTCCCCAGTATAACTTTTTGCTTTCACCTCTGTTCTATCAAGTATGTCTCCATATGTTACTTTGAATTTTTCAGACCAAAGTTTTTGTTCAATTATTGAGAAAGGTGAACCCGAATCAACTGTTACATCGACGACATCTATACCACCCATTCTCAGCACGCATACAGGTTTTTTATTCCCTCCTTGTTCAATTTCCAGCAAATCATATTCGATGCAAAAAAAACATTCTCATCATCCTGATTCTCCTGACACACCAAATCATTCTCTTCTTCGATAAACGTAATATTTCCTTTTTTTGCACTTTTGCAAACTCTTGCGAAATGCCCAATGCGACCACATAATGAACATTTCTGATTTTTAGCAGGGCACTTCTTGTTATCAGCAAAATGGTCAGCGCTTCCACATCTAAAACATTTTTTAATATTGTGTTGATCTCGCTGATCCTTCTGTTTGTAGCGCGTAATATTGTGTTGATCTCGCTGATCCTTCTGTTTGTAGCGCGTACTCTTCGTGTCGATTTTGCTAGTAGAATTTCCTTGGGTAACCAAAACTTGCTTTACCACTTTCGTATCCTCTTCCATGGCTTTGAAGCATCTACCAGTAAGTTCCACTTTTTTAACTAGCAATATAACTTCCCTCAACGGTGCTTCTCCATTTACCCATAATTTATCTTGAATATTAGGATTACTGGTATGCATTACAATTTGATCACGTATGAATTCATCTTGCAATCCACCAAATCTGCACGTTTTAGCTAAGATCCTAAGAGCTGACACATACTCTTCTACAGATTCTGACTTAGATTGTTTTCTTTGAAAAAATTTGAATCTGTCCACCGCTACACAGACCGTCGGAGAAAAATGAGCGTCTAAATCCTCTAATGCATGAGTAAATACGTCCCCACCATCAGAATCACTCCTAGATTTTTTTTCCATCTCATTGTACAATTTCAAGCCCCCAGGACCAATACAATGCAATAGAATTTTCTTTTTCTTTTCCGCAGAAAATTCTTCATCTTCAAAAGCGTCGATGTAATTGCAGAAATATTCTTTCCATTCTTGCCATTGTATGACAGGATCCCCTTTTGCTAAAAGAAATGGTTGTGGTGCATGTAAATTCAAAGTAGACATTGTCTCAATAGAAAGATGAATAAACCGTAACTAGTGTATTAAAATTGTAAACTCAGGTTTTTTTTTTTTTATTTATTTTTTTTAAACACACTGCTCCCCTACGCCGATGCAAAAAAAACTTCAAACAGTCTTTCTTCTAATCCTTAGAGATAATGTAGTACTTAAGATTCTTTCCTTTCAATTTTCTCCGTCTACTTCCAGGTTCAAAGATCAGTAAACAAATACCTCCTGGGCGCTGCCTTAGACTTGACAACTGCAGTACACAATACTTCCTGTGCGCGGTCTTCGCACGCCCTGGAAACACTGCTCCCAAACTGATTGCTGCCACAGCGAGTGCAGCCTTCGTACGCACAGCCTTTGCGCAATCACGAGCTCCGAATACAGCTCAAGACACACCCAAAAGTTTTCAAAGTTGCGAAAAGAAAGTACCATGAAAATCCTAAATTAAGTTTGGTTAACAGTAATAAATCAATAGACTCATTAGTATGTTACAAATATTTGCTTGGATATGTGTAATTGTGAAGCCTATCATTGGATTGTTACATGTAAACAGGTAAAGCTGTGCCTGTCAGCGTGCCTAACAGGCTTCGTTTGCACTTATTACTGGAGAGTTCCTGCTTTCCTTTCCGCGTGCCTTTTGAGACCACTGTGAAATTTCTATACGCAGAAAATGCCGTTGTCTCTGAGCTCAGTGAAAGAATGTGTACGATTGCGTGGACATTAAAGGCGTTCATTCTCCGGTTAAAAAAAATACGCTTAAAGCTTAAATTGAAAACTGTGCAAGCCCGCCACCTGCTGTTGAAATTAGGCCACTGCGTATCTCTTAACTCCAGTTGCGATTGTAAATAGAGCGGAATGCTCTCTCAGCAACGCGCGCACTCGCGGAAAGGTTACCTCAGATCTGTGTCAGACGGAGTTCTTACCGCTAGCTGTTCAGACATATAATGCGGTCACGAAGTCTCCAGACAGCAATTGAAGAATAATGAAAAGAGGGGTGGAGATGGCGATGTGTCCCCTCACACACCAACTCGTCGCCTCGAAGTAAATCGGAAGACTTCCAGTCAGAAAACGAGAAGAAGGATCAGATCCAGTCGAAGTAAACTGGTGTGGGGGCTGTTCTTTACCTCGTCGCCAATTCCGGTAATGACGCTCTTGAAACAGATGAGTTTTTTAGTATTTATTTCATGTATAGCAAGCCCCACACACCATGAAACGTCCTTCTCTCCTCCGAGCTTCAAATGTCACCGTCCGCGTGTTCCAATTGGAACCCTGCACAATACATTCTAATCCAACCCGTCACTACACATACAAGTAAATTAAATATGGCAATTGGGTATGAGCCAATTTTACCATGTTTTTAGGGAGAGAGCATATGCACTTTAGCACTGGTTAGCAATAGTAAAGCATCCAGAGTCCTAAAGAGAACAAAAATGAGGTCAGAAGAACAGGAGGAGGAAGGCAAAAAGTTTGGGATGACCCTTCAGAGAGGGCCATTTTCCAGCAACACCGTTTCATGACTTTTGGCAGTTGGCACTGCATGCTCTCAAACTGGATCTTCCCCGGACCATGCTGCCAATGTGGGCAGTGCCACCTTTTCATAATTGAAATTCAAACATACCAAGTGAGCCTGCGAGTCCAACAAGCGTACACCATACAGCATTATTTTTACTAACAAAAACACAACCAGACCTTAGCAGGTACAAATATAATAACTGTTGATATCTGAAACATTACAACAACTACTTAAAAGCATGAATGGGAGAAGATACCTTTTGGGCACCACGTTTGAGCATCCACTAAGCAGACCTGCCAACATGTACATTTATTTTGCTTTGAAAAGTGGGGACTAGAGGCAGTGGCTGCCTTCTTGCCTTCCACTGTGTTGGAAAGGATGTTAGATCCCTGGGCGTGGTGATTGGGCTATAAGGTTTAAAATATCAGAAGGCACTTTAAGAGATTGCATATAATCAGCCAAGGATTTCCTCCATATTTGGGAGATGGTGTTGGAATGCCAGTCAGCCTAGTTAGTTTGAGGTTTTGAAGCAGAGAGTGTCCAGGATGAGCACATATCCTTCCAAATATGAGTTAATATGTCAAATCAATGTTATTCTGCCTACAGTAAGTTTGAATAAAAATACCTGAGTTTGAAAATATATTAAATTGAAATTGCAAATTGCTTGAATCAATTTGCATTTTTTTTGTATTCCTCATTATTTCTTAGATCATGATGTGGATATTTTTGCACTCATTTCATAAATCTCCCACCTGTGGCCTGAACCACTCCCACACTTATATCTACCATACCTACCACTTTTAGTACTATAATTTTTTAAGTTATAATGTGTTCATTTTAAATGATTGTTCAAACTTGTGTCTCTCCACTCTAATTGTTTTTCTGATAAAATGGCTTTAAAGCTAATTTCTTTTAAAGTAACTATATTTCTCGCTATTTGGTTTGCACAGATCTGTTAGAGCCATGTGGCTATCCCATCTCGATACTGATTTCTCTGACACTGATTGGTTACTCTTTCCTGTTGTGGCACTGCCACCAGGAATTCCAGCCATAGGATTTGGGATCTTTATTCCCAGATAAAGATACTTTATTCTTACTGACCTTTCCCCAAAAGATCGAGAACGTGGAGGACACAGAATTGTGATACAAAAGAGATGCACAGAACATGTTTATATCTTGGGTCAGATCCAGCTGTATCTCCCTGATCAGTTTCAATTTACCCACCTTCCAACTTCTCTTTCCTTTACAGAAGTATGTTGTGGCAAGTACGCTTGAATCAAGGGAGATCTTTGTGGACCTGAAGTGTAAGTGCCAGATAGCTCTGTGGGAGTCCTTCCTGTTCTATGGGCTGTTCAGGTTAAGTGTCCATCTTTGAATATGAGAGGATGTGTGAACTGCAGATTCCACAGGGTGATGGTTGTTAATGTGTGTTTCATGCTTTATCTATTCCTTATCTTTAAGGGACTGACCCCTCCTAGCCTCCACCCTCCCTCTTATGTTACAATGGGGGAACTGCCATCTTGTTATAGAGTATTCCCAATGATCAACAAATTGGGTGGTTGTCACAAGTTGGGCCATTGATATGTACCCCCAAGTGTAAACAGTCAGTCGCTCCAGGAGGGCCAGGTCCAGAAAATAATCCAGATGGAGGGTGGTCACAATCTGGCTCATGCATCTGAACCAATGCAGAAATTTCACTCAAATACACCCCTCCAAAATATTCTAAATGCATGAGCACAGATCTAATCCCAGGACGGTTGGCCACTAAAAAAGGCTTTAAGAGCAAGAGCGGGCTAGTGGGTTTTTACCTGTCTGTACAGTTTAGAACTTCATTACAGTATATCTCCACAAAATTTAATGTTTACCTGTCCTTACATAGCGGATTAAATCCTCTTGTTTAGTCATTCTTTGCCTTCTCAGGACTCTTCTAGAATTCAGATCTTGTGCTGGGCTTGTGACACATGTTATAGCACACCTCGTGATGATGAATACTCCTCACCATTGAAGCCATGTTCTTACTCCGTTTTCTCTTCAACTACAAGCACAAATAATATATGTACAGGTCTCCCGAGAATGATGGCTTTCAAGACAGAATCCTGAACCCCATGGACCCCATTAAACTGCATGTATAAGGATCCATAGAGACACAATTACACAGGAATAAACAGGCATTTAGATTTCCTGCAGCCGTTTCTATAGACATTTTAAAGTGCTTGCTTTTGGGATGAGAATTTATGAACAGGAAGTTTCTTGTTGCCCCAGACCCCTACATTCAACTGAGAACTGAGCAATGCACGATAATTAACAGGGCCACAAATTTCGCCTGCTGTTTTAATAGTATTCAATTCTAGTGGTATAAAAAAAGCATTGAAAATCCTTGTGCATCATGCACATAGTATATCAGTCCTGTTCTTTCATTGTTATTAATAATTGGAGGATGCAATTTCACAAGATAATTTCATTCATTGTTGTATGCAATTATCTGTCAAATAATACTTTAATAGTTGACCATCCCTTTATCATTGTCAAGGATTCCTTGTTCAAAGGCAATGGACTTAGCTATTCTCCTTCACTTTCAGAGACACTGCCTGACCACTGAGCTTTATTTATTCTTGCAGCAAAAAACTATTATTTCACTATTTTTTCATTCGTACACTAAATATCGCCTCCAATTATTTTAAAGAAACTTGGTTAGATATTCAATAGACCGGTTGGAGATTCTTGAAATGTAATCCAGCGATAACACATAGAGGCTGTTACGATAATAAGCAAGAACTGAATAAAATTGCATAACAATCAGAGGGTATGGTAATATAGCTAGGCACCTTTAAGCGTTGTGTACTCATTCATCATGTGGTAGTTTTCTATACGTTATTTAGTCATGTAGTTGTGGACTATTATTTCCCCTCTGATGCACTATGACCCCGCTTCAGCTGACACACTCCCTAGTCTTTGTGTTAAGGTGTACTGTATAGAGATGTGCTATATTTCATACAAATCAAAGTGCCTCCATTCCAGCTCTGGACACAGAAACCCACCTGTGGGTATCTTCTTAAAAACAAAAACACAGACTATTTAGTGCAATACTCTGGAATGATTATTTAGAAAACTCTCTCACAGCAGAGTAAAACGTGAGGAAGAACAACCACAGTGTTATTGAAGAACTTCACCAGATAACTTTGAGTTGGTTCTCAATTTATGTATATTTATTGGTATAAAGAGCAGACAGGTCAGTGCCTACTTTGTGCTTGTTGTTTCCGGTGCTGAGCACCGGCACTTAGTTTTGAGGGCCGGCGCTTATTCTTGTGCCTCAAGCATTTGCTGCGAGCAATTGATCATATGGGAAGGAAAGAAACGAAAAAGCGTCACAAAGGTAGAAAGCAGAACGCTGCTAGAGTGAGCTGAAGTAGCAGGGATGGGCTTTAAATGGATTGACGAGGACAGAGATGGCTTCAGGATTACGCCGCCTCAGTATTCCGTGTTCCCACATTTAATTGCAACAGCGCATGTTTAAGAGGAGGACTTTGGCCATCGGCACGTTTTTATCTACAAATTAAGCACGAAGGCAGGTACAATCATGTTCACACTCTCCTCAGTCCCCTCGGAGCCTGCCTACCTGTTTCTCCCTAGAATTCCACCACCCTCCCTCATACCATTCCATCCTCACAATTTTGTGGTTCTATAACATAAAACATCCCTCTTATTTTTTTACTTTTAAAACAAACCCCCTAAGACACAAGAAAGAATAAGAAAACGAAAATGAACACGGAGGCTGCAAAAATAAAATTATGTCACATAAGTGATGACTTTAAAAAACATACCTTAAAATGCACATTTTGTGACTTTAGACATTACACATTATAATGGAAAATGATCTGATACATAATCCTTTAACCATATGGTAGTCTTTTCTCTCTTTTAGATTTTCTCCCTTTAGAAGAGTTACACTCTTGAGTAATAGACTCCTTGTCACCGAGATCTTGAGAGACCAATTCATAATTAGCAACTTCATTGCTTGTAATACTGTCATTCACAATATGGTATCTCTATTAACATTTCTGTCAGTATTACTCTCACCAAACACACCATCCATTGCAAATCCATTGTCTGGAATATTATCTTTTGTGGAAGAGGGAACAGTACACTTATCTCATCTTTTTGGATTCCACACTCTTCCATCAGTTAGCCATACAGCATTTTTCAAAACATTTACTACTTCCATAAGCTCATAGTACCTATTTCTTCTTTTGGTACTTTTTCAGGTTACTTTACTCTTACCCACTACAATTTTACATTTTTTGTTGAATGTTTGCTATCATACCACTCTGTTTTCTTTTAGATTGCACCAATTCCAGCCTCCCTCTTACTGATTCTTCTGACCACTCTACAATACTGGATCTGAATAGCCACCCTGGCATGTACTTTGTTATTGGGTCTCTCCCTCTCATTAAAACAAACGAAGAGTACCCCATAGCACCAGTCAGTAGCTCAACAAGGACCTATAGATGGATCGCCAACCCTTGAGTCCCTCCTTGTCTGGATAATCCTTGTCGGCAGCGGCCCTGCACTAAAAGCGTTGTTGATGATATCAAGACTGACACCCATGCTGAGCCCGGAGGCGTAGAGAAACAAAGGGCCCACAAGGGCAATGTCAACAAATGCCACTCCGCTTATAACAAACACCATCTCTCGACTCCACTGAAAACATAACTGAAAAGTACCAGAAGTTCCACTTACACACTACGTTGCCCTTGCACCCAGTCAATCAAGCCACAGCATAGCACTCAGTTTGCCTGCATAGCACTCAGTTATATAATAACCTATTACCACATTAGCTCTTGCACCATGCTTCCTTCCTGAAGGGTACTCATCATTAGTTTTCTCCACATATGTGGCTTCCATTGTACTCAGCTACCAGTGTACATGCTGCAGTCCTCAAGTGCCCATATTCATAATCACACGTTTACAGAAGGCGATTGCATATTTATTTCACTGTTTTAGTACCTGAGGCCTTTATCCCATGGACTGTGGCAATTCTGATGAGGGTATAAAACAGAGTTTGTGCCAGAAATGAGTTCAACATGTGTGCATGGTCCGCGTATACCTACATTCTCCTCACACACATATGATGGAAAACCTGTAAAAATGTAAACAAGGAATTCAGTAGATTAGACATTGCAGTCCGAGCACTGGATTTTAAATAGCACAGAAGGACCAAGGGGCCGATATAATGTGATTATCCTCTGACCCTATCCTATATAATGAACTGAGGTCATTGGACAAGTAAAAGGACCTAAATGTAGTGGTCACCAATCATCGGACCAACAGAAAGAGTTAAGAGTTTCCTCTCACCACCAGAATATTTGTATTGTCAGTACTTAATTTCAGAGAGTTCTAGTTCATCCAAGAGGCACTCCAAGGAGGCATTGCTGGAAATTGTCTTGTGCAGTAGAGTAAAGATTATCAAACCATATTATAATTTTTGTGTCATCCACATAACATATGCTAGAGAAACAGAACAAAGAAATAAAATATGCCAAAAGCAGAATATAAACATAAAAAGAGCAGAGAATGATAAGGCAACTTTGGTTACTCCATGGGTTACTCCATGGGCAAAGGTTTGAAATCGGACTTATAAAGAGTCTTCAATAAGATCTGTAGACCCATCACTAAACTAACTAAGGGGTACCCACCATCACCAAAGCACTTGAAGGCGGACAAGAAGCCGGAAAAACATTTCTATAAACTTTGTGACCCCTTCAAGTTCAGATGGCCTGTACAGTGCCACCAAGGCATTCAACCTTCTCATCAAGAAAGTTATGACTACTCCTTTCCTAGTTTATCCTTGCCACCACTGTGTATACAAACTACGTGTCAACACCAGATGAAAATGACTAGGAGAAATCCGGTCACAGAGTAGACAAAGAAGCCCAACATATTAGTGTAGTGTCTGCTCAATTGCTGCAGTGTGCACTTAAGGACAGGTTAGCACAGCCTAGTACATACCCCTCAGACTCAAGCCTCTGAGGCTTCTAGAGTCCACAGCACCACCATTACAGCAGAAACATTAGGCCTCGAGTCATGGCCGTGATTTATCATGAGAAGAAGGCAAAGTTAGGTAGACTATCACATATACCACCTAGCAACAGAGAAGCACCAGTAAAAGTGAAGAATGACCAGCAGCCAGGCAAGCGTAGGTCAAAGGAGGGTTGCATGAGCTCAGAAACCTGTCAGTGGCTTATCACCAGTCAGCTTTGATCTAGAGCCACCACCCAGGTAGTCCACCACAGAAGCAAGCCAGTCCACCAACAACATGAAGTTGGGTGACATTGCCACCATCTTCCAGAGCATGCTGATCAGGGGAAAGGGCTTTGCAGCCTTCCAGGTCCAACAGTGCCAGCAAGACCCCTTTTCTAGAGTCCCATAGTGCACCTACACAGCTTCACTAGCCTGAACCAGAGTGACACAGATAGCAGTCACATAGGTAAGGAAATATGGTATAGACAATTCACAGCATCTTGGAGTGAATGGTTGATGCTAGACTGCCTCTGAGGTAGATGTCCCCTGCAAAATGAGTTTCATCCTGTGGCCTTTTTGATTCAAGTAATCCAGGGGTGTGAGCTTACCATTTCTATCAGTAGTGCCTCCTCAGCATTTGAGGACTCTAACAGGTAACAGTTTGAAATTATTCTAGAACTGTGTTCCGAATGCTACAAGAAACACAAAGTGAGAGCTACTTCTTAAAGTTTCTCTTATTGCTTCCTCAGTACCAGGTACTAATGCTTCCCTCATCACTGTCTTCTTAATACTTGAGGTAATCAGAAGTGTGAGCTTTCCATTACCATCTGAGCTGCCCTCTCAGCACTAGCAGACTCTAGCAATTTACGAATCTTCTAGTGTCTTGTCAGTGCTATAAGACATCTACAAAGTAATTTTTCTTCAGTAATGCTTTCTATGTGAAAAAATACATCAAATAAGGTCAGTGTTTATTCAGAAAGTGCCTAGTGGCATCGCTAGGGTGGGACCATGCCCAATCTGTGATTGTCCTGCCCTCCCACCCCTCACCCCATTGAGTTACCACCAGGACAGCCGCAACCAACAAAAACAGACACTGCTGTCTCGGCCTGGCAACAGTCCTGTTTATATTTTACTTAATCTTACATTCCATAAGAGTATTTGTTTTTTACCAGGATGGTCTATTTCTGAACTTTTTGTCATGCAACATATTGCTTCCGTACAGAGTGTACTATGAAGAGTTTCATCTATGTCAGCTCAGGTTGGGGTGAATGTTTATAATGGGCCATGAATGAGAGCTGTGGAGTTCAAGTCAAAGGCAGTGTGAGTTTCTCACAGCTCCTGTCAGTATGCCATAAAGGGATACAAAATACATGCTCATCCAGTCCTTCAGGTGAGTGGGTGTGCCGTATGTGCAGGAGAATGGGAAATGAAGGAGATGCAAAGAAGTACATATAGGAGAGTGAAAAAAGGGGTGGTGAAGAGTAAACAGGTGAGGTGAGGGATTCGCAATGAACTGGTTCAGAAATATATTAATAGAAAAAAGTGTGTCTAAGCTAGAGACTGCAGAAGAGATTGGGGTGAAGAGAACAGTAGAAATTCAGACACTTCAACGACTACTATCGCTTCCATAGACCATTGTAACGTTTAATTCACAGTCTACTTAAAATGTTTAAATTATTGTGTGTGTGTGTGTGTGTGTGCGTATGAATATATATACATATAAGTCTTACACATTGACGTTCTCTATATGACTTTCCACAGATTTTGTTTTGTTAATAACTTGAAAGATGTGTGATTAATATTGACCAACCTTTCCAATACAAAAGTTCACCCACTACAACTCCTTCCTGGAACGTTATGTAGTGATCTGTCAAGAGGAGGCCAAGAAAAAGGGAGGTCACAAAATGTTGTTTTCCCATGTTAACTCCTATGGGAAATTTGGGGAATTAATACAGAAAAATAACTGAACAAAATTACACCTAATTTGGCAGAAAGTTAGAACTTTACGAAAGCACACGTTTTGCTATTTGGTGTAAATACGTGCAGCTTTTTTAGAAAAATGTGTCTTAAAAGAGGTGCTTGGAGTGATCATGAAAGAGTTAAAAAATGGGTATATATGAACTGTTGGTGTCCAGATATGCAGATATCCTCTGGTTGGTCTCTTTAATGACGCAGTAGTCAATCCTGATTGGCTGGCCACCACTTGAACAATATGTTGTGGCAGCCATTACTGTACTCACTAACGTGGGCTCTGTGTCCTGAAAACGAATTAAACAAATGTACAAGGGAGCAAGGTGAGCCTTGACTGATTAGCAACAACATGGTCAACATGTTGTGGCAGCCATTACAAAACTCAGCTAAGCTAGGGGCATATTTTTCTGAGTTCTCAAATGATTGCTCATCCATGTCAGCAAAGCATCCTAACATGTGGACTGAAATGTACTTTCAATAGCAACAGCAGTCTCTCGGCTAAATCCACAGAGTTCCCCTGCAGTTTCCCACAGTGTTCTAAGGAACAACCAGAGCACTAACTTTCTGAATTTATTTATAGAAATGTGTCACCCATTAAGCCATCGTAATGGATTCAAGCCTGTCAAACGTTTCCTTTGGAAATCAACAAAATGAGGAGGTTTGTTTTATCACAAAAATTAAGGTTAGTACTCTAGCAAGCTAAAATGAGGACACATTTTCTATAAGTTCACAACTGTATTTCTTATCTATGTCAATAAATCATTCTGAAATGCAGACCGAAACATGTACTTTCAATAACAGCAGCAGTCTGTCAGTTAACTTTCCAGTGTGCTACTGCAGCTTCCCACAGTGCACTAACAAACCATTAGAGTGCCATCATTTGTGTTTATGACAAAATTGAAGCCATCTTGTTGGAATCAAGCTCTACACCCCAAAGCATTTCATTTAGAAAGGAACAGATATATAGTTGTTCTTTTTGTCATACAAATTATGGTTAGTGCTCTAGAAAGCTGAAATGGTGACAAGCAGGTGGCAGGGGCACTGGCAGCACTACAGACTGTGGAATGCAGGAGGAAGGTGTAGGGGCACACAACGTAGGGCAGGGGCATGGCATCAGAGGCAGCAAGATGACCATGGAGCGCTGCATGGCAAGGGCAGTGGCAGCACAACAGATCACAAAGAGAAGTGGAAAGGGTGAAAGGCATGCAGGCGTAGAATGAAGGGTGGAGGAAGGGTGGCAAGGGCAGGAGCTGCAAGATGACCATGAAGAGCAGGTGGGAGAAGGCAGAAGCATACAGACAATGAACAGAGGGCAGGCTAGACAAGGGCACGGTCTGCATGCTGACCCTGGAGGACAGGCTTGCAGGGGCAGCACAGCAGAAGGCGGAGGGAAGGGAGGCAAGTGTAGGCAGATGGAGAACGTAGGGTAGGTGGGAGGAGGGATGGGGTCAGGGGCAGCAATCTGACTACAGAGGGCAGGCCGAAATGGGAAGCAAGTAAGTCATGGAGGGCATGACGGAGGCAGTAGGGGTAGCAAGCTGACCATTCAGAGCAAGCCGGCATAGGACAGGGCACTCATACAGTAAATAATGGGCAGGGTCAGGGGTTAGGTGCAGCATTTGTGGCATCAGGCTCATCATAGAGGGGAGGGTGACATGGTATGGGGCAACAAGCTGACCACTGAGAGCAGATGAGAGGGTGCAGGGGCACATAGATGGAGAACAAGAGGCTGGGGGAAGGAGACAGGGGCAGCAATCTGAACATGGAGGGCAGGCCAGCCGATGCAGGGTAAGTACAACAGATTACGAAAGGCAGGACGAAGCGGTCAGGGGCATGCACATGGAGAATGAAGGGCATGGAGATGGGACAGGACAAGCAAGCTGATCAAAGAGGGCAGGCCAGCACTGGCAGGGACAGCACAAAAGGCAATTTATGGCAGAGGGAAAAGGCAGGTGCACACACACACAGAACATAGGGCAGGTGGGAGGATACAAGGGTAGCAAGCTGACCACAGAGGGCAAACCAGCACGGGAATGGGCAGCAAGCTGATCACAAAGAACAGGCAGGGACGGGCAGCAGCACATAGACAAAGAGCAGATGGTAGGCAGGAGGGAAGCAGGGGCAGCAAGCTATCTTTTAATGGCAGACCTGCAGGGGCTGCAAGCTGGTGAAAAAGGGCAGGAGGTTTGCACTAGGATCAGGCAAACTGACAACAGAGTGCAGGCAGGATGTGAGCAGGGACAGGGCTAGCAAGGTGACCATGGAGGGCAGGCAGACTGCTGTGGATTGGCCAAGAGGTGGGCTGGGGCCAATTCCCCATTGATGTTAGCTGAATATAATAGAAACAAAAGCAGTAATTCACTGAAAAAACAAATGTTAACAAGACGTTCTAGTTAGGTATGGTAACATAATCTTCCCTTTCTTTAAAATGAACCCCAAACATTCACAAAAAAACTAGGGTTAAATTGATGTTATAGTTAGGTGTTGCAATTGGATAAAATCTAACGTCTGTAAACAAAAAAAAAACGCAGAGATTCGCCACTTATAGTTCAATGTACTAACTGTAACTTGTGCCCCTGCTATGCTCTGCCTAAAGCCTCACATATTACACCATTCATGATATGTTAAATGACATCATAGATGACATCACTATTGACATCTCACATGACATCACTGACACTGAAGACATCACCCAATGAATGTGACAGTTTGCTATATGCTTTTCATATTGGAAGCTATGCAGCGAGGCACATCTCGACTCAATTTTGTATAACCTCTGTTGAGCTAAAAGGGTGTAAACTTTCCCAACATGCAGAACATGAAAAATATCTGTGAAATCACCCACATTTAGTAGATATTATGTTATTTTTACTGGTATTCTTGTGCTTAAGAAAGTAATGTCTCTGTAGATATTAATGTGATCAGCAATTTATGTAAGAGTAAACTTACACTTGTAAATTACTCAAAAGTGTAAGTTACCTTTGTGTATTGCCCTGGTAATATCTCTATAGACATTAATGCACCCATCAATTTATTAAATGTTGAATACTATTCAAAAGAGTGGTTGATGATAACTTACCTTAATAAGATGTATCTGTTAAATACTTCATCGGTCACACAATTTTTAATCAACGACTTCACATCTATGCTAGAGTGCATAATGAACATAATTGAAAATATCCTTATCAAAGCCACAAGTGTTGCTGAACACCTCAGATGACTAACTCTCGAATTGTAACGCAGAGCCGAATTTGGTCTCAACCTACATTGTGGAAAATGTGAATTCTTACAAGACTGTATGAACTTCTTTGGATTTGTGTTCTCCAGCCAAGCCATCAATGTGAATCAAAAAAAGTCGGAAGATATCCACTGCACTCCACCTCCTCAAAGAGTGATGGTAGTGCACAACTTGCTTGAAATAATAAATTACTGTGGATGATTCATACCCAATCCAACCATTGTGACAGAACCTCTTAGCAACCTCAAAAAGGTAGGGACCATGTGGAAATGGGTTGATAAATACAGTAACACATTCCAAATCCCCAGGTTCAACATAGAGAGCGAAACCGTGATGAGATACTTCACTGCAAAAGACACCACAGAACTAATAGTAGCAGCAAACTCTGTGGGTTTAGGTATGGTACTTGTAGGAGGCTGGCCTGGTTTGTAGTGGGTACCAAAAGGTACTTACACCTTATACCAGGTCCAGTTATCCCTTATCAGTGAAATGTAGTCAGTGTCTAGAAGCTAGGCTGTCTAGAGGTAGCTGTAGGCACAGCAGCCAAGGCTGGACTAGGAGACATTCAAAGCTCTTGCAATACCACTGTAGTCACACAGTACTTACACACATGAAAGACAATACTCAGTGTTACAAAAATAAAGGTACTTTGGTTTAGTCACACAATCCTAAAAATACTTTGTAGGCTATACCCCCTTAGGAGGTAAGTACGTCACACAATATATAAACTAGTAACCAGAAACAGATAAGTACACATTAGGAAAATAGTGTAAATAGTGAAAAAAAACATAGGTTGCACTAGGCGGAACACAAACCATATATTAAAATAATGGAATGCAAAAGTTGGTTTCCCAACTAGACACATGTAGTGTGTGAAGGGGTGCTGGGAGTGTAAGAAAACACCAAAGGTAAGTAAAATACCCCACCCCAGAGCCCAGGAAGGCAGAAGTAAAACACAGAAGGTTTCCTAAAACACACTAGAAGTTGTGATAGAAGATAATGCAAAAACCAGAAGAGACTTCAAGACACCAACAATGGATTCCTGGACCTGAAGACCTGTGGAAGAAGGGGACTAAGTCCAATAAGCACTGAAGAGTCCAGGGAGAACAGGAGCCCCTGCTAACCGAGATGAAGGTGAAAAGTGGAACAAGCGGTGAGAAGACAAACTCTGGATTGCACCAAAGAAGACAGATGCGGGTTCCTGGTTGGTGCAGGAGATGTGCCACGCCGGAAGGATGAATGCAGTCTGGTTTTCGTCACTGGATTCTACCAACAAGCTTTGGTAAACACAAAGCTTGCGGTTAGTGGAAAATGGTGCTCCCCGGGACCAGGAGGGACCTGGTGGCCTCTACCCAGGAGGGGAAGACAGAGGGGGCTCTCAGCAACTCAGAGAGCCCTCAGAAGACCAGGCAGCGCACACAGGAGTCCCACAGCACGGGGACAAAGAAGGTGCAAATGGAGGCCCACGAAGCACGACACAGAGAACCACTCAGGAAGCTGTGTGTTGCAGGATGGAGTGCTGGGCGCCTAAGTTGTGCTGTGCACTAATAATTCTGGGAAGGTTGCAAACAAGCCTTGGCAACGGCAAGTCACGCAGCCCACTGGTGTACTGTCTTACGTGGGGAGGAAAGTTCTTACCTCCACCAAAATTGGACAGCTGGACGTTGGGACTGCCGAAGTCACGTTAGTCCACCACCCATGTCACTGGATCCACGCCTGTTGTCTGGAGAGGGGGCCCAAGCCACCGGTCGCCGCTGCAGAGATGTGTCTGCTGAAGCAGGGAAGTGCCTCCGTCACTCCACGGGAGATTCTTTAGGTTCTTCTGGTGCAGGCTGAAGACAGGCAGTCCTCGGAGGATACACAAACTGGAAACTGTTGCAGTTGCTGACAGGAGCTGAAGTTACAAGGTTGCAGAAGTCGTCTTAGCTTCTTTGTTGCAGTTTTGTAGAGTTTCTGCACCAGTCTGCGATTGAGCCATCGGTAGAAGATGAAGTAAAGGATGCAGAGGCTTCCCGCTGGAGTCTTGCAATCCGGATCTGAAGAAACACCCAGAGGAGAGACCCTGAATAGCCTTGAGACGGGGATTGGTCACCTAACCAGGTAAGCACCTATCAGGAAGGGTCTCTGACGTCACCTGCTGGCACTGGCCTCTCAGATGCTGCCAGCGTTTATTGACCATCCTGAAAACAAGATGGCAGAACCCAGGGACACTCTGGAGGAGCTTTGGGCACCAACCATCTGTGCCCTTAAAAGCATTTCCAGAGGCTCTGGGAGGATACCCCTCCCATGCCTGTAACACCTATTTCCAAAGGGAGAGGGTATAACACCCCTCTCCTAAAGGAACCTAAAGGAAATGCATTGTCCTGCCTTCCTGGGATTGAGCTGCTCAAGCCCCAGGAGGGCAGAATCCTGTCTGTGAGGTGGAAGCAGCTGGGGCTGCAGTGAAAACCTCAGAAGATTGGTATGGCAGTTCTGGGGGGGCATGGTGGAGCCCCCAGTGTGCATAGGATTGTGCAACCAATACTGAAATCAGTATTGGAGTACAATTTCCGGTTGTTAAGACACCTTACATGGCCATATTCAGAGTTACCATTGTGAAGCTACATATGTGGATTGACCTATATGTAATGCACACTTATAATGGCATCCCCGCACTCACGAATTCTGGGAAAATGGGCCTGGACAATGTGGGGGCACCTCTGCTAGTGCAGGGGTGCCCCCACACACAGGTACTATGCACCTAGCCTTCAGGGTCTGAAGGTTACACATATAAGTGACTTATACGTGACCTGGAGCAGTGAAAACAGCTGTGAAATAGTGCTTACACTATTTCACTCAGGCTACAATGGCAGTCCTTAAAAGTATTTGTATGAGTTACTTATGGGTGACAAAAGAAATGCTGCAGCCCGTAAGGATATCCTGGAACCCCAATGCCCTGGGTACCTAAGTACCATATACTAGGGACTTATAAGGGGGTCCAGTATACCAATTTGGAGTGGAATACTGGGTTACCAGTATGTAAGTACAAATTTGGAATCAGAGAGAGCATAAGCACTGGAGTTCTAGTTAGCAGACCTCCAAATAGACAGTTAAGCATACTGACAAAAACATTGAAACAGACTGGCAAGTAGGCCACAACCTATGAGCACTGGTGTCCTGACTAGCAGGAGCCCAGTGACACAATAAAACACACTGACAAACAGGCCAGAAATGGGAGTAACCCTGCTAGAAAGAGGCTACTTTCTCACAGTGCTTTTATAAGAACATTCTCTAGATCAATAGAGCCCAGTAGTGTTTGTAAGTTGGTTCCCTAAATGGATAAGTTAGTCTATGAGACAGTGAACTAATTCTAACTATGCTAGGCAACTCATGCAGGAGTTCAATCAGACCCTGCAATCACTGAAGAATGCATCATGCCCTGGTCTATCGTCAGCACAGATTGCTGCCTTTGGCAAGAAAGAAGGTATCTGTTGGTCTTCACGGATGCGTGTTGAAAATATTTGATACTAGATATAGAGTCATCCCCTGCCTTTCAGCATGTCAAGCCTAAAATACAGTGTGTACTCGCTGCCAGTACTGAGTCAAACAGCGCACATTAAACACTGGTTTTATAAAAATATGCTAAAAAGCCAAAGGCTCTGAAAGCACACTCTTGAAATATTCCATTACTTTCATGGTGTATCAATGATTAGAATTAAATGACTAGAATTACTTCTAGTGTTAGTATTTTGACCTGGGTACCATCGTTATGCATAAGTATCCCCATTCCGCCAAGAGTTACATACAATATATCAGAACCACAATTTTGTTATTGAAGCCTCACATACATTATGGCTATTCAATATGTCAAAATAAATTACCTCCAGTATATCAGTGCCATCTCATAGATAATTTGCCTCCCCCATATGTGAAGGTCACCCTAACTCAGGCCAAGAATTACCTGCCATTAGCCAGTACCCACATTTTGGCATGAGTGTCCCTGTGCATAAAAATTACATCCAGTATGCGAGGGCATTCCTTTCGGCACATGTGCCCTCCCTTCATCACTCACTCTCACTCATTATCACTCCCAATCCCACTCACTCACACACATTTATTCTCACTCTTTCACACACCCATTTCCCCTCACTTACTCATTCTAACTCACACTCACTCATACTACCTCACTCACACTCTCCCTCTAACTTCCTCATTCTCACATATACTCACTTTCACTCACTCATTCAGTTACACCCAGACTAATACATACTCACTCACTGTCATTTTCTCACACAGTGCATGATCTTGTGCTGCAAACAATGAGCCAGACACGGCAGCAGGGGCATGAGGAAGACCTGCCTCAGTCCCTATTCCAGCTTCTAACAGAGCTGTAATTCCTGCTCTGTCAGAAGCTGGGACACAGTTTTGCAGAGTTCTGGATCCATCCCTTCTGCTCTGTGTGGATTCTCATTGGGGACAGGGATGCACTGAACTCTTCTCTTTGACAGTCCCTTTCTGAGCAATGCACAGCATATATGCTATGTATTATAGGTTCTGCCTGTGGGAGGGGACAAAACTAAAGTATTTCCTTACACATGGACAATCCACACAGCAACCCGCAGAGGGCCATGCTCTCAAACAACACTGTGTAGCTGAACATGGCTTAAGTCCCCTCAACCCCATCTTCTCCTGTTGTTAGCTGTGGCTCATAGATAGGACAAGAGGGCTGACATGCACCCCACAGTGTTTAGAAAAACACACATATTATCACAAATACTGTTAAAAATGGTCAGTGTGTGGCCTGTTTTCGTTTTGGTCCCTTGAGCCATGATGAGACAAAAAAAACACAGTCCACACACTTGCTGTTTCGAGATGGCCCATCTGACAGTGCCAGACTGCACAAATTCCAGTCCAACAATGTTGTCAAGTGATAATCCAACGAGGAAACTATGGAATTGGGTGCAGAATAGTCCAGTCTTTAAATGAGGAACTGCCAGCGCAATGAATATGGAAACATCCGGAGTGGACAACTCAACATTGTTACAATCAGGAGATCATCTAGAAGGATAGTGCTAAGACATTTTTTCAGACCCCAGCATCAGCCTTCCCAGAATAGTAAGAACACATGTGGTAAACTGATAGTGCCAATTAAAAACTAATGATGACTCAGTGGGCCTGATTCACAAAGGTAAGTTACACTTATGAGTAAGTAAAACCTTATAGTATGTCTACTACTTTCAGTATTACCAAACTCCAAAAGTGAAAGTTACAGGTCTCCACCGCAGGGTAAGGCAATTGGCTTATTCTCTTACTTCTCCCTAAGTCTGCCCCTTTTGCCACCCGCTAGCCTGTGTCCCTCCCACATTTACTACTAAAACCTTTATTATGTGTGGAAAGTCTGCAGTTGGGGCAGACATATAACTATAGGCAAAGCTTACACTTGGTAGTACATTTGGTATTACTACAAAACGTACTACAAAGTTCAATTTGATAATCAGGCCCGGTTGGTCATTCTGTTCAATACTAAGTTGAGAAGGGATTTAGGGGGTCACCAGGCGGTGAGTGGTAATGTGGTGGCAGTACCATCAAAAGGCTGGTGGCACATACCGCCACATTATGAGAATGGTGGGTTGGCTGCCACTTCTCCACTCAGACCGCCATGGCGGTAGCAGCTTCCGGGCAGGAGATGTCAATCTCCAGCCTGGCGGCAAGCATAGTACCGCTGGCGGCATTTTGAGCCTGCCTACCACCATGGTTTTCATGGCGTTGAAAACCATGGCGGTAGGCCCTACCCGTGACAGGGAATTCATTCCCTGTCACTGGTATGCGGCTCCCCCATTCCCCTCCACACCCACATGATGCCACCCACCCCTCCGCCATCTAAACTAACGCCCTTCCGAGCCTCCTATCCCCTCTTCCGGTCCTCTCATCCCCCCATACACGCACACACCCGCAGACACGCACCATGCCTACACCCACTCACTCACACTGGCATACACACATTCCTACACACATACATCCAGTCATGCTTGCACACATTCTTACACACATTCACACTGACATGCAGAAACGCACTCACTTTACCATGACACGCATTCACACACACATGCATACACACAACCAGACACACATACACCCACGCAAACAACACCACACACAGACGCATTCACGCACACTCACACATTCATGTACACAACCAGACACACATACACAAACACAACATCCTCCACCCCACCCCTGTTGGAAGCAAACTTACCTTCTTCTAGGTGGTCTTCCAGCAGTGAACAGGAAGGGGCTCTGCTACCGCCAGCAGAACACCGCCAGGCCATATCACAGGTCATTATATGGCTGGCAGCGTTCAACCGGCGTGGCGGTGCTGGTGGTCGCAGTGCCAGCTTACCACAACCGCCAGTATGATCACTGACGGATTTCTGCCCTTCTTGTGGCGGAAGTCCGGCAGTGATCATAGTATGGCAGACGGATGGTAGCCGCTGTGACGGTAGTTTGGCAACCATCACCACAGCGGTAGGGTTTTTTTGCCGCCAATGTCATAATGAGGGCCTTAGTGTGCACCCGCACAGGCAGGCAGCATGACAGTGGGTGCATCATCACAGAATTAATAAAGGGTGACTGGTGCACATGAGCCCAGCACAAATCAGAGTTGAAATGAGTGCGAGTCTACCTGTTTGCTCCGTCATAATAATGACTATCGGAGTGCCTCGCTAAATGCTTCCCCCACGTCCGTGTTGGGCTAGAACAAAAACAATCTACAAGCGTCACCTGAGGGCCCAACTACTGCCTCACAATACCTTTGCCTCCTTGCAGCCTTGAAATACATATATTTTCAGAGTTCCCACCACTCATATCAGCTACTTGTGTGAAGTAGTACAAAAAAAGAACTGTCTGCACATCGATTGAATGAGGAACAGCTCTATAAAAATGCCACATAAGAAGGGAAACCCTTCCAGATACACATTTGTGTGGAGGCCGATGTCTTCTCTGTCACACAGTAGGTCCAGAGAGCTCCTGTGTCTGCCCTTCAGCCAACTACACACCTTCAACAGGGATATCATTTCAATTATTTTCACCCTATCCTGACAGCTGACTGTAACCGGTCACATCCAGACGTGATATCCCACGATCAACCATCTCTTTTGCCAGATCCCTATTACCATTACGGCCACTAGTCACACCATACCTGCCCCTTCAGGATGGTATGGACCCTATGGGTGATATTTGGTCACGCACAACGTCTACTGCATCACAGGCCCTAGTAAATACCCTTTCTTCAATTAACAGCCTGTCCCATTCCCTCTCTCTTCACGCAACAAGGCGACAGCCCAGACTTAGCTTCCTCCGCTTCAAGCGATGTTCCTTTCCCAAGTCACACTCAGAGCCTCTCAGGCCCTCAAAAGCAATGCTCCTCTGGTGTCTGCTTTCCTCCCTCAACTCTCGGAACAGCCCCAGACACCAACCCTGATACCACTCCTCGTCCGACCTGACGCACCCATCTATTGCAGGAGACCAACACCAAGTCCACCCTTCAGTATGTTTTGACAGGGAAGTTCATGTCAAACCAAGAGTATACTCGACGGACATCCAAACCAAGATAAAGTTAGACCCTAATTCAGCCATCCTTTTAAAGCACTCCCTCTGAAAGATACTTGAGATGGCGGTCCTCGCCACAAACTAACCCAGGGGATTCCGATGCCTTTTCAAAATGAGCACACAGAATCTAGTGGGCCTTCTGGGCAGCAAACAGGCAACACTATCCATAGTGCACCAGCTTGCGGAATCGATCTGCAATTGCCCCAAAGTAGCGGGGTTTGAGACCCCAGATTCAGGCCCCAGCCCCACCGACAATCTGCCTGATGACAAGTATTCTAATCACAGAACATCCCCTGAGCAAATATGAACGGCTTATTGCAGGTCCAAAATGTCCCATTTTAGCATATCAAAATCCAGAGCTAGCTTTACTATGCCTGGAACGTCACCAAAAAACCCGCCGCAACACGATGAGGCTTGCATAGCCTCAGAAGAAGTCCCCACCAACCTCAAGTCTCAGACAAATACTGGAATAAGTTACCAAGGTAAATCGCAACCCATATTTCCAGTTATTTTAGAGAATAAGACTCACGGTTTCTTACTTTCATATGGTTATTCCTTGTTCATCACTCAGGAACTGCATTCCTGGTGGTGATTTCAGTCAGAAGGGGATTTCCCCTAGGAAATCCCCCTATCCCCTATTAAAGGGAGGGAAAGTATACCTTGACTGATAAGAATACTTAATTAACTATTACGGCCTTTGTTTCCATCACTAATAAACGTTAATAATCTGAATTAGAGGTAAGTGTTACCGTTCATGAGACGACAAGTTTGATTCTGTCGTTTTTTATATCTTCTATTGGATGTAAGTCACTGTCAAATAAGTGTTTATTTTTTGGCCCCTATTGTCCTTGTGCCCTCTTGGTCTGCAATTGAACGAAACAAATTGAAGAATAACATATTCTTATGTTCTCTCAACGCATATGGTTTCTTGAATTTCAGTTGGGCTCAGTGTTAGCCCAGTTCTTCTTCTTTCTACATAAGCCACACATGGACCGGTTGATCTTTTAGTTCAAACCATCTTCCCGACTCTCTTTCTATTCTACAGGATGTTTCACCGACTATGGTTTCTTCCTTCAGAGGTGAGTAGCCTTGCTTGCATCGATCACCCAACCACCAGGGACTACATCAGACCCCTTTAGGTATATTTGTTCCATCAATCAATTAATTTAAAGAGACTACAACAGACCTCTTGTGGTGTATATTTTTTCCTGCAAGACTGTCAAGTATTAAAGTGATGTTTTTCCACTTTCCTTCAGATACTTTCCACTGTGCGCAGGTTCGAGGCCACATACGGATTGAATCCCTCTGAGGTCGGCGAGCCTCGCAAGCTTTCATGCTGAATTACTCAGTGATGTTAGTCTCGGGTATAAGGATACCCTTGTCCCTCTATGTGACATTTTAAGCGGAGAGCAGCCATTACTTTGCCTGTACGTTTTTGGTCCAATTTGGGAATGAAAGTCCCTAACCGAATAGTTGATGTGTGTTATATCTTTGTGGCATATTAGCAAACAGTATCTTTCTATGTTATCTCACTGTTCTGCTCGTGATAAGCTATGGGATGTAGAATGCTGTTGGAGGGGGATTCCATGGGAGGAGAGATTGACAGTTGGTGGAAGAGACTACATGTCAGGGGGTCCTAGGTGGTAGCTAAATAAACTATCTGAATCCTTATCTCTAGAGTGTCACTTCTTTGGAAAAGTGCCAACAAGAGTGGGATCTGGATTTGGAGCACTCTGTGGTTGGTGAACTTGTTGAATCTGTACTAGGATATCGGACCCCTGATTTCACCTTGTCGATCTTGATTGGTGACTCTCTTTTTGGAAGGCGTTGCTGAAGTGAACAGTGTACTCGCACCACCTGCGGCAAGTATTTCTGTCACTTTGGGCTTTTGACTGATTGAAGCCCAGCTAATTACTTTTATGTGCGAAAGGTCAAGTTGGAGGAACGACCCTGCCGTTGGTGTTTGCACATCCCAAGTCTTGCTGTGCAGTTTGGATTGTCTCGCGCAGACTTTAGTGAGACTGTAACTTGAAGTAATGACAATATGGTAATTTGTCCTGCATGACCGTTATAACTTTAAATAAGAGCACAGATAGGCAAATCCTATGGTTATAGGACTGTTAGTACCCATGCAGCAGCTTGTACTGTGAGTGCGTGAAGCATAACGCAAGAGGCTGCTTGCGATGTGTATGTGCATGATGTTATCTAAAGAGGTGGTATCTGGCCACGCAGTATGTGCTTGTTGAAATGTACTTGCATTTTCTATGTGCACTTCAGAAACTCTGTGAGGAAAGTTCCATACTTACTGCACAGCTACATTTTCCTGATACTTACGGTCACATTTGTTGATGTGTTGGCAATCGGGGGCATAATCGAGTCTCAGCCAACATCCAAGGACTGTGGAGAAAAAGTGTTATGTTCGGGGGGCATAACCGAGTCTCTTCTGGCACTGATGAGATTCGTAGCACGATATCCGTGAAGGTTACTTTATGAGTACAGCGTAGTTACCACACGTCATGACGCTCCATAACCATTGGTTCTCAACAAGGAACTCAAGGACAGTGTCTAGAGCGCTGTCAGATTCCAGTTAAGGAACAATAAGTAAGTTCTCCAGTTGATTTGGTAGATTGAAACTTTTGAAAGACAATTGAAAGCAACAACGTCATCTAGTGGTGCATTTTTTTTTAACTCCCCACACATATTTAATTTGTTGCTTTTTTGGTTATTCAAAGTAGCTGACCTGCACATTTAGGCCCTCATGATGACACTGGCGGTAAATCCTCCTTACCGCCACGCTGACGGCCGCCAACTTACCGCCGCGGTGGCAGATATCTGTTCACCATATTATGACACAAACACACCAATCCGACAGAATACAGCCACATACACAAATCCACCAGACCAAAGGTCAGTGATAAACTGGTGGTCCTAAAACCTACAGCATTACGCCAACAGAACAACGCCCATCACATTATGACCCAGAAATCACCACAGCGGACATTCAACGGTGGTAAACCATTGGGGGTACATACCGCCGCGCCCAGAATGGACACCCACACACACCTGACACCCATACACACACCCAAACACACCCACACTACTATAAAACACACACCCACAGTACCCACAACCCCTTACGAGTACAAATCATTGGCACGAGACTGACACCAAGACCACTGCGACAACTAGAGCCACACACCACCATACACCCCTCACGCACTCCAACATCACACACCCCAACATATTACCCAACACACCCTCACCAATACACATTACATAACACCCATGGCACCACAAAGGCACCCTAGTTTCAATGAGGAGGAGTTAAGGGTCATGGTGGAGGAAATTGTCAGGGTAGAGCCATAGCTATTTAGAGCACAGGTGCAGCAAATATCAATAGCAAGGCAGATGGAGCTATGGCGGAGAATCGTGGACAGGGTCAACGCCTTGGGACAGCACCCCAGAACAAGGGACGACATCAGGAAGAGGTGGAATGACCTACGGGGGAAGGTACATTACAGCAATACAGCTCACTATACAGAGGACTGGCGGTGGACCCCCACCTCCTCCCGCAAAACTCACAGCATGGGAGGAGCAGGTACTGGCAATACTGCAACCTGAGGGCCTGGCCGGAGTTGGAGGAGGACTGGACTCTGGTAAGTCAACTTTCAACAACTATCACCAATTATTGTCACCCCCAACCCTGCATGCCAGCACACACCCTCATCCTCACTCCCATCACTCCACTCCATTATTATTATTATTATTAAATATTTGTAGAGCGCATGGCTACCCGGAGGCCTCCTAGCGCTAATGCAGGACCACTGAACAGATAAAGTTGACAGGCTATAAAAGAAAAAGAAAGGTCTTGAGCTTTTTACGAAACTAAAGTTCTGAGGGCCGTATTTATACTCTGGTTGCGCCGAATTTGCGTCGTTTTTTTCGACGCAAATTCGACGCTAAACTAACGCCAACTAACGCCATATTTATACTATGGCGTTAGACGCTTCGGGCGCCAAAGTGCCCGGAGTGAGCGTCATTTTTTAGCGTGAACCCCTTCCTTGCGTTAATGAGATGCAAGGGAGGCGTTCCCGTCTAAAAAAATGACTCCCAGGCCTTTACGTGGTATTTATACTCCCGGGCAAAAATGACGCCCGGGAGTGGGCGTGGCCAAAAACGGCGCATTTGCGCCGCTTTTTAACGCCTGGGTCTGGGATGGCGTTAAGGGACAAGTGGGCTCAAAATGAGCCCACAGTGCCCTCCCCTGCCCCCAGGGACCCCCCCTGCCACCCCTGCCCACCCCAGGAGGACACCCAAGGATGGAGGGACCCATCCCAGTGAAGTACAGGTAAGTTCAGGTAAGTATAATTTTTGTTATTTTTCAATTTTTTTTTGTGGCATAGGGGGGCCTTATTTGTGCCCCCCTACATGCCACTATGCCCAATGACCATGCCCAGGGGACATAAGTCCCCTGGGCATGGCCATTGGGCAAGGGGGCATGACTCCTATCTTTACAATGATAGGAGTCATGTTGATGGGGGATGGGCGTCGGAAAAAAATGGCGCAAGTCGAGTTACGACGATTTTTTCGACGTAACCTGACTTGCCCCATTTTAAGACGCCCATGCGCCATTTTCCCCCTACGCCGGCGCTGCCTGGTGTACGTGTTTTTTCTCGCGCACACCAGGCAGCGCCGGTCTGCTTGCGCCGGCTAACGCCATTCAATAAATACGGGGCCCGCATGGCGCTTCAGAATGGCGTTAGCCGGCGCAAAACTTTTTGACGCTAAACTGCGTTAGCGCAGTTTAGCGTCAAAAAGTATAAATATGGGCCTGAGTTTTCTGATCGAAGCTCCAGTGGTAAAGAATTCCATAGGTGACACACCTTGAAGGCAAATGACCTGCCTCCTCATCTTACTTTATTAAACCGAAGAGTATTGATCAAAGACCAGAGGAAGATCTGAGTGATCTCTGAGGGTTGTAAGGAGTTATAATATGCCTGAGAAAGGCCAGACTCCTATGTGGAGTGCACAATGTACGTAGCGGGCGGCTTTAAAGTTAATGCACTGTTCAATGGGGAGCCAGTGAAGAGAACCCAGAGCAGATTTAGCTGAGTGGTGTCTCGGGGTTCTCGTTAGAAGGCAGGCAGCAGCATTCTGTACCACCTCACACACACTCTACCATCACATCACACTAATCCCAATGCCAAGCCCTGCATGCTGTACCAATGCATGGACACCCCTCACAGCCCTGCATGGACACTCACCACTAAAGCATGCACAGCACAGGAAAACTAACAATCCCACCACACACCAACATACACAAGTAAAAGCTGGCAGGGCAACACCAACCATAGAGGGGAAGCCAGGAATGTACAATGTGTCATACACATGAAGCATAATGCATCATTTACATCCCCACAGGTACCCCAGCCAATTTCACGGGAGAGGAGGTGCCATCACCATCCAGTCCCCCAACAGAAGAGGCCCATAGTGATGACGGTAACTCTGGTCTTCAGGATCTGGACAATCTACCTGGCCCATCAGGGACCACTGGACAGCCGGCCACCCAAGCCCAGTCACAGCCCACTACAGAGCCTCCCCCATCAGGAACCAACTTCACAGCGCCCACTCAGCGTCCCCAAACCTCTGTCCCCAGGACACGTCAATCAGCGGTGTGCCCACCTGTACAGGGACCCCAGGCCACACCTCTCACACAAGACAATCAGGGACCTGGGGTCAGTGGCAGTGGGCACACTGTTCAGGGGACAAAGGCACAGGCCAACAGGGACCAGGAGGACTGCTGTGCACCAGGGGGACAACAGGAGCAGGGAACCGACTCTCCAGGAGGCACTCTCTTAGATCCTGGGAGCTTACCAACATTCCCAGGACACATTGGGCCAGATCCTAGACAACGTGCAGGAGAACAGGATGCTGCAGGAGGAACAGTATCAGGGGATCAGGGAGAACTTGCAGGCCATCAACAACACCCTGATCTCCATAGAAGGGGTGCTGGCAGACATGGCCAACATTATGAGGGAGGCAGTGTCACACCAGGGGGCCCCTGCCACATCTGCACAGCCCTCCACTTCTGCTTCCGCTAGTGGCCATGAGGCCCCACCACAGGACCAACAGGCCACCAGCACCCCTCCCCCTGCAGAAGGTGAACCACCCCGCAAACATTCCCTGTGACCCAGACCGCAGCCAGAGACACTTGCCAAGACCATTGCCAAGAAATGAGACTCTCCTAATTGTCCCCCTTGTGTCCCACTAATTCACCTTTTCCACCTTGAACTGCCATTGCTCCCCTTCCTATGTCCCCATGGACAATGCACCTGTGCTAGAACAGACTGGAACAATACCCTGGACTGTCCTCCATCATCACCCCCTCCCATTGCACTTTTCCCGCTATATATTAGCACTACAATAAACACCCTGGGATAAAAATTGAATTTGAGTACGTCATCTATTTCAAATATGTATTGATTGAAACAGCTACAACCATTGCAAATGAATGGTACATAGAATGAGCATAGAATTACTGACCTGTAGCTGGCTGTTGTGATCACACCAGGAGTATTTGTCAAATCACCAACATCTGCAATATGAGTATCCAGAGGTAACAGTAAGTGGGCAAAGAAGTGGGAAATGCCAGCATGCCAATGCCACACAGAATACAACCAAAGTCATAGAAATGTAAAGTTGCACTATCTCACCTGTGTGTCATTGGAAGTACTGACTTATCACCAATGTTTGGTTGTCCACATCCTCATCCTCTGCCTCCTCATCCTCACGGTCCACAGGGTCCACTGCTGCGACAGGAGCATCTCCAGTCTCATCCTCCTGCAGAAAAGGTACATTTCGTCTGAGGGCCAGGTTGTGCAACATGCAGCATGCCACTACTATCTGGCAGACCTTCTTGGGTGAGTAGCACCTGTCAGATGAAGGCACCGGAATTTGGCCTTCAGGAGGCCAAAGATCCTTTCGATGAGCCTTCTGGTTAGCCCATGTGTCTCATTATAACGTTCTTCTGCCCTTGTCCTGGCATTCCTCACAGGGGTCAGCAGCCATGATAGGTTTGGGTAACCAGAGTCACCTGCAAATATTGAGGGACAACATTTTGCCACACACTATCCTATATGGCCAACACCATAGGCATATACCAACGTACACTGGGTGGGAACCACAGCTCACCTATTAGCCACACCCTGTGCCTCTGTAGTTGGGCATCACATTTGGGATGCTGCTATTCCTCAGGACAAAGGCTTCATGCACAGACCCAGGATACTTAGCACTGACGTGGGAGATGTACTGGTCCGCCAAGCACACAATCTGCACATTTATGGAGTGGAAACTCTTATGATTCCTGAACACCTGTTCATTCTGGCGGGGGGGGCACAAATGCAATATGTGTTCCGTCAATTGCACTAATTATATTGGGGATATGTCCAATTGAATAGAATCCGACCTTCACAGTGGCCAAATCCTCAACCTGGGGGAATGCAATGTAGCTGCACATGTGTTTTATCAGGGCAGACAACACTCTTGTCAGCACAATTGAGAACATTGGCTGTGACATTCCTGCTGCCAAGCCCATTGTCACTTGGAAAGAACCAGTTGCCAGGAAATGGAGAACTGATAGCACTTGCACAAGAAGGGGGATCCAAGTGGGGTGACGGATAGCAGATATCAGGTCAGGCTCCAATTGGGCACACAGCTCTGTGATTGTGGCCCTGTCCAGCCTATAGGTGAGTATTATGTGCCTGCCCTCCAGTGTAGCCAAGTCCACCAGGGGTCTGTACACAAGGGTATGTCTCCATCTCCTATTCATCTGCAGCGGTAGGTATCTAAGGGACAAAAGAGTGAGGACGCTGTCACAAACTGAACAATGGAGCCACAACAGCAGTCCGCAATGTGCAAACATGTTCTAGGACAGTTTAATTTGTTAAGTATGTGCCTATTTATCCTGTGATGCAGCATTAATCAATAGGCCTGCCCCCCCCCCCCGAAATGGCATCCGCCTGTCCTGTGTGGAAGGGCAGTTGGAGGTGAGGTAATGATGCTGATGTTGCGCGCCGTGACGGTAGGCAGTTGTGAACCGCCGTGCAAGTTATTATTGGGCCCTATGGGGTACAGTGGCCAAAGGTGATCTACGCCGGCAGTGACAGTATGCACCCCTGCAGATGTGACTGCCATTTTCTAGCAGATTCCTCACTTGTTTCCTGACCTTTTGTAGGAGAGGACCTACACTGCATGTGCTGCTGTGACATGTGCCTGGAAGCTACCATGGCCTGTGTGACTGGGGAAAGGTCCCCAGCCTTCACTTCTGAGGAGTTGGAGCAACTGGTGGATGGGGTCCTACCCCAGTACGGACTGCTGTATGGGCCTCCAGACCAACAGGTGAATACACTGTGGACACAATGCATGGTGGCATGAATGCATGGAGTTGTGTGTGTGAAGGCCCTGTGTAAGGGGGGTGGGTGGTTGTCCTCTTTGCGGTGTACACGTTGTGTGCTGGGCTATGTGTGTGCCAATGGTGATGGAAACGGGTATGGTGGGCCATTTGTGTTACTGGCTGGACTATTTGTCTAATGGTGTTTTCTTGTCTGTATTGCCTCTGCAGGTCAGCACCCATCAAAAGAAGGGAATATGGCGTGCCATCGTCAAGGACGTGTGGACCCTGGGGGTCTATGGCAGGCAGAGCACCCACTATCGCAAACGGTGGGAGGACCTGAGATGCTGGGCACTGAAGACTGCGGAGGCCCAGCTGGGGATGGCCTCCCAACGAGGAAGGGCTGCCTGTCGGACCCTGACCCCCCTGATGGCCTGCATACTGGTGGTGGCCTACCCTGAGCTGGATGGGCGCTTGAGGGCATCACAGCAGCCACAAGGGGTTGAGTACAGTGGCCATCATTGAAGCTCACAGCTGGAGGGGTGGTATCCGGGTGGTGGTTGTTTGTCCTTGAGTGCCCCTAGGCCAGGCCAGACATAGCAGCGAAGGTCCTCTGGTGGATAAGGGTTTGAATATGAAATGCTGCTTACCTAGCTTGTTAGTATTCACTACTGGTCAGGGCTGCATGGGTCCCAGATGTGCTGCAGTTGGTGGTGTGTACCCTTCCTCATTCCTTGTTGAGTAGCCATTTCACTGGTAGTGCAATGCATAGTGCATAGGCCTGTGTGTGAGGGTGCTGTGTACGCCAACAGTGGTGTTGGTGCAGTCATTGACCCATTCTATCCTTTGTCTCTGTCCCCCCCTTCTTGTTTTGTCATCCTGTCCTTATGTGAATTAGCATCATCTGGCAGAGGAGCAGAGGCACCAGCGACAGAGGGTGCTGCATCCCACAGGACCCTCAAGGCAGAGTCCATCAACGCTGAGGGCACCAGTGGGACGGAGGGCGAGGGGAGCACCACGGCAGAGACTGGAGGAGACAATACAGACTCAGATACCTCCTCCGATGGGAGCTCCCTGGTGGTGGAAGACACCTCTGTGACCGCCCCAGCTGCAGGTACATCCACCACCCCCATACAAGCACCGCCCTCCGAGTAGCACCTCAGCGAGTTGCTTGTGCCCACTCACCCAGGAGGGTGGGCATCTTCTTCGACCCAGGCACCTCAGGCCCTGCCCCAGTGAGTCCTGCTGCCCTGAGTGAGGAGGCTATTGACCTCCTGAGATCCATCTCTGCAGGGCAAACAACCATGCCGCAGCCCAGATGCAGCAATCTAAAGCATTCCTGGAGGGCATTCACGGCGGCCCAACAGAGATCGATTCAGGCTCTGGCCTCCTCTCTGGTGGCAGCCATTGTCCCTGTTTTAACCGTCCCCTCCCAGCTTCCATTTCCCAGTCCCATTCTCCTTGATTCCAAGCACACAGCCAGACGAGCATGCACACAAGACAACACACAAGAGTGTCACAGGCAAACACAAGCACCACACTTCATCCCACAGGCACTCACACAAACAATATTAATTTGCAGACACAACAACAGCCACTATTTCCACTGTCTCGCCCTCCTCCACCTCCCACCCAGTTACGTCCACACTCACACCTGCATGCACTACATCAATATCCACTACCAGCATCATCACCACACCAAGCAGAATACACACCTCACTGCAGACACCTCCACAACAGCCATGCACACGTCCCGTGTCCTCTCCCACCTGGTCTGTCCCCCCTCCTAAAGTACACAAACGCAAGCACTCAGACACCCATAGCCATCCACCTCACAATAGCAAACAGCCCATGCACCTGCACCCAAATCCAGCAGACAAACACCTCCAATAAACACTCCATCATCCTCCACTCCCATTACTCCCCCCTCTTCCCACCCCAATGTCCCTTAAAGGCTTTTCCATGCCCAACTTAACCTCTTCCCTACCCCTCGACACCCCCCCCCATCCTGCAAGTATGGGCATGGTAGCAAGGACCCAGCCAAGCACCTCAGCCGAACAGTCCACGGGCCCAGTGGTAGCAGCACCTACTCGTGGTGGAAAGGATTCCAGGCCAACAATACTAAAGGTGAAAGAGCCTGCCCCAGTCACAAATAAGGGGAAGGAGCCTGCACCAGCTGCAAAAAAGGGGAAGGAGCCTGCACAAGCTACAAAGAAGGGGAAGATAAAAACAAATTTGGCAACACTAAGCAACAGTATCAATGCACATTTCCTAATTTACCCAAGTATAAATGCTGTTAGGTAGTGCTCATACACTAATGCACATTGTTGCCCTGATGTGCTTTCCGGTTTTTCAAAGAAAAGACCGTAACAATAGAACCAAACAAAATGTACTAGCAGAGCACAACAATTTTTTTCTTTCTTTCTTTTTTCTAAAGTATTGATAATCAAAAAGTCAAAAAGTCAAATATGACTATATAATTAGTAAATTGTGATAGACTATCTACAATCCATATACATTCATATATTATTAACCTCAAGCAATGTAGGTTCTCATAATTTTATATAATGAAAATATTTATTTCAAAAATTGGTGACAATGATAAATAACATACAACACTAAACCCCTACAGTAGACAACCAACCAACATAAAAGACATACTGTAAATAAATACAATAAAAGTCCATAATCTAACACAGAAATGAACTATGAGTCAAAGGACCAGATTAAATTTTGTCGAATCCACATGTAACATCAGCCGACACGTGTTTCGTCCACACATTGGACTTCTTCAAGGCTGATAAATCATAATTCAAAAATATTACATTAATAATTTTAAAATTACAAATTCTGAAAAACAACTCCAAAGACTCCCCTGTTTCTCTGTCATTTAGAGATTTGAATATAATTTGGAGATACAAGTGGTAAATGGAGAGATTAAGGTACTTTCCCTTCAAAACTCTTTTTGGGGGTTACATAGGTCTCTCTTTCATACTTAAAAATAGTGACTCCCCTTCACATTCATATCAAATTTCAACCCTATCACTCATACTTACCATATCATTTTATTAATCTCAAAGACTAATTTGGGATGTAGGTTCTCTATGGCACCTTTTCTATTTCCAACACACTTTTGGTGCAGGTTGACTAACTGTGATTCTTTCTTTAGTCTTTGGAGTTGTTTTTCAGATTTTGTAATTGTGTTATTTGAGTTACTTCTCAGCAAGTGGGGTGTTAGTCTTCACAAGACAGCTGTCTATCATCCCTGGGGAAATGGTTTGGTGGAGCCCTTTAAAAGGGTGTTGGGAGAGTGTATACAGCTGACTGTGTCTGGAAACCCATTTTAAAGGAAGCAAGTGAAGGATATGTTATGAGAGTACAGAGTCACACCACATTCTGTGACTGGGGAAATCTCTTTCATGTTGATGAAATGTAGAGTGCCATGCACAGTGGCGGTGCCTGCTTGTATGGAGAGGACAAGTCAACAAAGGTTGAAAGGAGGAGTAATGAAAGAAAAAGTAGTAAGTATCAAAATCACTATGTGCAAAGACATAATACAAAATTGTTAAAAAAGAGAAGAAGATGTGAAAAAATGAATGTATGTTTGAGTATGCGCAAGGTTTACGAAAGGATTTTCTAAATGGTCTGATTCCAAAAAAGTGCTTGACGCCAAAGGGAATATGGTGAGATTGTCACGTGGAAACTGGTGGAATATGAGCAAGGTTACACTGTGCAGTGAGATTGAAGTGAAACAACTTTTTGGAACAAAGAAGATTACAACTGTGATCAAAGGAAATAGAGCATCTGGTCATATTAGAACGAGACCAAGAAAATGTAGTGATTATGGGGGGCATTACAACCCTGGCGGAGGGTGTTAAAGCGGCGGTAAGACCGCCAACAGGCCGGCGGTAAAAAATTTGGAATTAGGACTGTGGCGGAAACCACCAACAAAGACAGCCACTTTAATACTCAGACCGCCACGGCGGTACAAACAAACAGCGCGGCGGTCATCGGCAACAGACAGGCGGAGGATAATGTACCGCCCCCACTATTATGACAGGCCAATCCGCCACCTTTTCCGGGGCGGATTCACCGCAGATAAAAACACAGCGGAAACTGGAATTTCGAAGGGAAAACGCTCACCTCTACACACTCCACGAGGAACGAGGACACCATGGAGCCGGAACTCCATATTCTTCCTGCGCTAGTCTTCCTGCTCCTGTACCAGGAGCACCAACGCCGGCGGCGAAGACCACGGTGAGTTCTGCACCTACGACACAGGCGAGGGGGGAGGCAAAAAACAGGGGGACACACACACAACACCAACCACCCCCACCCCCACCCTAACCCACTACAACACACACACCAATGCATATCTAAACATTACAGTTACACCCCCCCCCGGAAGAATGCAAAGACAAAAGGAAATGAGTGTAACCATTGTAATATATCAAAATTCAGTAAACAAATATATACATATATACACTATTTTCAAAATATAAACCAAGATCAGTAGTCCAGCTATTGCACCATTCATAGTCCGTGGACCACTGGGCCCAAAATGCATGGGCGAGGCCCACACACGACACCAGATCAAAACAGAGAGAACACTGCAGGGGCATCAGATAGAAAAACAACAGGCACCTCAGGGGGAAGGGAAGGGGGGCACCTCAGCCGAATGAGTGCACGACGCTAGATCCACGAGGGGGCTCCATGCCCATTGATGTATCCTGGGGAGTGCAAAGCCACAGTCTCTCAAGTCTCTACAGTGGGTGGTTTGCCCACTGCATTATCCTCTGGAGTGCAAAGCCAAAGTCTCTCAAGTCTCTACAGTGGGTGGTTTTCCCACTGCATTATCCTGGGGAGTGCAAAGCCACAGTCTCTCAAGTCTCTACAGTGGGTGGTTTGCCCACTGCATTATCCTGGGGAGTGCAAAGCCACAGTCTCTCAAGTCTCTCCAATGGGTGGTTTGCCCACTCCATCATCCTGGGGAGTGCAAAGCCACAGTCTCTCAAGTCTATCCAGTGGGTGGTTTGCCCACTGCATTATCCTGGGGAGTGCAAAGCCACAGTCTCTCAAGTCTCTACAGTGGGTGGTTTGCCCACTGCATTATCCTGGGGAGTGCAAAGCCACAGTCTCTCAAGTGGATGCCTTTCTCCACTGGTTCTGGAGGGGGCTTTGTGCCCAGAGTGCTTCATCCTGCCAAGGACTGAGGTAGTGATGCCTGTCTCCACTGGTTTTGGAGGGGGCTTTTTGCCCAGAGTGCTTCATCCTGCCAAGGACTGAGGTAGTGGATGCATGTCTCCACTGATTCTGGAGGGGGCTTTGTGCCCAGAGTGCTTCATCCTGCCAAGGACTGACGTAGTGGATGCATGTCTCCACTGGTTCTGGAGGGGGCTTTGTGCCCAGAGTGCTTCATCCTGCCAAGGACTGAGGTAGTGGATGCATGTCTCCACTGGTTCTGGAGGGGGCTTTGTGCCCAGAGTGCATCACTCACCCCGTGACGGTCCCTGTTGCGTCAGTGCCCCTGCCGCTCATGGGCTAGCGGTGCTTGACTTGGCGGTCCTTGCCCTGTTCAGCGGTGCTTGCCCTGTTCAACGGTGCTTGACTTGGCGGTCCTTGCCCTGTTCAGCGGTCCTTGCCCTGTTCAGCAGTGCTTGCCCTGTTCAGCAGTGCTTGACTTGGCGGTCCTTGCCCTGTTCAGCAGTGCTTGACTTAGCGGTCCTTGCCCTGTTCAGCGGTGCTTGACTTGGCGGTCCTTGCCCTGTTCAGCGGTCCTTGCCCTGTTCAGCGGTGCTTGACTTGGTGGTCTTGCCCTGTTCAGCGGTGCTTGCCCTGTTCAGCGGTGCTTGACTTGGCGGTCCTTGCCCTGTTCAGCGGTGCTTGCCCTGTTCAGCGGTGCTTGACTTGGCAGTCCTTGCCCTGTTCAGCAGTCCTTGCCCTGTTCAGCGGTGCTTGACTTGGCAGTCCTTGCCCTGTTCAGCGGTGATTGCCCTGTTCAGCGGTGCTTGAGTTGGCGGTCCTTGCCCTGTTCAGCGGTGCTTGACCTGGCGGTCCTTGCCCTGTTCAGCGGTGCTTGACTTGGCGGTCCTTCATTGGGCAGCTGGGCTGGGGCTGGCGGTCCTTCATTGGGCAGCTGGTCTGTGGCTGGCGGGGCCCTCCTGGGCAGCTGGGCTGTGGCTGGCGGGGCCCTCCTGGGCAGCGACGATGGGGCTGGCGGGGCCCTCCTGGGCAGCTGGGATGGGGCTGGCGGGGCCTTCCTGGGCAGCTGGGCTGTGGCTGGCGGGGCCCTCCTGGGCAGCGACGATGGGGCTGGCGGGGGCCTCCTGGGTAGCGGGGATGATGGCGGTCTTCTCCGCCGTGCTGCTCCTCCCAGATTTTCTGGCTTTCTTCTGGCCCTTCCCCACCTTGGGAGGAGTCACAGCTAAGTCCACACTCCCCCCGGGACCCCTGGGTGCGGCTAGGGTGGCTAGAGTCTTCCCCCTCTCCCGCCGGGCACTGGCCAACTTCTGGTGCTTCACAGGGGGGGGGACTGGCTGTGCTGTGGCTCCGTGCCACACTGGCTGTCCTGGTGGCCGGTGCACTCCACATACCTGTGACAACAGGCACCACAGGTCCCGTAGATTTTGTGGCTGAGGTGCTAGTTTGGGACCTATGAGTTGGACGGGATGGTGGGGAATAGGTTAAGGGTGGACAGGAAAAGTTGTTTGGAGACACTGGGACGGGTAGCTGGAGGGGGTTTGGGAGTGGAGGAAGAGGTAGTGGTTGTAGGAGGTGTAAGTTTTGTGGTTTTGGGAGCAGGTGCATGCGCTGAGGCTGTTGTGAGGTGGATGTATGTTGGGTGGGTGTGTGCCTGCGTTTGTGTATTTTGGGAGGGGGCGTCACAGACACACTGGGAGAGGACACAGGGGATGTGTGAATGGTAGTGGGGGTGGTGACTGCACGTGAGCTGGGAGTGCTGGTGGGTGTGCTGGTGCGGGACGTAGTGGCTGTAGAGGTAGTGCATGCAGGTGTGAGTGTAGACGAGACTTGGACGGAGGAGGGAGACGACGAGGAGGGGGACACAGTGGAGGCAGTGGATGTTGGTGTGTCTGTATGTGTGTGATGCTTGCGTGAGTACCTGTGGGATGTGTGGTGCTTATGTTTACCTGAGCTTCCCTTGTGTGTTGAGGTGTGTGCAGGCTGGTCTGATGGTGTGCTTGGGATAGGCAGAGGTACAGGGGATTGGGTCTGGGTGGAGGAAGTTGGAGGGGGGAGGCTAGACACAGGGACAATGGCTGCAAGTATGGGCATGGTAGCAAGAACCCAGCCAAGCACCTCAGCCGAACAGTCCACGGGCCCAGTGGTAGCAGCACCTACTCGTGGTGGAAAGGATTCCAGGCCAACAATACTAAAGGTAAAAGAGCCTGCCCCAGTCACAAATAAGGGGAAGGAGCCTGCACCAGCTGCAAAAAAGGGGAAGGAGCCTGCACAAGCTACAAAGAAGGGGAAGATAAAAACAAATTTGGCAACACTAAGCAACAGTATCAATGCACATTTCCTAATTTACCCAAGTATAAATGCTGTTAGGTAGTGCTCATACACTAATGCACATTGTTGCCCTGATGTGCTTTCCGGTTTTTCAAAGAAAAGACCGTAACAATAGAACCAAACAAAATGTACTAGCAGAGCACAACAATTTTTTTCTTTCTTTCTTTTTTCTAAAGTATTGATAATCAAAAAGTCAAAAAGTCAAATATGACTATATAATTAGTAAATTGTGATAGACTGTCTACAATCCATATACATTCATATATTATTAACCTCAAGCAATGTAGCTTCTCATAATTTTATATAATGAAAATATTTATTTCAAAAATTGGTAATAATGATAAATAACATACAACACTAAACCCCTACAGTAGACAACCAACCAACATAAAAGACATACTGTAAATAAATACAATAAAAGTCCATAATCTAACACAGAAATGAACTATGAGTCAAACGACCAGATTAAATTTTGTCGAATCCACATGTAACATCAGCCGACACGTGTTTCGTCCACACATTGGACTTCTTCAAGGCTGATAAATCATAATTCAAAAATATTACATTAATAATTTTAAAATTACAAATTCTGAAAAACAACTCCAAAGACTCCCCTGTTTCTCTGTCATTTAGAGATTTGAATATAATTTGGAGATACAAGTGGTAAATGGAGAGATTAAGGTACTTTCCCTTCAAAACTCTTTTTGGGGGTTACATAGGTCTCTCTTTCATACTTAAAAATAGTGACTCCCCTTCACATTCATATCAAATTTCATCCCTATCACTCATACTTACTATATCATTTTATTAATCTCAAAGACTAATTTGGGATGAAGGTTCTCTATGGCACCTTTTCTATTTCCAACACACTTTTGGTGCAGGTTGACTAACTGTGATTCTTTCTTTAGTCTTTGGAGTTGTTTTTCAGATTTTGTAATTTTGTTATTTGAGTTACTTCTCAGCAAGTGGGGTGTTAGTCTTCACAAGACAGCTGTCTATCATCCCTGGGGAAATGGTTTGGTGGAGCGCTTTAAAAGGGTGTTGGGAGAGTGTATACAGCTGACTGTGTCTGGAAACCCATTTTAAAGGAAGCAAGTGAAGGATATGTTATGAGAGTACAGAGTCACACCACATTCTGTGACTGGGGAAATCTCTTTCATGTTGATGAAATGTAGAGTGCCATGCACAGTGGCGGTGCCTGCTTGTATGGAGAGGACAAGTCAACAAAGGTTGAAAGGAGGAGTAATGAAAGAAAAAGTAGTAAGTATCAAAATCACTATGTGCAAAGACATAATACAAAATTGTTAAAAAAGAGAAGAAGATGTGAAAAAATGAATGTATGTTTGAGTATGCGCAAGGTTTACGAAAGGATTTTCTAAATGGTCTGATTCCAAAAAAGTGCTTGACGCCAAAGGGAATATGGTGAGATTGTCACGTGGAAACTGGTGGAATATGAGCAAGGTTACACTGTGCAGTGAGATTGAAGTGAAACAACTTTTTGGAACAAAGAAGATTACAACTGTGATCAAAGGAAATAGAGCATCTGGTCATATTAGAACGAGACCAAGAAAATGTAGTGATTATGGGGGGCATTACAACCCTGGCGGAGGGTGTTAAAGCGGCGGTAAGACCGCCAACAGGCCGGCGGTAAAAAATTTGGAATTAGGACTGTGGCGGAAACCACCAACAAAGACAGCCACTTTAATACTCAGACCGCCACGGCGGTACAAACAAACAGCGCGGCGGTCATCGCCAACAGACAGGCGGAGGATAATGTACCGCCCCCACTATTATGACAGGCCAATCCGCCACCTTTTCCGGGGCGGATTCACCGCAGATAAAAACACAGCGGAAACTGGAATTTCGAAGGGAAAACGCTCACCTCTACACACTCCACGAGGAACGAGGACACCATGGAGCCGGAACTCCATATTCTTCCTGCGCTAGTCTTCCTGCTCCTGTACCAGGAGCACCAACGCCGGCGGCGAAGACCACGGTGAGTTCTGCACCTACGACACAGGCGAGGGGGGAGGCAAAAAACAGGGACACACACACACAACACCAACCACCCCCACCCCCACCCTAACCCACTACAACACACACACCAATGCATATCTAAACATTACAGTTACACCCCCCCCCGGAAGAATGCAAAGACAAAAGGAAATGAGTGTAACCATTGTAATATATCAAAATTCAGTAAGCAAATATATACATATATACACTATTTTCAAAATATAAGCCAAGATCAGTAGTCCAGCTATTGCACCATTCATAGTCCGTGGACCACTGGGCCCAAAATGCTTGGGCGAGGCCCACACACGACACCAGATCAAAACAGAGAGAACACTGCAGGGGCATCAGATAGAAAAACAACAGGCACCTCAGGGGGAAGGGAAGGGGGGCACCTCAGCCGAATGAGTGCACGACGCTAGATCCACGAGGGGGCTCCATGCCCATTGATGTATCCTGGGGAGTGCAAAGCCACAGTCTCTCAAGTCTCTACAGTGGGTGGTTTGCCCACTGCATTATCCTCTGGAGTGCAAAGCCAAAGTCCCTCAAGTCTCTACAGTGGGTGGTTTTCCCACTGCATTATCCTGGGGAGTGCAAAGCCACAGTCTCTCAAGTCTCTACAGTGGGTGGTTTGCCCACTGCATTATCCTGGGGAGTGCAAAGCCACAGTCTCTCAAGTCTCTCCAATGGGTGGTTTGCCCACTCCATCATCCTGGGGAGTGCAAAGCCACAGTCTCTCAAGTCTATCCAGTGGGTGGTTTGCCCACTGCATTATCCTGGGGAGTGCAAAGCCACAGTCTCTCAAGTCTCTACAGTGGGTGGTTTGCCCACTGCATTATCCTGGGGAGTGCAAAGCCACAGTCTCTCAAGTGGATGCCTTTCTCCACTGGTTCTGGAGGGGGCTTTGTGCCCAGAGTGCTTCATCCTGCCAAGGACTGAGGTAGTGATGCCTGTCTCCACTGGTTTTGGAGGGGGCTTTTTGCCCAGAGTGCTTCATCCTGCCAAGGACTGAGGTAGTGGATGCATGTCTCCACTGATTCTGGAGGGGGCTTTGTGCCCAGAGTGCTTCATCCTGCCAAGGACTGACGTAGTGGATGCATGACTCCACTGGTTCTGGAGGGGGCTTTGTGCCCAGAGTGCTTCATCCTGCCAAGGACTGAGGTAGTGGATGCATGTCTCCACTGGTTCTGGAGGGGGCTTTGTGCCCAGAGTGCATCACTCACCCCGTGACGGTCCCTGTTGCGTCAGTGCCCCTGCCGCTCATGGGCTAGCGGTGCTTGACTTGGCGGTCCTTGCCCTGTTCAGCGGTGCTTGCCCTGTTCAACGGTGCTTGACTTGGCGGTCCTTGCCCTGTTCAGCGGTCCTTGCCCTGTTCAGCAGTGCTTGCCCTGTTCAGCAGTGCTTGACTTGGCGGTCCTTGCCCTGTTCAGCAGTGCTTGACTTAGCGGTCCTTGCCCTGTTCAGCGGTGCTTGACTTGGCGGTCCTTGCCCTGTTCAGCGGTCCTTGCCCTGTTCAGCGGTGCTTGACTTGGTGGTCTTGCCCTGTTCAGCGGTGCTTGCCCTGTTCAGCGGTGCTTGACTTGGCGGTCCTTGCCCTGTTCAGCGGTGCTTGCCCTGTTCAGCGGTGCTTGACTTGGCAGTCCTTGCCCTGTTCAGCAGTCCTTGCCCTGTTCAGCGGTGCTTGACTTGGCAGTCCTTGCCCTGTTCAGCGGTGATTGCCCTGTTCAGCGGTGCTTGAGTTGGCGGTCCTTGCCCTGTTCAGCGGTGCTTGACCTGGCGGTCCTTGCCCTGTTCAGCGGTGCTTGACTTGGCGGTCCTTCATTGGGCAGCTGGGCTGGGGCTGGCGGTCCTTCATTGGGCAGCTGGTCTGTGGCTGGCGGGGCCCTCCTGGGCAGCTGGGCTGTGGCTGGCGGGGCCCTCCTGGGCAGCGACGATGGGGCTGGCGGGGCCCTCCTGGGCAGCTGGGATGGGGCTGGCGGGGCCTTCCTGGGCAGCTGGGCTGTGGCTGGCGGGGCCCTCCTGGGCAGCGACGATGGGGCTGGCGGGGGCCTCCTGGGTAGCGGGGATGATGGCGGTCTTCTCCGCCGTGCTGCTCCTCCCAGACTTTCCGGCTTTCTTCTGGCCCTTCCCCACCTTGGGAGGAGTCACAGCTAAGTCCACACTCCCCCCGGGACCCCTGGGTGCGGCTAGGGTGGCTGGAGTCTTCCCCCTCTCCCGCCGGGCACTGGCCAACTTCTGGTGCTTCACAGGGGGGGGGACTGGCTGTGCTGTGGCTCCGTGCCACACTGGCTGTCCTGGTGGCCGGTGCACTCCACATACCTGTGACAACAGGCACCACAGGTCCCGTAGATTTTGTGGCTGAGGTGCTAGTTTGGGACCTATGAGTTGGACGGGATGGTGGGGAATAGGTTAAGGGTGGACAGGAAAAGTTGTTTGGAGACACTGGGACGGGTAGCTGGAGGGGGTTTGGGAGTGGAGGAAGAGGTAGTGGTTGTAGGAGGTGTAAGTTTTGTGGTTTTGGGAGCAGGTGCATGCGCTGAGGCTGTTGTGAGGTGGATGTATGTTGGGTGGGTGTGTGCCTGCGTTTGTGTATTTTGGGAGGGGGCGTCACAGACACACTGGGAGAGGACACAGGGGATGTGTGAATGGTAGTGGGGGTGGTGACTGCACGTGAGCTGGGAGTGCTGGTGGGTGTGCTGGTGCGGGACGTAGTGGCTGTAGAGGTAGTGCATGCAGGTGTGAGTGTAGACGAGACTTGGACGGAGGAGGGAGACGACGAGGAGGGGGACACAGTGGAGGCAGTGGATGTTGGTGTGTCTGTATGTGTGTGATGCTTGCGTGAGTACCTGTGGGATGTGTGGTGCTTATGTTTACCTGAGCTTCCCTTGTGTGTTGAGGTGTGTGCAGGCTGGTCTGATGGTGTGCTTGGGATATGCAGAGGTACAGGGGATTGGGTCTGGGTGGAGGAAGTTGGAGGGGGGAGGCTAGACACAGGGACAATGGCTGCAAGTATGGGCATGGTAGCAAGGACCCAGCCAAGCACCTCAGCCGAACAGTCCACGGGCCCAGTGGTAGCAGCACCTACTCGTGGTGGAAAGGATTCCAGGCCAACAATACTAAAGGTAAAAGAGCCTGCCCCAGTCACAAATAAGGGGAAGGAGCCTGCACCAGCTGCAAAAAAGGGGAAGGAGCCTGCACAAGCTACAAAGAAGGGGAAGATAAAAACAAATTTGGCAACACTAAGCAACAGTATCAATGCACATTTCCTAATTTACCCAAGTATAAATGCTGTTAGGTAGTGCTCATACACTAATGCACATTGTTGCCCTGATGTGCTTTCCGGTTTTTCAAAGAAAAGACCGTAACAATAGAACCAAACAAAATGTACTAGCAGAGCACAACAATTTTTTTCTTTCTTTCTTTTTTCTAAAGTATTGATAATCAAAAAGTCAAAAAGTCAAATATGACTATATAATTAGTAAATTGTGATAGACTGTCTACAATCCATATACATTCATATATTATTAACCTCAAGCAATGTAGCTTCTCATAATTTTATATAATGAAAATATTTATTTCAAAAATTGGTAATAATGATAAATAACATACAACACTAAACCCCTACAGTAGACAACCAACCAACATAAAAGACATACTGTAAATAAATACAATAAAAGTCCATAATCTAACACAGAAATGAACTATGAGTCAAAGGACCAGATTAAATTTTGTCGAATCCACATGTAACATCAGCCGACACGTGTTTCGTCCACACATTGGACTTCTTCAAGGCTGATAAATCATAATTCAAAAATATTACATTAATAATTTTAAAATTACAAATTCTGAAAAACAACTCCAAAGACTCCCCTGTTTCTCTGTCATTTAGAGATTTGAATATAATTTGGAGATACAAGTGGTAAATGGAGAGATTAAGGTACTTTCCCTTCAAAACTCTTTTTGGGGGTTACATAGGTCTCTCTTTCATACTTAAAAATAGTGACTCCCCTTCACATTCATATCAAATTTCATCCCTATCACTCATACTTACTATATCATTTTATTAATCTCAAAGACTAATTTGGGATGTAGGTTCTCTATGGCACCTTTTCTATTTCCAACACACTTTTGGTGCAGGTTGACTAACTGTGATTCTTTCTTTAGTCTTTGGAGTTGTTTTTCAGATTTTGTAATTTTGTTATTTGAGTTATTTCTCAGCAAGTGGGGTGTTAGCCTTCACAAGACAGCTGTCTATCATCCCCGGGGAAATGGTTTGGTGGAGCGCTTTAAAAGGGTGTTGGGAGAGTGTATACAGCTGACTGTGTCTGGAAACCCATTTTAAAGGAAGCAAGTGAAAGATATGTTATGAGAGTACAGAGTCACACCACATTCTGTGGCTGGGGAAATCTCTTTCATGTTGATGAAATGTAGAGTGCCATGCACAGTGGCGGTGCCTGCTTGTATGGAGAGGACAAGTCAACAAAGGTTGAAAGGAGGAGTAATGAAAGAAAAAGTAGTAAGTATCAAAATCACTATGTGCAAAGACATAATACTAAATTGTTAAAAAAGAGAAGAAGATGTGAAAAAATGAATGTATGTTTGAGTATGCGCAAGGTTTAAGAAAGGATTTTCTAAATGGTCTGATTCCAAAAAAGTGCTTGACGCCAAAGGGAATATGGTGAGATTGTCACGTGGAAACTGGTGGAATATGAGCAAGGTTACACTGTGCAGTGAGATTGAAGTGAAACAACTTTTTGGAACAAAGAAGATTACAACTGTGATCAAAGGAAATAGAGCATCTGGTCATATTAGAACGAGACCAAGAAAATGTAGTGATTATGGGGGGCATTACAACCCTGGCGGACGGTGTTAAAGCGGCGGTAAGACCGCCAACAGGCCGGCGGTAAAGATTGTGGAATTAGGACTGTGGCGGAAACCACCAACAAAGACAGCCACTTTAACACTCACACCGCCACAGCGGTACAAACAAACAGCGCGGCGGTCACCGCCAACAGACAGGCGGAGGATAATGTACCGCCCACACTATTATGACAGGCCAATCCGCCACCTTTTCCGGGGCGGATTCACCGCAGATAAAAACACAGCGGAAACTGGAATTTCGAAGGGAAAACGCTCACCTCTACACACTCCACGAGGAACGAGGACACCATGGAGCCGGAACTCGATATTCTTCCTGCGCTAGTCTTCCTGCTCCTGTACCAGGAGCACCAACGCCGGCGGCGAAGACCACGGTGAGTTCTGCACCTATGACACAGGCGAGGGGGGAGGCAAAAAACAGGGACACACACACATGACACACACACACAACACCCCCACCCCCACCCCCACCCTAACCCACTACAACACACACACCAATGCATATCTAAACATTACAGTTACACCCCCCCCACCCCCCCACCCCCGGAAGAATGCAAAGACAAAAGGAAATGAGTGTAACCATTGTAATATATCAAAATTCAGTAAGCAAATATATACATATATACACTATTTTCAAAATATAAACCAAGATCAGTAGTCCAGGTATTGCACCATTCATAGTCTGTGGACCACAGGCCCCAAAATGCATGGGCGAGGCCCACACACGACACCAGATCAAATGTAGGAAGTTGGCTCTGTATGTGCTATTTCAAAGTAAGGAATAGCATGCACAGAGTCCAAGGGTTCCCCTTAGAGGTAAAATAGTGGTAAAAATAGATAATACTAATGCTCTATTTTGTGGTAGTGTGGTCGAGCAGTAGGCTTATCCAAGGAGTAGTGTTAAGCATTTGTTGTACATACACATAGACAATAAATGAGGTACACACACTCAGAGACAAATCCAGCCAATAGGTTTTGTTATAGAAAAATATCTTTTCTTAGTTTATTTTAAGAACCACAGGTTCCAATTTAACATGTAATATCTTGTTTGAAAGGTATTGCAGGTAAGTACATTAGGAACTTTGAATCATTTCAATTGCATGTATACTTTTCAAGTTATTCACAAATAGCTATTTTAAAAGTGGACACAGTGCAATTTTCACAGTTCCTGGGGGAGGTAAGTTTTTGTTAGTTTTACCAGGTAAGTAAGACACTTACAGGGTTCAGTTCTTGGTCCAAGGTAGCCCACCGTTGGGGGTTCAGAGCAACCCCAAAGTTACCACACCAGCAGCTCAGGGCCGGTCAGGTGCAGAGTTCAAAGTGGTGCCCAAAACGCATAGGCTTCAATGGAGAGAAGGGGGTGCCCCGGTTCCAGTCTGCCAGCAGGTAAGTACCCGCGTCTTCGGAGGGCAGACCAGGGGGGTTTTGTAGGGCACCGGGGGGGACACAAGCCCACACAGAAATTTCACCCTCAGCGGCGCGGGGGCGGCCGGGTGCAGTGTTAGAACAAGCGTCGGGTTCGCAATGGAAGTCAATGAGAGATCAAGGGATCTCTTCAGCGCTGCAGGCAGGCAAGGGGGGGCTTCCTCGGGGAAACCTCCACTTGGGCAAGGGAGAGGGACTCCTGGGGGTCACTTCTGCAGTGAAAGTCCGGTCCTTCAGGTCCTGGGGGCTGCGGGTGCAGGGTCTTTTCCAGGCGTCGGGACTTAGGTTTCAGAGAGTCGCGGTCAGGGGAAGCCTCGGGATTCCCTCTGCAGGCGGCGCTGTGGGGGCTCAGGGGGGACAGGTTTTGGTACTCACAGTCGTAGAGTAGTCCGGGGGTCCTCCCTGAGGTGTTGGTTCTCCACCAGCCGAGTCGGGGTCGCCGGGTGCAGTGTTGCAAGTCTCACGCTTCTTGCGGGGAGATTGCAGGGTTCTTTAAAGCTGCTCCTTTGGATAAAGTTGCAGTCTTTTAGGAGCAGGTCCGCTGTCCTCGGGAGTTTCTTGTCGTCGTCGAAGCAGGGCAGTCCTCAGAGGATTCAGAGGTCGCTGGTCCCTTTGGAAGGCGTCGCTGGAGCAGAGTTCTTTGGAAGGCAGGAGACAGGCCGGTGAGTTTCTGGAGCCAAGGCAGTTGTTGTCTTCTGGTCTTCCTCTGCAGGGGTTTTCAGCAGGCAGTCCTTCTTCTTGTTGTTGCAGGAATCTAAAATCTTAGGTTCAGGGAAGCCCTTAAATACTAAATTTAAGGGCGTGTTTAGGTCTGGGGGGTTAGTAGCCAATGGCTACTAGCCCTGAGGGTGGGTACACCCTCTTTGTGCCTCCTCCCAAGGGGAGGGGGTCACATCCCTAATCCTATTGGGGGAATCCTCCATCTGCAAGATGGAGGATTTCTAAAAGATAGAGTCACCTCAGCTCAGGACACCTTAGGGGCTGTCCTGACTGGCCAGTGACTCCTCCTTGTTTTTCTCATTATCTCTCCTGGACTTGCCGCCAAAAGTGGGGGCTGGGTCCAGGAGGCGGGCATCTCCACTAGCTGGAGTGCCCTGGGGCATTGTAACACGAAGCTTGAGCCTTTGAAGCTCACTGCTAGGTGTTACAGTTCCTGCAGGGGGGAGGTGTGAAGCACCTCCACCCAGAACAGGCTTTGTTTCTGTCCTCAGAGAGCACAAAGGCTCTCACCGCATGAGGTCAGACACTCGTCTCTCAGCAGCAGACTGGCACAGACCAGTCAGTCCTGCACTGAACAATTGGATAAAATACAGGGGGTATCTCTAAGATGCCCTCTGTGTGCATTTTTTAATAAATCCAATACTGGCATCAGTGTGGGTTTATTATTCTGAGAAGTTTGATACTAAACTTCCCAGTATTCAGTGTAGCCATTATGGAGCTGTGGAGTTCGTTTTTGACAGACTCCCAGCCCATATACTCTTATGGCTACCCTGCACTTACAATGTCTAAGGTTTTGCTTAGACACTGTAGGGGCATAGTGCTCATGCACATATGCCCTCACCTGTGGTATAGTGCACCCTGCCTTAGGGCTGTAAGGCCTACTAGAGGGGTGACTTACCTATGCCACAGGCAGTGGGAGGTTGGCATGGCACCCTGAGGGGAGTGCCATGTCGACTTAGTCATTTTCTCCCCATCAGCACACACAAGCTGGCAAGCAGTGTGTCTGTGCTGAGTGAGGGGTCCCTAGGGTGGCATAAGACATGCTGCAGCCCTTAGAGACCTTCCCTGGCATCAGGGCCCTTGGTACCAGGGGTACCAGTTACAAGGGACTTACCTAGGTGCCAGGGTTGTGCCAATTGTGGAAACAATGGTACATTTTAGGTGAAAGAACACTGGTGCTGGGGCCTGGTTAGCAGGGTCCCAGCACACTTCTCAGTAAAGTCAGCATCAGTATCAGGCAAAAAGTGGGGGGTAACTGCAACAGGGAGCCATTTCTTTACACATATATACACTATTTTCAAAATATAAACCAAGATCAGTAGTCCAGGTATTGCACCATTCATAGTCTGTGGACCACAGGCCCCAAAATGCATGGGCGAGGCCCACACACGACACCAGATCAAAACAGAGAGAACAATGCAGGGGCATCAGATAGAAAAACAACAGGCACCTCAGGGGGAAGGGAAGGGGGGCACCTCAGCCGAATGAGTGCACGACGCCAGATCCACGAGGGGGCTCCATGCCCATTGATGTATCCTGGGGAGTGCAAAGCCACAGTCTCTCAAGTCTGTACAGTGGGTGGTTTGCCCACTGCATTATCCTCTGGAGTGCAAAGCCAAAGTCTCTCAAGTCTCTACAGTGGGTGGTTTTCCCACTGCATTATCCTGGGGAGTGCAAAGCCACAGTCTCTCAAGTCTCTACAGTGGGTGGTTTGCCCACTGCATTATCCTGGGGAGTGCAAAGCCACAGTCTCTCAAGTCTCTCCAATGGGTGGTTTGCCCACTCCATCATCCTGGGGAGTGCAAAGCCACAGTCTCTCAAGTCTATCCAGTGGGTGGTTTGCCCACTGCATTATCCTGGGGAGTGCAAAGCCACAGTCTCTCAAGTCTCTACAGTGGGTGGTTTGCCCACTGCATTATCCTGGGGAGTGCAAAGCCACAGTCTCTCAAGTGGATGCCTTTCTCCACTGGTTCTGGAGGGGGCTTTGTGCCCAGAGTGCTTCATCCTGCCAAGGACTGAGGTAGTGATGCCTGTCTCCACTGGTTTTGGAGGGGGCTTTTTGCCAAGAGTGCTTCATCCTGCCAAGGACTGAGGTAGTGGATGCATGTCTCCACTGATTCTGGAGGGGGCTTTGTGCCCAGAGTGCTTCATCCTGCTAAGGACTGACGTAGTGGATGCATGTCTCCACTGGTTCTGGAGGGGGCTTTCTGCCCAGAGTGCTTCATCCTGCCAAGGACTGAGGTAGTGGATGCATGTCTCCACTGGTTCTGGAGGGGGCTTTGTGCCCAGAGTGCATCACTCACCCCGTGACGGTCCCTGTTGCGTCAGTGCCCCTGCTGCTCATGGGCTAGCGGTGCTTGACTTGGCGGTCCTTGCCCTGTTCAGCGGTGCTTGCCCTGTTCAGCGGTGCTTGACTTGGCGGTCCTTGACCTGTTCAGCAGTGCTTGACTTGGCGGTCCTTGCCCTGTTCAGCTGTCCTTGCCCTGTTCAGCGGTGCTTGCCCTGTTCAGCAGTGCTTGACTTGGCGGTCCTTGCCCTGTTCAGCGGTGCTTGACTTGGCGGTCCTTGCCCTGTTCAGCGGTCCTTGCCCTGTTCAGCGGTGCTTGACTTGGTGGTCTTGCCCTGTTCAGCGGTGCTTGCCCTGTTCAGCGGTGCTTGACTTGGCGGTCCTTGCCCTGTTCAGCGGTGCTTGCCCTGTTCAGCAGTGCTTGACTTGGCAGTCCTTGCCCTGTTCAGCAGTCCTTGCCCTGTTCAGCGGTGCTTGACTTGGCAGTCCTTGCCCTGTTCAGCGGTGATTGCCCTGTTCAGCGGTGCTTGAGTTGGCGGTCCTTGCCCTGTTCAGCGGTGCTTGACTTGGCGGTCCTTGCCCTGTTCAGCGGTGCTTGACTTGGCGGTCCTTCATTGGGCAGCTGGGCTGGGGCTGGCGGTCCTTCATTGGGCAGCTGGTCTGTGGCTGGCGGGGCCCTCCTGGGCAGCTGGGCTGTGGCTGGCGGGGCCCTCCTGGGCAGCGACGATGGGGCTGGCGGGGCCCTCCTGGGCAGCTGGGATGGGGCTGGCGGGGCCTTCCTGGGCAGCTGGGCTGTGGCTGGCGGGGCCCTCCTGGGCTGCGACGATGGGGCTGACGGGGGCCTCCTGGGTAGCGGGGATGATGGCGGTCTTCTCCGCCGTGCTGCTCCTCCCAGACTTTCCGGCTTTCTTCTGGCCCTTCCCCACCTTGGGAGGAGTCACAGCTAAGTCCACACTCCCCCCGGGACCCCTGGGTGCGGCTAGGGTGGCTGGAGTCTTCCCCCTCTCCCGCCGGGCACTGGCCAACTTCTGGTGCTTCACAGGGGGGGGACTGGCTGTGCTGTGGCTCCGTGCCACACTGGCTGTCCTGGTGGCCAGTGCACTCCACATACCTGTGACAACAGGCACCACAGGTCCCGTAGATTTTGTGGCTGAGGTGCTAGTTTGGGACCTATGAGTTGGACGGGGTGGTGGGAAATAGGTTAAGGGTGGACAGGAAAAGTTGTTTGGAGACACTGGGACGGGTAGCTGGAGGGGGTTTGGGAGTGGAGGAAGAGGTAGTGGTTGTAGGAGGTGTAAGTTTTGTGGTTTTGGGAGCAGGTGCATGCGCTGAGGCTGTTGTGAGGTGGATGTATGTTGGGTGGGTGTGTGCCTGCGTTTGTGTATTTTGGGAGGAGGCGTCACAGACACACTGGGAGAGGACACAGGGGATGTGTGAATGGTAGTGGGGGTGGTGACTGCACGTGAGCTGGGAGTGCTGGTGGGTGTGCTGGTGCGGGACGTAGTGGCTGTAGAGGTAGTGCATGCAGGTGTGAGTGTAGACGAGACTTGGACGGAGGAGGGAGACGACGAGGAGGGGGACACAGTGGAGGCAGTGGATGTTGGTGTGTCTGTATGTGTGTGATGCTTGCGTGAGTGCCTGTGGGATGTGTGGTGCTTATGTTTACCTGAGCTTCCCTTGTGTGTTGAGGTGTGTGCAGGCTGGTCTGATGGTGTGCTTGGGATAGGCAGAGGTACAGGGGATTGGGTCTGGGTGGAGGAAGTTGGAGGGGGGAGGCTAGACACAGGGACAATGGCTGCAAGTATGGGCATGGTAGCAAGGACCCAGCCAAGCACCTCAGCCGAACAGTCCACGGGCCCAGTGGTAGCAGCACCTACTCGTGGTGGAAAGGATTCCAGGCCAACAATACTAAAGGTGAAAGAGCCTGCCCCAGTCACAAATAAGGGGAAGGAGCCTGCACCAGCTGCAAAAAAGGGGAAGGAGCCTGCACAAGCTACAAAGAAGGGGAAGATAAAAACAAATTTGGCAACACTAAGCAACAGTATCAATGCACATTTCCTAATTTACCCAAGTATAAATGCTGTTAGGTAGTGCTCATACACTAATGCACATTGTTGCCCTGATGTGCTTTCCGGTTTTTCAAAGAAAAGACCGTAACAATAGAACCAAACAAAATGTACTAGCAGAGCACAACAATTTTTTTCTTTCTTTCTTTTTTCTAAAGTATTGATAATCAAAAAGTCAAAAAGTCAAATATGACTATATAATTAGTAAATTGTGATAGACTGTCTACAATCCATATACATTCATATATTATTAACCTCAAGCAATATAGGTTCTCATAATTTTATATAATGAAAATATTTATTTCAAAAATTGGTGACAATGATAAATAACATACAACACTAAACCCCTACAGTAGACAACCAACCAACATAAAAGACATACTGTAAATAAATACAATAAAAGTCCATAATCTAACACAGAAATGAACTATGAGTCAAAGGACCAGATTAAATTTTGTCGAATCCACATGTAACATCAGCCGACACGTGTTTCGTCCACACATTGGACTTCTTCAAGGCTGATAAATCATAATTCAAAAATATTACATTAATAATTTTAAAATTACAAATTCTGAAAAACAACTCCAAAGACTCCCCTGTTTCTCTGTCATTTAGAGATTTGAATATAATTTGGAGATACAAGTGGTAAATGGAGAGATTAAGGTACTTTCCCTTCAAAACTCTTTTTGGGGGTTACATAGGTCTCTCTTTCATACTTAAAAATAGTGACTCCCCTTCACATTCATATCAAATTTCATCCCTATCACTCATACTTACTATATCATTTTATTAATCTCAAAGACTAATTTGGGATGTAGGTTCTCTATGGCACCTTTTCTATTTCCAACACACTTTTGGTGCAGGTTGACTAACTGTGATTCTTTCTTTAGTCTTTGGAGTTGTTTTTCAGATTTTGTAATTTTGTTATTTGAGTTATTTCTCAGCAAGTGGGGTGTTAGTCTTCACAAGACAGCTGTCTATCATCCCCGGGGAAATGGTTTGGTGGAGCGCTTTAAAAGGGTGTTGGGAGAGTGTATACAGCTGACTGTGTCTGGAAACCCATTTTAAAGGAAGCAAGTGAAGGATATGTTATGAGAGTACAGAGTCACACCACATTCTGTGACTGGGGAAATCTCTTTCATGTTGATGAAATGTAGAGTGCCATGCACAGTGGCGGTGCCTGCTTGTATGGAGAGGACAAGTCAACAAAGGTTGAAAGGAGGAGTAATGAAAGAAAAAGTAGTAAGTATCAAAATCACTATGTGCAAAGACATAATACAAAATTGTTAAAAAAAGAGAAGAAGATGTGAAAAAATGAATGTATGTTTGAGTATGCGCAAGGTTTAAGAAAGGATTTTCTAAATGGTCTGATTCCAAAAAAGTGCTTGACGCCAAAGGGAATATGGTGAGATTGTCACGTGGAAACTGGTGGAATATGAGCAAGGTTACACTGTGCAGTGAGATTGAAGTGAAACAACTTTTTGGAACAAAGAAGATTACAACTGTGATCAAAGGAAATAGAGCATCTGGTCATATTAGAACGAGACCAAGAAAATGTAGTGATTACGGGGGGCATTACAACCCTGGCGGACGGTGTTAAAGCGGCGGTAAGACCGCCAACAGGCCGGCGGTAAAATTTTTGGAATTAGGACTGTGGCGGAAACCACCAACAAAGACAGCCACTTTAACACTCAGACCGCCACGGCGGTACAAACAAACAGCGCGGCGGTCACCGCCAACAGACAGGCGGAGGATAATGTACCGCCCACACTATTATGACAGGCCAATCCGCCACCTTTTCCGGGGCGGATTCACCGCAGATAAAAACACAGCGGAAACTGGAATTTCGAAGGGAAAACGCTCACCTCTACACACTCCACGAGGAACGAGGACACCATGGAGCCGGAACTCCATATTCTTCATGCGCTAGTCTTCCTGCTCCTGTACCAGGAGCACCAACGCCGGCGGCGAAGACCACGGTGAGTTCTGCACCTACGACACAGGCGAGGGGTGTGAGAAGGTAGCCTCTTTCTAGCCTTGTTACCCCCACTTTTGGCCTGTTTGTGAGTGTATGTCAGGGTGTTTGTCACTGTTTTCACTGTCTCACTGGGATCCTGATAGCCAGGCCTCAGTGCTCATAGTGAAAACACTATGTTTTCAGTATGTTTGTTATGTGTCACTGGGATCCTGCTGGTCAGGACCCCAGTGCTCATAGGTTTGTGGCCTATATGTATGTGTCACTGGGACCCTGTCACACAGGGCCCCAGTGCTCATAGGTGTGCATGTATATGTTCCCTGTGTGGTGCCTAACTGTCTCACTGAGGCTCTGCTAACCAGAACCTCAGTGGTTATGCTCTCTCATTACTTTCAAATTGTCACTGACAGGCTAGTGACCATTTTTACCAATTTACATTGGCTCACTGGAACACCCTTATAATTCCCTAGTATATGGTAGTGAGGTACTCAGGGTATTGGGGTTCCAGGAGATCCCTATGGGCTGCAGCATTTCTTTTGCCACCCATAGGGAGCTCTGACAATTCTTACACAGGCCTGCCACTGCAGCCTGAGTGAAATAACGTCCACGTTATTTCACAGCCATTTTACACTGCACTTAAGTAACTTATAAGTCACCTATATGTCTAACCTTTACCTGGTAAAGGTTAGGTGCAAAGTTACTTAGTGTGAGGGCACCCTGGCACTAGCCAAGGTGCCCCCACATTGTTCAGAGCCAATTCCCTGAACTTTGTGAGTGCGGGGACACCATTACACGCGTGCACTACATATAGGTCACTACCTATATGTAGCTTCACAATGGTAACTCCGAATATGGCCATGTAACATGTCTATGATCATGGAATTGCCCCCTCTATGCCATCCTAGCATAGTTGGCACAATCCCATGATCCCAGTGGTCTGTAGCACAGACCCTGGTACTGCCAAACTGCCCTTCCTGGGGTTTCACTGCAGCTGCTGCTGCTGCCAACCCCTCAGACAGGCATCTGCCCTCCTGGGGTCCAGCCAGGCCTGGCCCAGGATGGCAGAACAAAGAACTTCCTCTGAGAGAGGGTGTGACACCCTCTCCCTTTGGAAAATGGTGTGAAGGCAGGGGAGGAGTAGCCTCCCCCAGCCTCTGGAAATGCTTTCTTGGGCACAGATGTGCCCAATTCTGCATAAGCCAGTCTACACCGGCTCAGGGACCCCTTAGCCCCTGCTCTGGCGCAAAACTGGACAAAGGAAAGGGGAGTGACCACTCCCCTGACCTGCACCTCCCCTGGGAGGTGTCCAGAGCTCCTCCAGTGTGCTCCAGACCTCTGCCATCTTGGAAACAGAGGTGCTGCTGGCACACTGGACTGCTCTGAGTGGCCAGTGCCACCAGGTGACGTCAGAGACTCCTGCTGATAGGCTCCTTCAGGTGTTAGTAGCCTATCCTCTCTCCTAAGTAGCCAAACCCTCTTTTCTGGCTATTTAGGGTCTCTGTCTCTGGGGAAATTTTAGATAACGAATGCAAGAGCTCATCCGAGTTCCTCTGCATCTCCCTCTTCACCTTCTGATAAGGAATCGACTGCTGACCGCGCTGGAAGCCTGCAAACCTGCAACATAGTAGCAAAGACGACTACTGCAACTCTGTAACGCTGATCCTGCCGCCTTCTCGACTGTTTTCCTGCTTGTGCATGCTGTGGGGGTAGCCTGCCTCCTCTCTGCACCAGAAGCTCCGAAGAAATCTCCCGTGGGTCGACGGAATCTTCCCCCTGCAACCGCAGGCACCAAAAAGCTGCATTACCGGTCCCTTGGGTCTCCTCTCAGCACGACGAGCGAGGTCCCTCGAATCCAGCGACTCTGTCCAAGTGACCCCCACAGTCCAGTGACTCTTCAGACCAAGTTTGGTGGGGGTAAGTCCTTGCCTCACCTCGCTGGGCTGCATTGCTGGGAACCGCGACTTTGCAGCTACTCCGGCCCCTGTGCACTTCCGGCAGAAATCCTTTGTGCACAGCCAAGCCTGGGTCCACGGCACTCTAACCTGCATTGCACGACTTTCTAAGTTGGTCTCCGGCGACGTGGGACTCCTTTGTGCAACTTCGGCGAGCACCGTTTCACGCATCCTCGTAGTGCCTGTTTCTGGCACTTCTCCGGGTGCTACCTGCTTCAGTGAGGGCTCTTTGTCTTGGTCGACGTCCCCTCTCTCTTCAGGTCCAATTTGCGACCTCCTGGTCCCTCCTGGGCCCCGGCAGCGTCCAAAAACGCCAAACGCACGATTTGAGACTAGCAAGGCTTGTTGGCGTCTTTCCGGCGGGAAAACACTTCTGCACGACTCTCCAAGGCGAGAGGGATCCGTCCACCAAAGGGGAAGTCTCTAGCCCTTTTTGTTCCTGCAGAAACCTCAGCTTCTTCTGTCCAGTCGAAGCTTCTTTGCACCCGCAGCTGGCATTTCCTGGGCATCTGCCCATCTCCGACTTGCTTGTGACTTTTGGACTTGGTCCCCTTGTTCCACAGGTACCCTAGATTGGAAATCCACAGTTGTTGCATTGCTGGTTTGTGTCTTTCCTGCATTATTCCTCTAACACGACTACTTTGTCCTTAGGGGAACTTTAGTGCACTTTGCACTCACTTTTCAGGGTCTTGGGGAGGGTTATTTTTCTAACTCTCACTATTTTCTAATAGTCCCAGCGACCCTCTACAAGGTCACATAGGTTTGGGGTCCATTCGTGGTTCGCATTCCACTTTTGGAGTATATGGTTTGTGTTGCCCCTATCCCTATGTTTCCCCATTGCATCCTATTGTAACTATACATTGTTTGCACTGTTTTCTAAGACTATACTGCATATTTTTGCTATTGTGTATATATATCTTGTGTATATTTCCTATCCTCTCACTGAGGGTACACTCTAAGATACTTTGGCATATTGTCATAAAAATAAAGTACCTTTATTTTTAGTATAACTGTGTATTGTGTTTTCTTATGATATTGTGCATATGACACTAAGTGGTACTGTAGTAGCTTCACACGTCTCCTAGTTCAGCCTAAGCTGCTCTGCTAAGCTACCATTATCTATCAGCCTAAGCTGCTAGACACCCTATACACTAATAAGGGATAACTGGGCCTGGTGCAAGGTGCAAGTACCCCTTGGTACTCACTACAAGCCAGTCCAGCCTCCTACATTGGTTGTGCAGTGGTGGGATAAGTGCTTGAGACTACTTACCACTCTTGTCATTGTACTTTTCATAAGAGAAAAATATACAAAACAAGGTCAGTGTATATACACATAGCCAAAAAGTTTTGCATTTCCTCTTTTCACTCTTTTCTAAGTGCTGAAAAGTACCTCTAAACTTTCAAAAAGTCCTTAAAAGTTTAAAAAAGTTTTTTTCTGTCTTTCCAAAAAGTTCTGAAAACTTTTTTCTCTTTTTCTATCACTTTAACTCTCTCTAAAAATGTCTGGCACAGGCCAAAGTGTTGATCTGTCCAAACTTGCATATGACAACCTTAGCTGGAAAAGAGCAAGGAGTCTCTGTATAGAGAGAGGTTTGAGTGTAGGGAAGAATCCTTCCTTGGAACTGTTACTTAACATGCTTAGAGAACAGGATAAGGCCATAGGTGCCCCATCTGTTGAAAAAGTACCTAATAGTTCCCAATCTGATTCAGGGACTCCCCCAGGAAAAGATTCAGGAAAGAAACTTCCTAGCCTGCCCATTACTAGACAATCTAGCATAGATGGTAATGATGATGAGCCACACCAAATAAATAGTGTTGTCTCACATCATAGCAAAAGCATTTATTCTCACCATACTGGTAGTAATGTTTCTGTAAACCAAGCTGTTAGGGTGGCTTCTGTAAGGGACAGGTCTCCTTCTGTTCATTCCCATCATAGCTCTGTTTCTAGAAATGTCCCTCCCACCAACCCTGATGACAGAATGTTAGAGAGGGAACTCAATAAGTTGAGGGTGGAACAAACCAGACTGAAGCTTAAAAAGCAACAGCTGGATTTGGATAGACAGTCTTTTGAATTAGAGAAGGAAAGACAGAAGTTGGGTTTAGATACCCATGGTGGCAGCAGCAGTATTCCCCATAGTCATCCTGCAAAAGAGCATGATTCCAGGAATCTGCACAAGATAGTTCCCCCTTATAAGGAGGGGGATGACATTAACAAGTGGTTTGCTGCACTTGAGAGGGCCTGTGTTGTACAGGATGTCCCTCAAAGGCAGTGGGCTGCTATCCTATGGCTATCATTTAGTGGAAAAGGTAGGGATAGGCTCCTTACTGTGAAAGAAAATGATGCCAATAATTTTACAGTTCTTAAGAATGCACTCCTGGAGGGTTATGGCTTAACCACTGAACAGTACAGGATAAAGTTCAGAGAGACCAAAAAGGAGTCTTCACAAGACTGGGTTGATTTCATTGACCATTCAGTGAAGGCCTTGGAGGGGTGGTTACATGGCAGTAAAGTTACTGATTATGAAAGCCTGTATAACACAATCCTGAGAGAGCATATACTTAATAATTGTGTGTCTGATTTGTTGCACCAGTACCTGGTAGACTCTGATCTGACCTCTCCCCAAGAATTGGGAAAGAAGGCAGACAAATGGGTCAGAACAAGGGTGAACAGAAAAGTTCATACAGGGGGTGACAAAGATGGCAATAAGAAGAAAGATGGTGAAAAATCTCAAGATAAGCATGGGGATAAGGGTAAAACCAAAGATCCCACTTCAAATCTTAAACACTCTTCAGAGGGTGGGGATAAAACAAATTCTTCCTCTTCTTCCCAACCTGCACACATTAAAAAGCCTTGGTGCTTTGTGTGTAAAAACAGAGGCCATAGGCCAGGGGATAAGTCCTGTCCAGGTAAACCCCCTGAGCCTACCACCACTAATACATCAAGCTCTAGTGCCCCTAGCAGTAGTGGTACTAGTGGTGGGACTGCTGGCAACAGTCAAGCAAAGGGTGTAGTTGGGTTCACTTTTGGGTCCATAGTAGAAACTGGGGTAGTCACTCCCAAGACAGTTTCTGTCACACCTAGTGGCACTGGCCTTGCCACACTGGCTGCTTGTCCCCTTACAATGGATAAGTACAGGCAGACAGTTTCAATAAATGGTGTTGAGGCCTTGGCCTACAGGGACACAGGTGCCAGTTTCACTTTGGTGACTGAAAACCTAGTGCCTCCTGAACAACACATCATTGGACAACAGTATAAGATTATTGATGTCCATAACTCCACTAAGTTTCTTCCCTTAGCTATAATTCAGTTTAGTTGGGGTGGAGTTACTGGCCCTAAGCAGGTGGTGGTATCACCTAGCTTACCTGTAGACTGTCTCTTAGGTAATGACCTAGAGGCCTCAGGTTGGGCTGATGTAGAGTTTTATGCCCATGCAGCCATGCTGGGCATCCCTGATGAATTGTTCCCTCTCATTTCAAGTGAAATGAAAAAGCAAAGGAGAGAAGGCCTGAAAACTCAGGATCCCTCTCCATCAACAGGTAAAAAGGGTATCACAGTATCCCCTAACCACCCTACCATTCAGGATACTATTCCTGTGGTGGGAGAAACCTCTCCTGGGGTGGCACCTGTTCCAAGGGAATCATCAGCTGGCAAAGCTGGACTCCCTGAGGTGGAAGTACCTCTCTGTGGGATAACTAACATTGGTGAGAAAAACAGCACCATTTTAGTTAACATGGAGCATCCCTCCAACCCTCCCAGAGAAACTTTAGTGCAGAAACCCTGCACTACCTCACAACACTTAGGACAGCATCCCTGCCCTAGTGTGGAGCTCATAGGACAGCATCCCTGCCCTGCTCCAACTCAAGAGAAACAGCATCCCTGTTCTCTCTTCCAGCCATATGGACAAAGTTTTTGCCCAGCTATGGCTTTATTGAGACAGCATCCCTGTCTGGCATTTCCATCATTACAAATAGGTTCAGTGGACAATTCCCACTGCTCTAAACTAAAACTTACTGATAGAAACTCTGAAAATACATCTTCACATTGTTGCTTAGCTAAAAAACTTCAAACAGGGTGGGTTACATCCCCACAGGGAAGTAACCATATAGTGGATGATAAAGGGAGTAACCAGTCTATTGCAGAGCTACTCTCTACTTATCACCACTTAGACAATAAAGTCTCAACTGGCCAAGGTTAGCCTTATTGTCCTTCGTTTGGGGGGGGGGTTGTGTGAGAAGGTAGCCTCTTTCTAGCCTTGTTACCCCCACTTTTGGTCTGTTTGTGAGTGTATGTCAGGGTGTTTGTCACTGTTTTCACTGTCTCACTGGGATCCTGATAGCCAGGCCTCAGTGCTCATAGTGAAAACACTATGTTTTCAGTATGTTTGTTATGTGTCACTGGGATCCTGCTGGTCAGGACCCCAGTGCTCATAGGTTTGTGGCCTATATGTATGTGTCACTGGGACCCTGTCACACAGGGCCCCAGTGCTCATAGGTGTGCATGTATATGTTCCCTGTGTGGTGCCTAACTGTCTCACTGAGGCTCTGCTAACCAGAACCTCAGTGGTTATGCTCTCTCATTACTTTCAAATAGTCACTCTCAGGCTAGTGACCATTTTTACCAATTTACATTGGCTCACTGGAACACCCTTATAATTCCCTAGTATATGGTACTGAGGTACCCAGGGTATTGGGGTTCCAGGAGATCCCTATGGGCTGCAGCATTTCTTTTGCCACCCGTAGGGAGCTCTGACAATTCTTACACAGGCCTGCCACTGCAGCCTGAGTGAAATAACGTCCACGTTATTTCACAGCCATTTTACACTGCACTTAAGTAACTTATAAGTCACCTATATGTCTAACCTTTACCTGGTAAAGGTTAGGTGCAAAGTTACTTAGTGTGAGGGCACCCTGGCACTAGCCAAGGTGCCCCCACATTGTTCAGAGCCAATTCCCTGAACTTTGTGAGTGCGGGGACACCATTACACGCGTGCACTACATATAGGTCACTACCTATATGTAGCTTCACAATGGTAACTCGAATATGGCCATGTAACATGTCTATGATCATGGAATTGCCCCCTCTATGCCATCCTAGCATAGTTGGCACAATCCCATGATCCCAGTGGTCTGTAGCACAGACCCTGGTACTGCCAAACTGCCCTTCCTGGGGTTTCACTGCAGCTGCTGCTGCTGCCAACCCCTCAGACAGGCATCTGCCCTCCTGGGGTCCAGCCAGGCCTGGCCCAGGATGGCAGAACAAAGAACTTCCTCTGAGAGAGGGTGTGACACCCTCTCCCTTTGGAAAATGGTGTGAAGGCAGGGGAGGAGTAGCCTCCCCCAGACTCTGGAAATGCTTTGTTGGGCACAGATGTGCCCAATTCTGCATAAGCCAGTCTACACCGGTTCAGGGACCCCTTAGCCCCTGCTCTGGCGTGAAACTGGACAAAGGAAAGGGGAGTGACCACTCCCCTGACCTGCACCTCCCCTGGGAGGTGTCCAGAGCTCCTCCAGTGTGCTCCAGACCTCTGCCATCTTGGAAACAGAGGTGCTGCTGGCACACTGGACTGCTCTGAGTGGCCAGTGCCACCAGGTGACGTCAGAGACTCCTGCTGATAGGCTCCTTCAGGTGTTAGTAGCCTATCCTCTCTCCTAAGTAGCCAAACCCTCTTTTCTGGCTATTTAGGGTCTCTGTCTCTGGGGAAATTTTAGATAACGAATGCAAGAGCTCATCCGAGTTCCTCTGCATCTCCCTCTTCACCTTCTGATAAGGAATCAACTGCTGACCGCGCTGGAAGCCTGCAAACCTGCAACATAGTAGCAAAGACGACTACTGCAACTCTGTAACGCTGATCCTGCCGCCTTCTCGACTGTTTTCCTGCTTGTGCATGCTGTGGGGGTAGCCTGCCTCCTCTCTGCACCAGAAGCTCCGAAGAAATCTCCCGTGGGTCGACGGAATCTTCCCCCTGCAACCGCAGGCACCAAAAAGCTGCATTACCGGTCCCTTGGGTCTCCTCTCAGCACGACGAGCGAGGTCCCTCGAATCCAGCGACTCTGTCCAAGTGACCCCCACAGTCCAGTGACTCTTCAGCCCAAGTTTGGTGGAGGTAAGTCCTTGCCTCACCTCGCTGGGCTGCATTGCTGGGAACCGCGACTTTGCAGCTACTCCGGCCCCTGTGCACTTCCGGCGGAAATCCTTTGTACACAGCCAAGCCTGGGTCCACGGCACTCTAACCTGCATTGCACGACTTTCTAAGTTGGTCTCCGGAGACGTGGGACTCCTTTGTGCAACTTCGGCGAGCACCGTTTCACGCATCCTTGTAGTGCCTGTTTCTGGCACTTCTCCGGGTGCTACCTGCTTCAGTGAGGGCTCTTTGTCTTGGTCGACGTCCCCTCTCTCTTCAGGTCCAATTTGCGACCTCCTGGTCCCTCCTGGGCCCCGGCAGCGTCCAAAAACGCTAAACGCACGATTTGCAACTAGCAAGGCTTGTTGGCGTCCTTCCGGCGGAAAAACACTTCTGCACGACTCTCCAAGGCGAGAGGGATCCGTCCACCAAAGGGGAAGTCTCTAGCCCTTTTCGTTCCTGCAGAAACCTCAGCTTCTTCTGTCCAGTCGAAGCTTCTTTGCACCCGCAGCTGGCATTTCCTGGGCATCTGCCCATCTCCGACTTGCTTGTGACTTTTGGATTTGGTCCCCTTGTTCCACAGGTACCCTAGATTGGAAATCCACAGTTGTTGCATTGCTGGTTTGTGTCTTTCCTGCATTATTCCTCTAACACGACTACTTTGTCCTTAGGGGAACTTTAGTGCACTTTGCACTCACTTTTCAGGGTCTTGGGGAGGGTTATTTTTCTAACTCTCACTATTTTCTAATAGTCCCAGCGACCCTCTACAAGGTCACATAGGTTTGGGGTCCATTCGTGGTTCGCATTCCACTTTTGGAGTATATGGTTTGTGTTGCCCCTATCCCTATGTTTCCCCATTGCATCCTATTGTAACTATACATTGTTTGCACTGTTTTCTAAGACTATACTGCATATTTTTGCTATTGTGTATATATATCTTGTGTATATTTCCTATCCTCTCACTGAGGGTACACTCTAAGATACTTTGGCATATTGTCATAAAAATAAAGTACCTTTATTTTTAGTATAACTGTGTATTGTGTTTTCTTATGATATTGTGCATATGACACTAAGTGGTACTGTAGTAGCTTCACACGTCTCCTAGTTCAGCCTAAGCTGCTCTGCTAAGCTACCATTATCTATCAGCCTAAGCTGCTAGACACCCTATACACTAATAAGGGATAACTGGGCCTGGTGCAAGGTGCAAGTACCCCTTGGTACTCACTACAAGCCAGTCCAGCCTCCTACAAGGGGGGAGGCAAAAAACAGGGACACACACACACAACACCCCCACCCCCACCCCCACCCCCACCCTAACCCACTACAACACACACACCAATGCATATCTAAACATTACAGTTACACCCCCCCCCCCGGAAGAATGCAAAGACAAAAGGAAATGAGTGTAACCATTGTAATATATCAAAATTCAGTAAGCAAATATATACATATATACACTATTTTCATAATATAAACCAAGATCAGTAGTCCAGGTATTGCACCATTCATAGTCCGTGGACCACTGGGCCCAAAATGCATGGGCGAGGCCCACACACGACACCAGATCAAAACAGAGAGAACACTGCAGGGGCATCAGATAGAAAAACAACAGGCACCTCAGGGGGAAGGGAAGGGGGGCACCTCAGCCGAATGAGTGCACGACGCCAGATCCACGAGGGGGCTCCATGTCCATTGATGTATCCTGGGGAGTGCAAAGCCACAGTCTCTCAAGTCTCTACAGTGGGTGGTTTGCCCACTGCATTATCCTCTGGAGTGCAAAGCCAAAGTCTCTCAAGTCTCTACAGTGGGTGGTTTTCCCACTGCATTATCCTGGGGAGTGCAAAGCCACAGTCTCTCAAGTCTCTACAGTGGGTGGTTTGCCCACTGCATTATCCTGGGGAGTGCAAAGCCACAGTCTCTCAAGTCTCTCCAATGGGTGGTTTGCCCACTCCATCATCCTGGGGAGTGCAAAGCCACAGTCTCTCAAGTCTATCCAGTGGGTGGTTTGCCCACTGCATTATCCTGGGGAGTGCAAAGCCACAGTCTCTCAAGTCTCTACAGTGGGTGGTTTGCCCACTGCATTATCCTGGGGAGTGCAAAGCCACAGTCTCTCAAGTGGATGCCTTTCTCCACTGGTTCTGGAGGGGGCTTTGTGCCCAGAGTGCTTCATCCTGCCAAGGACTGAGGTAGTGATGCCTGTCTCCACTGGTTTTGGAGGGGGCTTTTTGCCCAGAGTGCTTCATCCTGCCAAGGACTGAGGTAGTGGATGCATGTCTCCACTGATTCTGGAGGGGGCTTTGTGCCCAGAGTGCTTCATCCTGCCAATGACTGACGTAGTGGATGCATGTCTCCACTGGTTCTGGAGGGGGCTTTGTGCCCAGAGTGCTTCATCCTGCCAAGGACTGAGGTAGTGGATGCATGTCTCCACTGGTTCTGGAGGGGGCTTTGTGCCCAGAGTGCATCACTCACCCCGTGACGGTCCCTGTTGCGTCAGTGCCCCTGCCGCTCATGGGCTAGCGGTGCTTGACTTGGCGGTCCTTGACCTGTTCAGCAGTGCTTGACTTGGCGGTCCTTGCCCTGTTCAGCGGTCCTTGCCCTGTTCAGCGGTGCTTGCCCTGTTCAGCAGTGCTTGACTTGGCGGTCCTTGCCCTGTTCAGCGGTGCTTGACTTAGCGGTCCTTGCCCTGTTCAGCGGTGCTTGCCCTGTTCAGCGGTGCTTGACTTGGCGGTCCTTGCCCTGTTCAGCGGTCCTTGCCCTGTTCAGCGGTGCTTGACTTGGTGGTCTTGCCCTGTTCAGCGGTGCTTGCCCTGTTCAGCGGTGCTTGACTTGGCAGTCCTTGCCCTGTTCAGCGGTGCTTGACTTGGCAGTCCTTGCCCTGTTCAGCAGTGATTGCCCTGTTCAGCGGTGCTTGAGTTGGCGGTCCTTGCCCTGTTCAGCGGTGCTTGACCTGTTCAGCGGTGCTTGACTTGGCGGTCCTTGCCCTGTTCAGCGGTGCTTGACTTGGCGGTCCTTCATTGGGCAGCTGGGCTGGGGCTGGCGGTCCTTCATTGGGCAGCTGGTCTGTGGCTGGCGGGGCCCTCCTGGGCAGCTGGGCTGTGGCTGGCGGGGCCCTCCTGGGCAGCGACGATGGGGCTGGCGGGGCCCTCCTGGGCAGGTGGGATGGGGCTGGCGGGGCCTTCCTGGGCAGCTGGGCTGTGGCTGGCGGGGCCCTCCTGGGCAGCGACGATGGGGCTGGCGGGGGCCTCCTGGGTAGCGGGGATGATGGCGGTCTTCTCCGCCGTGCTGCTCCTCCCAGACTTTCCGGCTTTCTTCTGGCCCTTCCCCACCTTGGGAGGAGTCACAGCTAAGTCCACACTCCCCCCGGGACCCCTGGGTGCGGCTAGGGTGGCTTGAGTCTTCCCCCTCTCCCGCCGGGCACTGGCCAACTTCTGGTGCTTCACGGGGGGGGACTGGCTGTGCTGTGGCTCCGTGCCACACTGGCTGTCCTGGTGGCCGGTGCACTCCACATACCTGTGACAACAGGCACCACAGGTCCCGTAGATTTTGTGGCTGAGGTGCTAGTTTGGGACCTATGAGTTGGACGGGGTGGTGGGAAATAGGTTAAGGGTGGACAGGAAAAGTTGTTTGGAGACACTGGGACGGGTAGCTGGAGGGGGTTTGGGAGTGGAGGAAGAGGTAGTGGTTGTAGGAGGTGTAAGTTTTGTCATTTTGGGAGCAGGTGCATGCGCTGAGGCTGTTGTGAGGTGGATGTATGTTGGGTGGGTGTGTGCCTGCGTTTGTGTATTTTGGGAGGGGGCGTCACAGAGACACTGGGAGAGGACACAGGGGATGTGTGAATGGTAGTGGGGGTGGTGACTGCACGTGAGCTGGGAGTGCTGGTGGGTGTGCTGGTGCGGGACGTAGTGGCTGTAGAGGTAGTGCATGCAGGTGTGAGTGTAGACGAGACTTGGACGGAGGAGGGAGACGACGACGAGGGGGACACAGTGGAGGCAGTGGATGTTGGTGTGTTTGTATGTGTGTGATGCTTGCGTGAGTGCCTGTGGGATGTGTGGTGCGTATGTTTACCTGAGCTTCCCTTGTGTGTTGAGGTGTGTGCAGGCTGGTCTGATGGTGTGCTTGGGATAGGCAGAGGTACAGGGGATTGGGTCTGGGTGGAGGAGGTTGGAGGGGGGAGGCTAGACACAGGGACAATGGCTGCCATCAGTGCTGAGGCCAGAGTTTGAAAGGTTCGGTGAAGGGCAGCCTGACCAGAATGAATGCCCTCCAGGAATGCATTGGTTTGTTGCAACTCCCTTTCTACACCCTAGATGGCATTCAAAATGGTAGACTGCCCAGCAGTGAGGGACCTGAGGAGGTCAACGGCCTCCTCACTGAGGGCAGCAGAGGTGACAGGGGCAAGGGCTGAGGTGCCTGGGGCGAAGGTGATGCCCACCCTCCTGGGTGAGCGGGCACGGGGCGAAGGCTGAGGGGCTGCTGGGAGGGCAGTGCTGGTAGGGGGGGTGGCAGCTGTACCTGTAGAAGTGGGGGGCACAGATGTTGCCACCACCACAAGGGAGCTCCCATCGGAGGATGAGTCCGTGTCGCTGGTTTCAGCTCCTGTCACCGCCGTGGTGCTCCCCTCGCCCTCGGTCCCACTGGTGTACTCAGAGTCCGTAGTGTGGCCCTCCATGGCCATGTGGGATGCAGCTCCCTTGTGCTCCGGTGCCACTGCTCCTCCGTCTGATGATGCTAATGCACAGAAGAACAGGGAAGGGAAACAGAAGAAAGACATGTTGAGTGCATGGCTTACCGCTACCTTTGGATAGACAAGACAGACACAGAAGCCCCCTGCACTACGTTGCGCTGTTGGGCTCTAAGGTGCAATTCCTGGGAAATGGCCTACAAGGCTATGAACGACATGTGCTCACATAGATGACACAGGTGCATGAATAGCTGTAGCTGGCACTCTACAGAGGTGGGGTTGGGAGCCACAGGGCCATGCCTTACGAAGGGACCTAGCCTACGGAACTCGCCCTGGCCTAGGGAAACCCACATCCCTCCTCCCCCACCCAGACAACTCCACTGCGCGCAAAGTCAGCTGAATGAGAGTGTACTCACCCCCTTGTGTCTGCTGTGATGCCCTCAAGCGCCCATCCAACTCCGGGTAGGCCACCGCCAGGATCCGGAACATCAGGGGGGTCATGGTTCGACGGGCACCCATCCCACGTTGGGCGGCCATCCCCGGCTGAGCCTCCGCCGTCTTCTTGCTCCAGCGGCGAATGTCCTCCCATCTTTTCTGGCAGTGGGTGCTCCGTCTGTGGTGGACACCCAGGGTCCGGACGTCCTTGGCGATGGCACACCAAATATCTTTCTTCTGGTGGGCGCTGACCTACATGAAATGTACAGGGGAAGAAGAGAAGTCATTACCAACTGCACCGTCAAAGTGAATGGCCCCCATCCCTACCCTTGCCATGTGGCACATGCACCCACCGTCTTTCATTCACTCAGAACTCTGCCCCCTTCCTTCTTACAACAGCCCTCTCCACACAGGCATAGCCCATACAACATGCTCCCTGTGTACTTACCTGTTGGTCTGGAGGACCGTAGAGTAGCGTGTACTGGGGGAGGACCCCATCGACGAGCTTCTCCAACTCCTCCGATGTGAAGGCAGGGGCCCTTTCCCCAGACGCACAAGCCATTGTCTCTTCCAGACCGAGGTCACAGCAGCACTTGCAGTATAGGTCCTCTCCTGTCGAAGATCAGGTATCGAGTGATTCAACAGATAGAAAATGGCAGTCACGTCTGCGGTGGTCACGTCCGCGGCGGTGCGTACCATCACCGCCGGAGTACATCGTCATTGGCTCCTGGGACCCATAGGGTCCAAAGTTAACCAATGCAGCATTGCGCCTCGGTCTTCGACCGCCTACCGTGACGGTGTACAGCGCTATAGCAGTTACCTCACATCCCATTGTCCCACTTCAGAGGTCAGGCAGCCGCCATTTCAGGGACCCACATGGCCTAATTACCAACTGCGTCACACATACCTAGGCCTACTCTCAACACACATACAGGCCACTTTTTGTGTATGATTGGTGTTCTGTGTAAACTGTGGGTACGTACGTCTGAGTTGTTTGACTCTGTGCTCGCTGTTGTCCTTCATAGGCACCGTCCGCTGGGACATGTGAGGAGATGGCGGAATCCTCCGGTGTACGGACCGCTGGTGGACCTGTCGACAATGGAGGAAAGAAATTTGATAATCACCTACAGGTTTGACCGTGCCACAATCCAGGAACTGTGTACACAGTTGGAGCCTGACCTGATGTCAGCAATCCGCCATCCCACAGGAATCCCCCCTCAAGTGCAGGTGCTATCAGTGCTCCATTTCCTTGCTAGTGGGGCATTCAAACAACTGTGGCCATGGCATCAGGGATGTCCCAGCCTATGTTTTCCAACATATTGTCCAGAGTGTTGTCTGCCCTGCTGAAACACATGCAGAGCTACATCGTTTTCCCTCAGGTGGAGGATTTGCCTACAGTGAAAGGTGATTTCTATGCCCTTGGACATATCCCCAACATCATAGGTGCCATTGATGGGACCCATGTGGCTTTGGTCCCCCCCCCACAGGAGTGAACAGGTGTACAGGAACCAGAAGAGTTATCATTCCATGAATGTACAGATGGTATGTTTGGCAGACCAATACATCTCCCATGTGAATGCCATGTTCCCTGGCTCAGTGCATGACGCCTACATCATGCGGAATAGCAGCATCCCTTATGTGATGGGTCAACTCCAGAGGCACTGTGTGTGGCTTTTAGGTGACTCTGGTTACCCCAACCTGTCATGGCTACTGACCCCGGTGAGGAATCCCAGGACAAGGGCAGAGGAACGCTACAATGATGCCCATGGGCGAACTAGGAGGGTGATCGAGCGGACCTTCGGCCTCCTGAAGGCCAGGTTCAGGTGCCTCCATATGACAGGTGGATCCCTATTCTACTCACCAAAGAAGGTGTGCCCGATCATCGTGGCCTGCTGTATGCTTCATAACTTGGCTTTGCGACAACAGGTGCCTTTTCTGCAGGAGGATGGTCCAGATGGCGGGGTTGTTGCAGCTGTGGAGCCTGTGGACTGTGATGAGGAGGAAGCAGAGGAAGAAGACATGCAGAACAGGGACTCAGTCATCCAGCAATATTTCCAGTGATACACAGATGAGAATACATTCCTGCCTACTACATGTACTTTTACACTTCTACCTCTATCCTGTCTGTGGATTTCACCCAGTGTATGGTCACTGAGTTGTCACTTTCCCTTACAGTTTCACAGGTGTGGGTCCCAACGTGTGTCATCTGCTTAGATTCCTCAGGGACCAGAGCTGTGTGACATAGGTATGTTAACATTACAATTTCCAGAACATTTTGTCACTGTAATTGCAAATACACTATTTCGAAATCACAGACAGACTTCTGATCTTTTGGTGCTTTAGGTGTGTTTATTTAAATACAAAATATTGGAGGGGGAAGTTAAATGGTGAGGGGTGACGGCGGAGGAATGTCCATGGCAGAGTCCAGTCTATTAGTCTCACAGGTGCATTGCCCATATGGGCATAGGAAGTGGAGCTGGGGCTGTTTCAATATGGACAGGGTGACAAAGTGGGACAGTGGGATGACAATCAGGGTGGTCTCATTTCTTGGCGGGGGTCTTGGCATCATGCTCTGTCTTGTTCCTGGATCTCAGGGACCGTTTGTGGGGTGGTTCTCCCTCTGCAGGGGGTGGGGTGCTGGTGTGGTGGTCATATGGCGGGGCATCCTGTCCACTAGCGCCGGCGGAGGTTGTGGGCAGTTCATCGTCCATGCTAGTGTCAGGGGCCCCTTGTAGTGCCACAGTGTCCCTCCTGGTGTTGACTACTTCCTTCAGCACCCCTACGATGGTGCCCAGGGCGGAGCTGATGGTTCTAAGTTCCTCCCTGAACCCCAAATACTGTTCCTCCTGCATGCGCTGGGTCTCCTGAAACTTAGCCAGTACCGTTGCCATCGTCTCCTGGGAGTGGTGGTATGTTCCCATGATGGAGCTGATTGACGTGTCCTGGGGACGGAGGTATGGGCCCACTGGGTGGGTGCTGTGCTGGTGTTTCCAGAGGGGGCAAGGTCTGTGGTGGCCTGTGCCTGTGTGAGGGGAACCGACTGTCCCGAGGCCCACGATGGTCCGGGCTGGTCATCTAGTTCCAGGTGGACAGAGGTGCTGTCATCACTGTGGGCCTCTTCTGTGGGTGGAGTGGAGATGTCTGGACCCTCCTGTCTGGTGACCTTGGGTAGTGGACCTGCAGGGGTGGAAAGGCATGATTATTGCATCTGTGTGTGTCATGGTGTGCAATGGGTAGGTGAGCGTGTACCCCAGTGCTGGCATTCCTGTGTGGGGGCTTGTGTGATGATGGCTTAGGGGGGTCTATGGGTATGTGCAGTGGGCATGCGTTGGTGTTGCATGCAGGGCTTGGTGTTGGGATGGGTGGTTTGTGATATTGGTACATTTGTGAGGAGTTGGAGTGATAGGGGTGGGGGAGAGGGCGGGGGTATGTGATAGCATGCAGGTAGGGTGGGGGATATGGTAGTTAAAGGTTTGACTTACCAGAGTCCATTCCTCCACTGACTCCTGCGAGGCCCTCAGGATGCAGAATCGCCAAGACCTGCTCCTCCCATGTTGTTAGTTGTGGGGGAGGAGGTGGGGGTCCGCCGCCAGTCCGCTGAACCGCCTGGTGGTGTCTTGAGACCACGGAACGCACCTTCCCCTGTAGATCGTTCCACCTCTTCCTGATGTCCTCCCGATTTCTTGGGTGTTGTCCCACTGCGTTGACCCTGTCGACTATTCTTCGCCATAGCTCCATCTTTCTTGCAATTGAGGTGTGCTGCACCTGTGCTCCAAATAGCTGTGGCTCTACCCGGACGATTTCCTCCACTGTGACACTGAGCTCCTCCTCCGAGAACCTGGGGTGTCTTTGCCATGCCATGGGGTGGTGTAGGTGATGTGTGGGGTGGTGTGTGTGGTGATAAGTGTGGTGATATGTAGTGGTGTGTGGTGTTTTGTGCGTGGAAGTTGTGTGGGTGATGGTGTTGTGTGCCTGTGGATGCTAGTTTGCTGATGGTGGTGTCTCTCTTTGGCCTTCTCTCTGTAATAGTGATCGTAGGGGTTTGTGGGTGATGTGGGTGTGTGTTTTATATTGTATTGCGTGTGTGGGAGTGGTGTGTGTATGTGTATCAGGTGTGTGTATTTTGAATTGTCCAATGTGGGAGTGTTTTGTTTGTGTGTGTGTATTTTGAGCGCGGCGGTGTGTACCGCCAATGGAATACCGCGGTTGAAAGACTGCCGCGTGGATTCATGTGTCGTGATAGTGTGGGCGTATTTCTGTTGCCGTGACGGTGGAGGTTTTGTTTTCGCCAGTTTATCACTGACCTTTGGTGTGGCGGACTTGTGTGGATGTCTGAGTTTTGTCGGATTCCGAGATGTGGGTCATAACAGCTGTGGCGGAATTCCGCTGCGGTGTGTTGGCGGTCTTCTGCACGGCGGTAAGCGGCTTTTACCGCCAATGTTGTAATGACCGCCCATGTGTTTTCATAATATTCTTTATTGATTAGTAACACACTCTACCCCATTTTTTCCGCCAGCAACATTGCCGTCAGCAACACCTCCACCCTACACTGGACCGACCACCACTGCATTCATGTCTCCGTCACCACACCTACCTTCCACCACCGCACCCTCTGCTCCCCACTTAGGAAATGGAACCAGATCACTGAGGAACATCTCACCATCACCATAAGCAAGTCACCTCCTCCCCTCGCCACTGACACAAACATATCAGCACGGAACTTCCACCAAAAGATCTCCGAAAGTGCCAACACCCTAGCTCCGCTCCAAATGACCTCAGTTAAACACAACCTCAAGAAGGCCAGCTGGTTCTACCCCGCACTCCAAGACTCCAGGCACACCTGCAGGCGGCTAGAGAAAAGATGGAGAAACAGCAAGGCCCCGGAGGACCTTGCAGCCTTCAAGTACACCATCAAATCCGACCACCAGCTTTTCAAAACCACTAGGAAAGCTGCCCTTCAGGACCATATCAGCGCCACCGCACACAATACCAAAGAGCTCTTCAACGTGGTAAAAGAATTCACCCAACCTGAATCGGAAGCTACAAATGTCCCTCCATCCCAGGACCTCTGCGACAGACTAGCGACCTTCTTCCTTGGAAAAATCAAGGACATCTACAATAGTTTCGGACCTCAACGCCCTCCGAGCCCACCAACAACCACCCACCTCATATCCTCCAAACCTTCGCAGATCCAGCACTGCTGGGCAACCCTCACCAATGATGAGATCTGCGCCATCATGAGCAGCATCCACTCCAGAGCCCCTACTGATCCCTGTCCCCACCACATTTTCAACAAAGCCAACACCTTCATTGCACCCGAGCTACGCCACACTCTCAACTGCTCCCTGGAGATGGCCACCTTCCCCGAGGACTGGAAGCATGCCGAGATTCACCCGCTCCTGAAGAAACCCACTGCAGACCCCCTGGACTCCAAGAGCTACCACCCCTTCTCTCTGCTGCCTTTCACAGCCAAAGTAATTGAAAAGGCCATCAATGCATGGCTTCGCAAACACATCGAGGATAACAACTTCCTGGACATCTCCCAATCAGGTTTCAGGACCAATCAAAGCACAGAGACCGCCCTCTCGCCGCCACAGATGACATCTGCTAGCTCCTCGACTGTGGCCAAACAGCAGCCCTCATCATACTGGACCTATCGGCTGCCTTCGACTCTGTCTCCTATCACACCCCCTGCTTCAGACTCCACATAGCTTTCATCCGCTGCAAGGCCCTACAGTGGATATGCTCCTTCCTGACCGACAGAGTACAGAGATTCAGACTCCCGCCATTCCTGGCAGAACCTGCGGAGATCAGCTGCAGAGTACCACAGGGCTTCTCACTGAACCCCAGACTCTTCAACATCTACATGGCCCCACTTGCATCCATCATCAGAAGTCACATACTGAACATCGTCTCCTATATTGACGACACCCAGCTGATCATCTCATTGACCGAAAACCTTACAACTGCCAAGACGAACTTCCATAAAGCGATGGAAGCTGTTGCTGCCTGGATGAAAGAGAGCTGCCTCAAGCTCAACTCAGACAAGAACGAGATCCTCATCCTGGGACCCTCCACATCAGCCTGGGACAACTCCTGGTAGCCTGCTACTCTCAGCACCCATCCCAACGAACCACACACGCAACCTCAGCTTCATCCAGGATTCATCGCTCGCCCTGATCTGACAGGTCAGCTCTGTAGCATCCTCCTGCTTCCACACACTCCAACTTCTCCAGAAGATCTTCAAATGGATTCCAAACAACTACCCGAAAACCGTAACCCATGTCCTGGTCACCAGCAGACTTCCTGGTAACCTGTTCACCAGCAGACTCAACTATGGCAATGTACTCTATGCCGGCACCACCCAGAAGAATCTGAAGAAATTAAATCACATCCAAAACGCCTCTGCCAGATTCATCCTGGACTTCCCCCACAGCAAACACATCACCAAACACCTAAGAGACCTCCACTGGCTCACCGTCGAGAAGAGGATCAACTTCAAACTCCTTGTCCATGCATACAAGGTTCTCCACGACTTATGACCCACCTACCTCAACCACCGCATCTCCTTCTACTCCCCTGCCAGACCTCCGCGATCCACTCAACAGGTACTTGTCACCATATCCCGCATACGGAAGACCTCGGCTGGAGGAAGATCCTTCACCTACCTTTCGCCAAAGAGCTGGAACACCTTGCCCCTTCACCTCAGGCAGTCACCATTGCTACCTCAATTCAGGAAGGACCTTAAACCTGGCTCTTCGACTGAAGCACAGAGGACCGACCACCACAGTGCCTTGAGACCCTTACAGGTGAGTAGTGCGCTCCACAAATTCTGATTTGATTTGATTTGAGTGAAGACGTGCATTTTTTTGTGCATTATAGAGTCCTTTTTGTAATTCTGAAGTATGCTTTATACATATTTATATATGTTTTTTTTTTCCTTTATTGTTATTTTGAGTTTTTGTTTTCCTTTGATTTGAAGGAGGGAGGATGTGTTATATCTTTGTGGCATGTTAGCTAATAGAATCTTTCTATGTACTTAAGTTATCTCACTGTTCTGCTCACAACAAGCTATGGAATGTAGAATGTTGTTGGAGGGGGACTCCCTGGGAGGAGAGATTGACAGTTTGTCAGAGAGACTGCTTGTTAGGGGTCCTAGCTGGTAGCTAAATAAACTGCATGAATCCTTATCTCTAGAGTGTCCCTTCTTTGGAAAAATGTGGATTATTTTAGCTTGAGGTTGTTCATTTCTTGCCCTGGGGTTTATCCCAAAGAAGGGCCTCTTTTCATAGTTTCAGAATATCCCGAGGTAACTAGGTCAAGGTATTCAAATATTCTAACACGTACTTGTTTTCTCTGGTGGGGAGGCTTACTCTGAGAAATCGGATCCATGGGTCCTCGACTGGCTTCTTCGATTTCAGACCGTCTTCTGCCATCCCGTTCTTATTCCATTCCAGTGTCTCTACAGATATGGCGCTGTACTCTTTAATTGTGAAACAGAAATAAAGGTATTTTCGCCATTAAGTTATAATTATTTGGCCCCTGATGTTTCTGAGAGTCACTTCGATGGCCCGATTTCCCTTACCTGCTAGACCTTCTCTTTCCGCATTACCTATCCTCACCTGTCTCACCATAATCTCTTCAGATCATAATTTTATGTGATGACCAGAGGCTCATATTATGCATTTTCTTTTCTTGTTTATTAAATAGCATCAGTCAAGAAAAAACAACAACTCCCATAAGGCCAAACGAAAAGTGGCCAATGGGAGCAAAACAGTAGTTTCAAGCATCAATCAATGGTAGGGCACCAAACCCCTAAATACGTATCTTGACTGTGAACAGCCCTCTTTTTTTGCTGCTCGCAGTCAAGATAAGTATTTCCTTTGTCTGCTTGTATTTTCAATGTTTCACTCATCTGTTTCTATTTATACCACTTTATTATTGGTTTTACTGACGTGCGTGTCATCTACTTGTGTTTTTGCTTAACAGTCGGCTTGTAGCCGCAATTCCCTTTTATTTTGTTCACTCCGGCGTTCCAAACTGCCGTTTTCTGTCAAGCGCGTCGTTAGTTCGGGCGTCGCTTGACAGAAACAGTGGTTCGCCGGATTTCATCAGTGTTCTCCTCACCTGTTTCTTACCGACTCCGGTTTCGCTTCCATATTCCAGACTCCTCGTTGTACCGGTCTTCACTACTGGTATTTCCTGCTTCTGTTCACACAGCTGTTCAGGTTTATGCCCATAGGCAGAGCCTAGTCACTCCCTTCACTCTGCTTGGGATTTTTAACCCTTTCTGGGGTTTCTTATCCTTTTTTCTTGCTGGGAGAATTGTTTTCAATTTAAATGGAAAGCTCAGTGAGCAGAAATAACTTGGAGGAGGAGGAACAAATGCATCAACAATTAGATGATAGTATTTAAGATTTAATTAAAAGCTCTGTTGAGCAAGCTGTATCTACTTCTATAAACAATTTATCCAAAACGTTAGAAAATTCTATTTTGAACTTGGTTTCCCAGACAGCTTTGGCCCAATCTGCGGGGGAATGCAGAAAATGCCCTGTTACAAAAAAGGTTGCTAAAAAGGTGTTAGTCAGTGAGGTTTCCTCACATAAGGCAGAGGACGCGGTTCCTCACAAGGCCCCTGCTAAGGAGGGTTCTTCCATCTCTCATTCTAAACCGTCTACTAAATGTACTAAGAAAACCAAGCATCTCTCTGTGCCAATTGTGATTACCAGTATTCCAGATATTGATGATGGTGGTTCAGATTCTGTTTCTGACGCATGTGATACAGATGATGATGATTCTGTTTTTCCTCCTCCTCCTAAAAAGGCGAAAGTTATGGTGCAAGACACTTTCCAACCTCTAATTATTTCAGACGCTGATGGCGTTCCCATGTTCAACCCGGAGGATATCCATCACCCTAATTCAACAGAATGGTTCCCAGCAGATCATGTGGGTGATTATGTGGCGTCTAGATTATGTTAATCTTTGGACAAGCAGACAAGAGCCGAACTACGCTCAGAATGCCCTCGCCCTTCTCTCTCATAAAAAATTACTGCCACTCCAGTTATCGATCCTTCACTTATTACTTTCTTTTCCAAGTTTGGGAAAGACCCACGGAAAGGTGTTGACAAAGCTTGGTCCACGTGCCAGGACAAACTTTTAGATGTGGTGGGTCCTCTCACCCGCATTTTTTACTTGGCTGAAGCGGCACGTCTGGACAATTGTCCCATTAATCCAGCAGATCTGTCTCTGTGGGTTCAGAGATCCTTTGGCCTTTTAGGCAATGTCAGTGCGGCAATCACGCATGAAAGAAGGAAAGGCCTGTTTCTCAAGCTGGATCCGAAATTAGTCAATCTGGCTGTGTCAGACCCTGGCATTAAGGCAGAAGGGCTCCTTTTTGGAGATTCATTTATAAAGGAGCTGAGTAAATATGTTTCTACCTTTGCCTCTTTGGACAAGGCCCAGCAATCCCTCAAGAAAATGTTCCATAATCGGGTTTTTGCCAGGGCCGGCAGAGGTACGAACCACTTTGCCGGCCGCTCGTATTACAACCAAGGTTCCCGTGGTGCCTCCAACATCTCATACTAAGACTACAAACCACAATTTTACCCACAAAGAGGACGCGGTTTCAGAAACAGAGGTGACCGATCTTCCGGATTCGCAGCCCAAACCGGTAAGTCTGGCTTCTGGTCATCCTATCGTAGGAGGTTGTCTTTCGTTGTTTCTTCCAAAATGGCAGTCGATCACTTCGGAACCTTGGGTTCTAAATTCCATTCAGGGTTACAATATCGAACTCTATTCGGAGCCTATTCAGACTCACTTTCCTCAACCTCCCAAATTTTCACAAGAGATGACGTTGGCAATCTCAGCGGAGATCCAATCTTTACTTCAGAAACACGCCATAGTCCCCTGTCAGCCAGATCCTTCAGGCTTCATCTGTTCTATTTTCCTAGTCCTTAAAAAGAACAAAAAAATGCATCCAGTCATCAGCCTCAAACATTTCAATCAGTTCGTGGTTTACCGTCATTTCAAGATGGAGACTATTCTCCATCTCAGAGATACTCTTACTCAGGGTGATTGGATGGTACGTTTGGTTCTACGGGATGCTTATTTGGCCGTTCTTATGCATCCAGATTACAGGAAATATCTTCAATTCGAATGGGAGAATCACTTTTATCATTTTCTTCCCTACCGTTCGGGCTTTCGTCAGCCCCTTGGTGTTTCACAAAACTCATGAAGACGGTAGTGGCTTTCCTTAGGGCTCAAGGAATCAGAATGATTATTTATCCAGACGATAGCCTCATCATGAATCAAAATCGGACTGTCCTTCAATCTCATCTTCTCTTGACCTCCAACCTTCTCACTGACCTAGGTTTCCTTATAAACTACAAAAAATCTTCCTTGGTTCCGGTCCAGCACATAGAGTTTCTGGGGTTCCTAATAGATTCAATTTCTGCAACTCTTCTTCTCCCCTCCGCAAAAATAAAGTCTATCAAGTCCGAAATTGTTCACACTCTACGCAATTCACTTATATCCCTCAGGTCATTGGCAAGGATAGTAGTCCTACTTTCTTCTTCCATCCAAGCAATATTCCCGGGTCCTCTACATTACAGAGCCCTTCAAAGACTCAAAATTCGACATCTTCAGAAAGGACTCGCTTGTTCAGACAGCATTGCCCTAGATCTCGAGTCTCGCGAGGAGCTTCAGTGGTGGATAGACCATTTAGATGCCTGGAATGGCAGGACCATTTTTGCGTCAGCCCCAGATCTAGTATTAGAATCCGATGCAAGCCTCTCCGGTTGGAGAGCCCGGTGTGGTACAATCTCGACTGCGGGCGCATGGTCGCTTCAGGAGTCACAGTTGCATATCAACTGTTTAGAGATGCTTGCCGGCTCCTTTGCTCTGAAAAGCCTGGCAAGAGATCTAGTTTGTTGTTCAGTTCTTCTCAGGATGGACAACATTTCAGCTGTCAGGTATATCAACCGTCTGGGAGGCACAAGATCAAAACCTTTAGCGGAATTAGTGAAAGAGTTTTGGGAATTTTGTTTTCAAAGACAAATTTCAGTACAGGCGGAGTACATTCCAGGCAATCTCAATACTGTGGCGGATTGGCATTCCTGTTTTCTCCACGAGTCCAGCGATTGGAAGCTCCCTTCAGGGGTTTTCAGGGCTATTTCTCGCAAATGGAGTCCTTTTCAAATAGACCTCTTTGCGTCACGTCTCAACAATCAATTGCCTCAGTTCTTCAGTTGGCACCCAGATCCGTTGGCTCTAGCCTTCGATGCTTTTTCTCAGGATTGGTCTTCCTCTCTGAATTACGCCTTCCCCCCTTTTATTATGATAAACAGACTCTTGGCCCACATCAGACGCCAACAAGCACTGGTGGTGCTGGTAGCCCCCTTTTGGCAATCCCAGGTATGGTTCCCATCTCTTCTAAAATTAACAATAGATTTCCCTTTCCTTCTTCTTTCCTTTCCGGACCTTCTCACCAATCCTCTCGGATTTCATCATGATTTGGTTTTACACAATTGTCTCGTCCTATCAGCTTGGAAATTGTCTGGGATCTCCAACCATTCCCTGAAATTTCGGCAGAAGCTTCTAGCCTCATCGAACAGTCCTGGGCATCTGGCACAAAAAAGGCCTACAGCTCAGCTTTATCCTTATGGCATAGCTGGTGCATGGGAAAAGGTATTAATTCCCTTTCAACGGATGTAACTTTTATAGTTAATTTCCTGGCAGCCGAAGCTAGTAAAGGTAAGTCATATCGTACTATTAATTTGTACAGATCTGCCATTTCCTCACACCACCCATATATCAATGGTAAACCTGTTGGGGAACATCCTATTATTTGTCGTCTATTAAAGGGAGTAAAGTTTTCTAATCCTCCTTTACCCAAATACAGTTCACTATGGGATGTCAAAGCTGTTTTTAATCTGTTTTTATCCTGGCTTGACAACGACATGCTTTCTTTTAAACAATTGTCTGCAAAATTAGCTATGTTACTATGCTTGGTTTCATTTAAACGTCGTTCCGATGTTAGAGCTCTAGATATCACTGCTCGTCAGTTTACCCCGCATGGCGTTTTATTCAATATTTTCAGACACACTAAGACTAATTTGTCATCTGTGTTTTATCCTTACTTTCCTGACCATCCTAAACTCTGTGTGGGTCAATGTTTAAAAACATATGAACATCAAACAGCTGTTTGAGATCATCTTCTGCTTCCCAACTGCTTATTTCTTTCAAAAAAACCTTCAAACCTGTCTCTTCTCCAACCCTAGCTCGTTGGATCAAATGGGTCATGTCCTTAGCTGGTATTGACACTTCTGTTTTTGGTGCCCATTCCTCCAGAGGTGCTATGGCATTTAGGGCCTTTTGGGGTGGTTTTCGTCTGGAGGATAGTCTAAAATCAGCTGATTGGTCTAATGATAATGTATTCAAAGTATTTTATTGCAAGCCTGTTCATCATGTTGCATTGGATGTTGTTAATTTGCTTTAAACTTGCATAATATGAGCCTCCGATCTTGCCATAAAATGTAGATTTTCCTAATAATTTATGACTGAAAGTCTTAATTTTATTAAAGACACGGAGGCGAGTATTATCCTGCCTCAACAATTAATGGTTTCATTGTTTTCCCGCCCTTCCAGCTTCAACCACTCCGTCACAGTCTTCAACGTAATTGTCATTTGTCAGCAGACCACCATTGTTTACCTCCTTGGATTTCTCTACCTCATCTACACCGGCTTTGTTCGGATGTCATCCTTTCCCCTTCTGAAATCCAGTTATTGAACTTTTGTCAAGACTTTCTGGCTTTTGTGATGGCCTTTTGCATTATTTGTTCTATTCTACCTTTGTTTCATATTGTAATAACCTTGCACAAGAAAACAGGGTTGTTCACAGTCAAGATACGTAGTTAGGGGTTTGATGCCCTACCATTGGTTGATGCTTGAAACTACTGTTTTGCTCCTATTGGCCACTTTTCGTTTGGCCTTATGGGAGTTGTTTTATCTTGACTTCTGCTATTTAATAAACAAGAAAAGAAAATGCATAATACTAGCTTCCCTGTCTTTAATAAAAATTAAGACTTTCCGTCATAAATTATTAGGAAAATCTACATTATATTCTTCTTCAGGATGCCTCTGCCTAAAAATGGGGGCTAACCGGGCGAGCATAATAGTTTAAAAACATAACGAAATCCGTATTTTCCCCCCTTCTGTCGCCTGTTACTAGGCCTAACGATAGTCCGATTGTTTTCTTTACCTTTCCGAGATTGTTGGCTTCTACATTGTAGAAAAATATCAATTAAACATCCCACTCAAAGCGAGGTGTTACGCTTATAGCCTTCCACGGTTTGATATTTTTTATTAATCTAACTGTAAAAAGAATGCAATTGTTTCCACGTGGTAAACTGCATTGGGTTTCTAAAGCTTTTGCGCTGTACGCCTGTGCCACTAGATTCAGTTGTTCCAATAGAAAGTATTAATCTGTTGAGCAGTCATCATCGAAGCTTGCCAGTCCTCTTTCAGTGACAAATGCCAGATAAGCTTGTAGTGGTTTGCCCCTGTTCGCCATCTTGGAGTATGCATGTTTCCCGTTCAATGCAAATAGAGTTAGGCAACAAAGTTCACACATAATTACTTGAATAGAAGATGTTCTGAATATTTCAATTCTAGACTAAACGTATTATTTTCCTTCAGTTTCAATTATATAGCAACGTTTAATTAAATCGCCCATTTTTTTTTATAAGGACCTTATCTATGAGACCCTATAGCAAGTTAGGGACTTGTATGTTCTGCAAAGACTAAACTTGCAATTTTACTCGCGTGCTTTGTTGCGGGGAAAAGGAGGCCGCTCCGTTCCGAAATGGCGCCCACAGCTATCACATTGGTGTCGTGTCCGGTCCGCTGTTGTCCTTGGAAGCAGCCTCTGTTGCTGTCACTTGAGCGTGGGGCACTGAGAGCATGGCCGGTGTGGAGGAGCAGCAGCTTCGGCTGCAGAAGGCGGTTGATGCCATGGTGGAGGGGCTGGAGAGGGAGAACATTCGGGTTATGCAGGTAAGGCACGTGGAAACAACATAACTCCACGTTGCTTTAGATGAAGGTCTATACTCGTTCCCCTTGGCCATTCTGTGCTCCACACAGTAAAATAGCTTGCGTTAGCTCACCAGTGAACAGTATACTCCTTCCCACAGGAAGCATTCTGCTTTACCACCCCCTCCCCAACCACCACTCCCAAATACACTGTGAGATGCCCCCCCCATCGCCCCTATTTTTTCATATATGTCACCAAAGCGCAGTGATAACCCGAGACTCAGGATTGGAGAGACAAACCATAGGCAAACCTAGGAACTATAAGCTATCAATTTACTGATCTCATTCTCAAGTATGTTTAGGGTGTCCGGTGTTTTAAAGACACACCTTTTAACAGGTCTTCACCCACATGAGAATCCTCAAAAGTGTATTACTCTGGCACCGAGATAGCCACCAGGCTGAAGAAACAAGACATGCTACTTTTCACCTTGTGTTGTTATAACTTTCAAACACGGCTCCCACTAACGGCTTACATTGGTTTTGGCTGCACGATCTGATTTATTTACGGACCTACATTTAGAAATCTTCATCTAGTTGTTATAACTGCTTAGATTGCAACAAAAGGGTCGGTAACTGGTAGGCATTCCTCTGTGTCAGAACCCTCTAGCATAACTTCGAGGTCACCGACACAAGTCGTGGTTTTCATCCATCGTATGGGACTGAGACCTCCCTGTTAAAAGTTGGATGGAGGGAACCAGTCACGCTGATTCTGCTTGACCCCTGTTCAGCATTTAATAAGATGCCACTACGGGCCAATACCAGAATAACTAAGACCCAAATGTACTAACATATCTTCTACAGAATGGACAAAACCCCGAATTAATCAGGTTCTTAGTTTTGTAATAATTTGAGTGGAACAGCCCTCAAATGAGTGTTTTCTTTGTACACTGGTCTACTTCGGTGAAAATGGCATCATACTGCTTGCTATCCCACCACACTGCTTAAATGTGAATTGCCACAAGGGTTACGTCTCTCCTCTGCAGCCTCTCCTGTATGTTTTCCACAGTTGGAGCCTACACTAGCAAAACTTTGAATGCGACGCCTAGATTAGTAGGAATCTGACAGTCGTTTAGTTGTTTTAATGACATAAGTACTCCAGAATTGTGAAGTTTTATAGTATCTTCTTGTGCTGTAATAAAATTCACTTATTTCTATTGGTGGATTTTATAAAATGTATTCTCTTCTTGTGCTGTAACAAAATCCACTTGTGCCTTTTGGTGCCATTCACGAGGGTGACAAATTAGGGTAGGATTTTCATTATACCAGACCTTTGATAATGGCCTCTTTGATTATGCCAGGGTTGAGATATTAAGGTTTTACTACATCACGCTCAGAAAATAGTATCTAAGTTGTACAGTAGTTTAGTAACATTTTTTTTTTCAATTTGCATTTTTTTTGTGTACATTTTAATTTGTAGGCAAACAATCACTAATCTTGCTTTCTTGTTTCTTTATGTAGTTCCATTCAATCAGGGAACATTCTGGGAGCATTATAAAAGTTTCAATTTGTTACATTTTGGAAATATGTACAGGTTTTTGTATCGGAACCACTGTCAGTAATGCAAGCTCATCTTACAGCTCGCTGCACTTAATTTGCGCCTTCACCCTGATAGTAAAGGCTTTTGGATTATTGAATATTATATGCACGATTGTACAAGTTATACATATGGATATAAACTTTGCCTTAGAGGCTGACAATCCTCTTTCACTGTATCTGACACAGCTGCTACGTAGCTCGCTCCATTGAAACAGCAGCAAGAAGACATCTTGCTGATTAGGAATTCTGACTAGCTAAATAACACTTCCCTAATCGGTTCTTCACCCATCTTGTTGGCAACTTTTTTTCCTGTACTAAAGGTCAAGACCTCAGAGATAATTCTTGACAACCATCTTCCATTCCAAACAACGTTTATCGGTTACCTCTAGCATCGTTTTCTTGCATGTCTCTAGAATATGATTCCCTTCATTCTTCGACTAGGAGCTCAAGTGGTAGGGTCTCGCTGTGAATTCTAGAGAGGATTATCCAGAATTGTTGTACCAAGGTGTATTTGAAAAGTAATTTTTTCACTTGCAACTGCAAATTGAACAAGTGCTAGTCTGGCAAAATGGTTGATCAGCTGGATCATGGTTTGGAGGCTTTTGCAAGTCTATCCCCACTTTTGTCCCTATTTTGACAATTAGGTACTGGTATAAAGGCTCTCAATGCCCTGAGCCCTGCTAAACAGAGCTCAGTGTATGTGCTCTGACCCTTAAAATGGTGCATGTTTAATTGGCTTGTCCCCAGTTGGTATAGCCTCACTTACTTCTAAGTTCCTAGTATATAGTACCAGGGGAATCTAGGGCTTGTAAATTAGTGTCCCACAGGGACTACAGCACTTGTGCCACCCTGAGTGCAACTGCAGACTAGAAGGTCAGTTTAAAACTACTAACTCAGCTTTGTCATTTAAGGTAATGGCAAAGCCCAAACCTCTGTTTTTAATATACATGTCACCGCTAAGGTAGGCCTAATGAGCCCCAGGGCAAGGTGCTGTATATTAAAGAATGGAACATGTGCTTTTACATATTCCAACAGTAAAAACTGTAAATTTATGTTTTTACTTGGAAAGGCTGGCTGCCCCATTGCTAAGTACAGAGTTACAGATTGACATCTCAGCCCTTCTAACTTCTGAATGGGACTACTAAAATTGGTACTGTAAGGTATCAAAATAATCAGCGCATTAAAAACGATTTAATGGTAAAATCACATTTAGCATCACTGGTGGGCAAAGTACAACTTTAGAAGTTGCCACTTTAAGTTGCCCAAGATTTCCAGAGCCTGTTTACTGTTGCAGATGAGGTCTGCCCTGCAGACCGTTTTCTGCCCTCCTGGGGGGACATGCCAATGACTCCCAGAATATGAGACAATAGGGACCTGCTTGTGGGAGAGATGTTACTTCTCTCCTGAATGAAGCCACACAGGAAGCCAAAAGCTGTGCTTTGAAGGTAAAGCCGCCTTTGAAGGGCAAATGGGAAGCACATGGGGGGAGGTTTAGGTAGACAGGCTGGCCAATTGTCCAACTAGTTTTCCAGGATCATGTAGTCCACTTGGTAGACACACTTTTAGGGAGCCCTGGACACCCAAAGAGGGGTTCTGTCATGTTCAGAGTGGGCAGAATGGTACATTTTGGGATAGCAAGATGCCACTCTTACCAGGAAGTGGTCACCAGGAGGAAGGGCATTTTCTGAGCATAAATGGGGCACCAATGACTCAGATCTCAACTTGACTTGAAGAAGGACTGCCCTGCTGCACCAAATTCCAGGTGAAGAGAGGTTGCACTGACGTGGACTACACCTGCTGTACTTAGAAGAAGAGGGACAGTGTCCTGCTCAAGGAGAGGTTGTCTCTCGAACCCAGCTAAATTAAAGAGACTCCAAGGGTTAGCCGAGGGACCCAGCAGCTGCAGCGATAGCCCAGATCCCCGGACCGCTGCTCCAGCCGTCGTGCAGCAGAACCTGACACTCAGAAGTTGCACTCGAGTCTGCTGGATCCTGGAGAGTTGTCGGAGTGCATCTTGGTCACCCAGAAGGCAAGTTACAAATCGGGGAAGGATTTGGCTGTGATCGTGACACAAGGCGATGGGTAGTCCAGTGGCAATTGGACTTTGGCCAGAAAGGACCTTATGGGGTATTGAAACATGTGCCATGGGCTCCCTTATCACCTTTGTGGACCGAGGAGTACCTACAAGAAGACCCCGTCATCTGTGTGATGTCAAAAGCATCTTTGCGCGTACTGTATCCTCAGCATCAGAACCACTCCATAGGAATCCATTGGATTGAGGATAAAGCACCTGGAACTGCTTCTTCTTTGGAGGTAATTGTTTCTGAGGGCCTTGCTGGTCCCCCTCGACTGACTCCCTACCAGAGGTGGTCACCTAAAGTGACTCTAATTAACTGTATCACAACTAGCTCAACTTTTTGATGAAAAAGTGTGTCAAGTTTGATGAATTTGCCAATGCATGTTCGTAGTTCAGTGAATTGCTTTAATTTACTATGTCTTGTGAACTCTATATCTCCTGAACACTCCATGGAATCTTTTTCGTCGTGGTGTCTAAAAATACAACATATTTTTATAAATTGGTGTCGGATTTTTGTCTTTTCAATTTATTCAATTGTGTGGGTGTTGTTTAACTGCTTTACACTTATTTCTTTGTGAAAACCTTGCTGCTCAGAGCCACAGCTACCCAAGGTTGAGCTGAAGGTTTGACAGACAAAACCTGCTGGTCCTAAAGGGGTTGGTAAGTGTATTACATCGTGAGGTCACATAACCACACCCCATTTCCTCGCAGCTAGCCTATTTTTGCATTGGCTGTGCTTGGTGACTGGTGTTCATTACAAGT